>NC_046658.1:88667719-88696209 GCF_010883055.1 Belonocnema kinseyi | reverse complement strand
TTATATGAAATGAGGGTAATTCGCGGAGGAAAGTCCAGAAAAAGTGAAGGGAAATATAGAGGGGTAAAGTATGAGAAGCGAGGTGAAATGAGGGGATGGAAAGTAGAGGTAGTAGGGGGAATTAGGATAGAGGAAGCGGGGAAATTAAGCTAGGAAGAAGTAGAGGAAACGAGGGGATGAAAAAGTAGAGGAATTAAGGGAATATAGGGAGAGAGTTAGAGAAGGAAGTGAGGGGAAATGATGGAGAGAAGTAGAGGAAATGTTTCTAAATGAGAGTGGATACTGAGGGAAGTGAAGGGAGGGCTGGTAGTGTAATGCAGATGAGTAGGAGAGGGAAATTAATCGCCGGGAAGGAAAGTAGAGGAAAGGGCCGGTCAACTGTGGAAGTGAGATGAGAGGGAAGTAAAGAAGATAGAGTTTGGGGAAGGGAGCGGTATCGAAGAGCTAATTGAGGGGAAGGGGTGTAGGGAAGAGAAAGTATGAGAGTCGGAGGTTTAAACGACTTAACTGACATCTTAATAGGCTAAGAAACCTTTTTTTGTAGGCGCTTGGCTCCTACTTCGACTTTTTTTTTTATTTAATTACCAAGAAATATTATGTTTATAACAAAAGTCGAATAAAATTATATTATGTTATAGTATTAATATAGTTAAAGAATAAATATTGGCTAACATTTGTTTCTAGAATGTGCATACTCTCTTCTTACGAATATATCAAATATCAAAATCACAATCAATAAAAAAGTCTTTTTTTCATGTTAACTAATATTTACCATATAATTTTATGAGAATTTTTCAATTTCTTATTATTTAAGTATAAAAAAAGAATTTTTTTTAAAAGCTCCGGAACGATTATTTTAATTTTCAATCTTAAAATGTTCGTCGAATGCCGTATTACCATAAGAAATAAAAAATCTTATTTACTTTGAACTGTCATTAAAACTTCGTTTAACCACAACGCATATATTATAAGTTATGTCTTCTAGCAGGAAAAAATTAATGTTTAATGAAAAAAGTTTAAAACTTACAAACAATAATTATTTTAACCATAATTTTTTTAATTCAATTTTTCCGTCCTGTCGCTTCTTAAAAATTTATTTTTAATGTTTAAATATTGTTAAATGATGACTTATTTTTTCGTGGAAAAAATGTTCTACAACTCTACTGTTTAAAATTTTCAAATCAGTGAATAATCTTGAAATATATGTATATATTCCTTCAATAACTGTTTTAAAAACAAACCAATTTTAATTACTTCAACCGTAAACAAATTTATATTCGAAACTGAAAACAGTAGATTCGTAGATAATGATTTCCCAGAAAAAAAAGTAATTATTTATTCAAATTTGACCATTTTAAAAAAATTAGTATGCAACGATAGTATGAAAAAAAAACAATTGCCAAAAAATAGTTAAAATAAATGTTTTTTGTAAGTTATACACTTTTATCATTCAAATTTTTTTTATAGATATGATTTTTGGAAGAATAAAAAATAAAATTTTATGCTGATTAAAAATTTACTAATTACTAATTACAGCTTATAAAAGTAAGTCATCAAAATTAAAATCACGTTTTTAAGTAACATAAATTACCTTGAAAGTTACTGACACAGTGTTTTCAAATCTGATTCAAGGTTGATATTACCAATTGCAAAGCTATTAATATTTGTAAATTTTATTGAATTGTTATTTAAGGTAAACTTTCCAGTAATCGCGTTCTTAGTCTCAATGACCGTTATGCCGATTCTATTGCTCTTTATCTGATTTTAATTGACCGAAACTCCTTTTGATATCATATGATTAAAAAAAGTAAATATGTTTATCAATTAAATATTACTTATATTTAAATATTTTTTTACAATACCATATTAAAAGCATCAATAATTTTCACGATTGGTGAGACATTCTCTTTCTTTAAAACTTAAAGCTTTAAAAAAATTATTGCTTGAATTTAAAATAACAATAATTGTATAAGTAATGTAGGAAAAGACTAATTTAAAAGCACCTGCTCTTTGAAAAGAAAAATAATTCTACCATTCATTTTCTCCGAACCTAATAACATTTTCCTGACAAACTTTGCATCATTCTATTTAGCACTCATTTATATCAAAGTTCCTTTTTATTTTATTTTTTTGGTCAATTACAAATATTTTTAAAAATTCTGATACTATGCCCAGTTTCAAACAAACTTTGTATCGAGAAATGTAATTATTTTTATTATTGTTATTTTAAGTTTAAACAATACTTTTTAAAATCTTCCAAAATAGAAAAAACCATTTAAAAATATTTTATTTTCCATTTCGGAATTTTCATATGTTGGCAATTTCATAAATAAGCAAATTTTACAGGGTGTGAATTTTATTTTTCGGGGGTTTTCAGACAGCCCATTTACTTCACATTGAATAATTCTAAAATATTTTTTACGTAAAAATGTTCCATTGTATGTCTTCATTGTTAAAAATACAATTTTAATTTACAGAATTTTAAAATTCATTTTCACAGAATTATGCAATGAAAAATTAAAATCGTCCGTAATTGGAAAATTTGGATGAAAAACGTTCTAAGTTGATCAATTGTAATCATAAATTAATTAATCTTTTCTGAAATTGAACTGTAGTGAGAACTGAAAATTGAACGGTAATACATTTTACGAGACGATTCTGAGCCTGTTCTAAATTAAACAATTTACAGATTTTTTCAACAATTAATTAAACTCCTTTAATTCGAGAACCATAGTGGTAAAACAAATGTAAACGTCCAAGTAAAAATTTATAAATTATTTTCAAATTGAGAAAAATTTCGAATTAATATATTAATTAATAAATACTTTTACTCAATTTCAAATCATATTTAAATATTGTCTCGGTCAAAAATATTCAATTTCTCACCCATTTGATTAAAAAATTTGTAATGAAAAATGATCGATTTTTAATATTTTAGTTAACTCTTTATTAAAATTAGCTAGTAAAAATCAAATATTCTGCACTGAATAATTTAAACTGACTTTGTTTAAATTAATTGTTTTAAATCCCTAAAATTTCAGAGTACTAAATTAAAAAAGTTAACATTAGAATTTTTATTATTCCATTTAAACAAATTTAATTTGTAAGTGAAAGTTTTGAAGTTTGATAAATAAATCAAAACTGAACAATTATTAACTTGAAGCGAATAAAAAAATTACCTTCAAATATTGGAAGTGTTAAAGTTTTAAGCAAAATTAAAACTGGTTTAATTTTTAATATTTGTAACTAATTGTTTAGAGTGATATAATTTTGAACATTTAGAAACTTATTAAATTATTCTTAAATTCAGAGGATTGAAAATCCTAGCCTGGATTCATATTTTTTAATCAAAAATCTTTGATCGTGTGTCGAATTTATAAAATTTGAAAGTTTTTTGTTGAACAGCAACTAATTTAAAATTTTTAATTTGAACCTTGTTGAAAGTTTCTATTTCAATCGTGTTATTATGCTTTTAAATTAAAATATTTAGTATTCCAAATTTGATAAGCTCCTTTTTTAAAAGTTCAAAATTCGTAAGAGTTCCACTTTAAGTGCTTTAATTTGCAGTACAGATTTTATTCCTTCAAATAAAAAAATTAAAATGTTCAAATTTTGTCATTTCTTTTGATTGAGTAAAATGTCTGCTGACCGTAAAATAACAAGGAATTATTTTTTCAATTGAAGCGGCCTGTTTTTATACCATTGGAAAAATTGGAGAGGGTCTATAAGGACTATTATTTAGTCCAGAATCAGAAAATAATTTTTTTTCTAAAATAATACCTAAGAAATGTTTTGAACAAGTGTTCGTCAACTAAAAAAAAATATTTCGTTCCAAGAAGTATTGAAATTAAATAATTCTTTGAGGAGTTGAAAAGTTAAAATCCTTCGAAAGTTTTAATTTGTTATCTTCTTGGAAAATCATTGAATTATTAGTAGTTTTTAGATTGAAAAAAATTTCAATTTTTAAAGTTCAATACAAATAGAAAATTCAATAGAAATAAATTTTACAATCAATTAGCTCAATGATTTTAAATTTAACAACAGTTTGATAAATGAATTATTCGTTTGATGGCTTCGAAAAAAAACTCCAATATCACAATTTACGTATTTGAATTTCCAATATTTAAGATTCTAAGGTTTCAAACCTGAAATACTTGAATTTTTGTAGTTAGATAATTGTATGCTATATTGGAAAATATATATTTCTATTTCATGGCGTGAGAATTTTAAAACATCGATTTTTTAAACATTGGCACTTTTTCTATTTTTTATCATATTAAATAACTTTTTTTCATATTAAAATGTTTAATTTTCAATAAAACCATCTCTAATTAAAAATTGCATTGGATCAAAAAACCTTTTCAATATAAAATCTTTGCTTGTAGTATTTGCAAGCATTTATGTGAGGGTTGACCTGAAAGCTTTCAAATTCGACAAAATCTCAATCTGAGCAAAATTGAATTCTAATTTTATTTAAAATATTTTTTTAAATGTTTTTGCGTTCAGAAAACCTTCCAATTAAAACAATTCGAATTGTTCAGTGAATAACATTTTTTAAGAGCATTACAATTTTCTTTTCTAATTTGATTAATAAATTTTATATGTTATAAACTTTAAGTGTAATAGTTTTGTAACGTCAACCTTTAACAGTTTTGCATATTTTATGATTATTAAATATAGAGGAATTATTTCTTATATTTTTAACAAAACTTAAAATAAGGAAACTTTTTACTCGATTGTTTAGGGTTATGGATGATATTATTTTAACACTGATTTTTCTTCTCCATAGATAATATTAGAGTAAAATAAAAAAATGTGACGTCTAAAGTTGGTTATACCTATAGAAAAATATTAACACATGTCTCGCCGTTCCAAAATTCGAGATGTGTATTCAAATATTATTCATAAGCTTAGCCCTTTTCCAGCTTCCCGAATTTTTTGGAACGACTATACAGAGCAAAATTAATAATAAAAGTATTTGAAAAATTACCGTAAAGGGGGAGTTGTTTGGCAGGTTTATTAAAATTGTCAGGTAACAAAATGCGTGTGTTATTGATCCAATAACCAGAACAATCCATCGTGATCGAATCTTGAATATCGAAGCTAGAGGTCCAAAGATAATTCCAGCAGTCACTTCTCCAATTCCTAAACAGATTCCAACGAGGCTAACAAGTTTTTTCCTCGACTCTCCCATTTTCGCAGTAAATCCAAAACTGGAAGTATACACTCCTGAATAAAAAGCAAGTACGAGACCACTATATATGAAAGTCAGTGTCAACATAATTAAATTTGGAGTGACGATCAGTTTTAAAGCTTTCCTCATCCGCTTCCAAGCCACAAGTAATGCATAATAACTTCTTTTTTTTGGTTCCTTTTCTTTTTCCTTTTCACAAACACCTTCCGAAATGAATGGTCCAATTTGCGGCTTCCTTAACGTAGCCAAAATTAGTGTTCCAATGACAGCAAGAATGGTAAGAATGATAAAAATTAATCTTCTCGTTGGTTTATCATAATTCTTGCTTGTAAATATGCAGTAAACGGAGACGTTGCCCGTCACTAGGGAAAGTTGGTAAATGGCCCAAAAAATTCCAGAATTACGAGAAATTGTGTCGGAATTACTGTTTTTTGTAAGGTAGCGACCATGACCAACCCACATCAAAGAGGCTCCAAGTCCTTGAACGGCCGAGGCAAAATAAAGTAAAATTGTCTGTGGCCAGAGAAAAGTGGCCACAAAAAATGCATAACATAGGGAGCCAGTGAAAATTGATAATCGAGGACTGATTGTCTGAGCATAACATGGTGTGAAAATTGTACAAATGCTTAGCACAGCATATACGATGGCCAAACTGCTGTAGCCATCTCCTGTGAAGTTTGAATCTTCATTTGCGATACTGTCCAAAACTGTTTTCTGAAAATAATGTAAACGAATTAGATAAATTTTATTTTATAGTAAAGAATTCAGCAAATAGAGCCGCCAATAGAGTGAACCAATATTTTTTTATTTTTGAATCTGAAACTATTCACTCTTAAATCAATAAGAATATTAATTTTTGCAGTATTACTTAATTGAGGCCAAAAAAGTTTAATTAAATCAAGTTATCCAGGTTCAAAAAAAAAGTGGAATTTGAAAATTTCATTGTAACACTACTCAAAAATTGAAGCAGGCTTGGCTGCGAATTGCGATAAAAAATTCAATTTTCAGTTTCAAAAAATAATAAAGACATGCTTCCGAGATATTGAATTTTTCAATGCGACTACATAAATTTTATTTTGAAAAGGTTAAGCACTTCCGAGAAAGTCGACCGAAAACTTGGAGATTAAAATTTCAAGGATTTTTTAAATCGGCTTTGAATAACATTGAAAAACGAATTTTCGTTTATTTCACAAAAATAAAAGCTTTCTGCGGAGATATTCGGATGCTGAATAAGAATGATAAATGTTTTTTGAAAAAAAATTATTCTGTTCTGAAAAAAATAAAATTTTGTTTTGTTTTTTCACTGTATTTGTAAAGTTGTAACTAAGGCGATTAGGCGATGTGTATTTTTTTCTTTAGACGTCTATAACTTCCGGCTTAATTGAGATATTTATTATTTTTATCAACAATATTTTCTTTAAAACCCTATCGTTTTCATTTTTCTAAATATTTTTTTTAAGTTTCTCCTAATGAAAGAAAGGCATCTTAGCAACATCATGCAGGCCAAGCCATTTTTGAGATCGGAAGAATTTTTTTCCCCGTACAATGTTTTTTTTTCGTGAACTATGAAAAATGACGTAAAATAACAAGAAAAATTGTTCATAGAACTTTTTTAGAAGTAAAAAATTTTATGTTAACATTTTTTCATATCTATCATTGTTTCGAAGAAAAATTAGAAAATTCGGTTGTAACAAAAAAGAATTCTCCTGGCTGTAAAAGTTATTTAGCAAGCATCAAACTTACAAGATATCTTCATTATCAAAGTGTAAGTTCAAATAAAAATTTTAAAAAATGTAAATTTGGGTTTTTATTTGAGAAAATCGATTTTTAATTTTTAGAATGCCACTTAAATAAAACTGTAGAGAATCCTTCAATGTATAAACTGAGATTAACCTTTCCCTAAAGAGAAAGAAAAAACTAAGAACCTGAATGAGTACTGTTAAATAAACAATTATAACCTGAATTGTTATTTTCTAAAGGACGCTTAGAAGCCTCCGTCAAGATTGGCCGAAATTAAAAATAGAAATATTTTTTCGATTATATAAACCATGTTAAAGATCGGCGACTTTTAAGATTGATTGTACGTACTGCACATCCTTAAAACACGAAATTATCTCAGTTTTGTGTAAACACTGTAAAGTTTATTAGATAAGGCTAATTTCTTAAATCAACGTAAACTTTATCTCTGGTTTTTTCTGTGAAACCTTCTCTTAAGCTTAATGATTTTAGTTCAAAGTTACCGATTTATAAACTAAAATTATTCCAAATTTGTTTATCTTCTTTCAAATCCAATGATTTTACAATTAGCGTGCTGATTTCCAATATTAAATACCAACTAAACCAAAAATTTCAAATTTAATAATTCTGAATTATCTGCAAAATCTTTTAATTTTGTTTAATGAAAAACGTTCATTTTTGACGAAAAACTAAAATAAATTTCTTAAAAATTGTTCCGAATTGTGAATCATCTTTTAAATTTAATTATATTTATTTAAAATAACCCAGCCTAACCTATAACTTTAAAAAAGTTGTAAATCTTCTTTGAAACCCAATGATACTTTATTTAAAATACCCATTCTTGCGAAAATGTTAACATAACCTAAAATTGTTGAAAACACGGAATCTCGATGTTGTTGAAACTTTACAATTTCATATTTAAATTTGTTGTGAAAATACTAATTATCAGAAAAAAGTATTATCCGAAAACATATATAATGTTTTCATTACCTTATTAGTTAATTAAAATTTTTTAATTTAACGGCACAAGAGTATTAAACGGCACAAATGTTTCTCAATTGGCATAATCGTTTTTATTATTTTTCTTCTCAAAAAGCATTATTTATACATTCAATTTAAAAACAATTTAATTCAAGATATTGATGAACTTTAATTATTGAAAAGCCGATCTAGTTTTTAACAACAATAGTTGCGAGATTTTCGAGATATATCATTACACCACTTTTTAAAAAAATGTATACCCTTTCAAACTTTTATTTCTGTCACGTCATACCGCATCTAAATGTGAAGTCACAAGTTTTCAATATTTTCAAAACAAGCTGGAGCTTCATGCTTTTTCCTTGAAAAATGAAAATAAATCAATTCTAAGACTGGTGTTTTGAGCCTAATTTTACAAATTTCAGAGTTAAAAATCATCATAAAAATATTTTTAATGCTTTTATCAAACTGACACATATTTTCTTGGTCTTTGAAAGCCTATGACGTCAAACCCCGTGATGCTTGATATAGGGGCGCCACATATTTCTTTTAAAAAATCGACATTTTCGGTGGATATTTTTCTCTCTTTAATTCATTTTTATAAATTCTTGAATGCACAAGATTAATTTCCAATTTCACACTTAAATTCTTTTGGAGTAAATGTTTATAAAAATTTAACTCCGGAAAAAAATTGTAGATGACCCTATGGATAAGAAAATTATTTTTTTTTTATTCAAAATAAAATTTTTTCTTAAAAATACTAGGTTAAGAGATATCAAAATTCCATAAAAAGTAACCATGGAATAAAAATGTTTGCTCAATTATGTAAGAAAATATAGTGTAACGATAGTGATGATCTCAAAGTAATTGAAAATTTCTTTTCCTGATTTAGAAGGTAAGTTTTCTTAACAGTGGTTTTATAATTAGATAAATAAATATATTGTGCTGAAATGTTTGAAAATGGGGTCTTCATGTTGTTAAATAATGCAAATTTATTAATTTTATTTCCCTAGAGTACTAAAGCCCTGTTCTCAGTTACATTCCAAATTTTTAAAAATTTTATTGCACTGTTTAAAAAAAAAACTCAAATGGGCCAAACATACGTGCCCTTATTTATTTTGAACCATTTCTGAAAATGTTAAACATTATACGTACATTCAAAAAAATTAGAAAGCCTCTGAATATAAACTATTTAATTGGTCGCGTGGCACTGGTACATTTCCTTAAAACTTAGTTTAAAAAACCATACAGATCGAAATATTGAAGCAATATTAGAATATGATTATTAAAATATTATTATTAATTAAATGTCAAGTAAATGTGTTATTTTATCAAATATATTGCACGGTAATTAAAAATATTGATTATTTCAGAAAAAATCATATTTTTTTAAAGAGTACTAAAAAAATTGATATATCTTCCAAATGAAAACAGAGGTTATTGTGGTATTAAATAACTATTTTATTTTCATATTTTATCGCCCGTATTAATAAGATAAAACAAACAAAATTTCATTTTTACATATTGTAGACATTTGAAATGCAAAATAAAAGTGCTAATTATATTATCATTTTTTAATTGTTTGTTCTGACATTTCATAATTTTGGTTGATTATTCTCAAATTAAGAAATTGTAATGAATGGGTGAAAATATTGAAAACCGCTAAGAAATTAAGAAATTATTTTAAAAATTAGTAATTAATAACAAACAAGTAAAAGAATAAATAACAAATATATTTTGCGACTGAGAGAGGCGCTTAAAAAATATAATCCTTAAAAATGATCGATAATTTAAGAAATTCTCTGATTACAAATTCTTCATTTTAAATAAAGTTGGTAAGCATAATGCGACATTTGAAGCAATTTAATTTACAAGAACATTAATAATTCAGGAATTCTTTCTTGCATTTTATTTTATAAGCGTTCAATATCAGTGTGCTAGGAAATATGAGCAAAAGAACTTGTCCTGCAGAAATTTTCATTTTATAAAAAGCCGAGAATAATTTTTAAACATATTAAGTTGATTAACACAGTATTCTCTTGGCTTCTTTTCTGGAATATCGGGCACTTTTACCAAGTTATGCCCAAAACCCAAAATCTGATCTCTGACAAAAATAGTTTTTGATGATTCTTAGAATCTAAATAATATTACTAATTATGTAATTTCAAATAAAAATCATTAGTTTATGTGAAAAAATATTCAAATTTACGAAAAACATTTATTTTTACAATGTTTCTCGCAATTGGAATATTTCTTAATTTAACTTCTTACCAATTTTCGAAAATTTGTTGAATTTCAATGTATAACTTCTTTGTTTGAGGAAAAGATTCTCTATAGATCTACTGTTTCCAATTTTAAAAGAAAACTTTTCTATGGCTGAAATCGTTAAATGGATTTTTTTTAAAGAAAAATTTTATTAAACAAATAAATATATTTGAAGATTACTTACTTTTTGTAAACTGCCAAATATAGAACAAATAAGTTCAAATTAAATCATTCTCAAAAAATTGTAAGAGGCGTGAGTAAGAAAAAATCCAATTACAAAAACTATTTGTTAGAATTATTATTTTTCGTATGTTTAAAACTTTTTTCATGAAAGATTATGTTTTTTTTTCATAAGACTCGGCTGATAATATTATTACAATTCTTAAAATGATAGCAAACTTTTTTCCAGAGTCCTGATTTCCAAAACAGCAATGACCTTACGATTTGTAATGGACAAATTATTATATTTTGAGCTAATTTTTTCATAATGAAAAGTTTCGAAAACGATGTAAAATATCGAAAAAATGCAGGCCACTTTTTATAACTTCTGAAAATCATCAAAGTTTTTTCCTGAAAATTTTTCAACCATGTAAATTAATTTCAAACTTGAAAGTTTGTATTATTTACAAAACTTTTGAATTTTGACTACTTCAATTTTGGAAATAGTTTTACACATTTATAATTTCTAAATTTTAGAATCTTCCAAATTTTCAACCTGCGGTTTTGAAATGTTTTAATTTATAAATAATAAATTCCCTGTTCCATGTTATTTCAAATTATTTGTTATTGAAGGCACCTAATTTAAAATTTGTAAATATTGTTTAAATTAGTGATTCACGCTAGACCGGTTAAACGTTTACGCAATTGGAATAATTTAATTGTCCGAAATCACAAAGTGCACTGTAGTTTTTTCTATTTTATAAGGAAAATTAGCAGTAATCTAAGATTTTCATTTTTTATTTAGCCGAACAAGGAAATCCAACTATTTTGTGTCGAGCTAATTATCTTGGGTCGAATTTCTCTTTTTACTTCCTTTTGGTTACAAATTGAATTATTTCGTTGAAAATTTAATTATTTTCATTAAAATAAAATAATTTCGTTCAAAGACATCTTCTTTGGTTGAAAATTCATCTATTTGGTAGAGAGTTGAACTGCTTGGTCAAATATGACCTTTTTTTGAAAATTCAACTGTTTTGTAGATAACTTAACAATTTGGTTAAAGTGTTGTTTACCTTTTGACTAAAAAATATTTCCTAATAGAAAATTCAAGTCTTTTGGTAGAATTTTCATCATTTTGACTGAAACTTACAATTGTTTGCTTACAAATTTATGCTTTATGGTTCAGGATTCAACTATAGTTAAATAAATGTTTTTGAAAATTGGTATTTTTTTAAAATTCGACTGCTGTTGATTTAAAATCCAAACATTTTTTGGGAGAGATATCAGCTATTACATTTTGTTTCGAAAATTAATTTTTTAAATTAGCAATTCACTTTTACAATTTTTGGTTCAAAGTTTTTCTCTTCTAGTTGAAAATTCAATTTCTTGATTGAAAGTTTAACTACTTTCTTCAAAATGTATTATATTGTTGAAGATTCATAATTTTAGTTAAAAATTCTTCTCTTTCGTTGACAATTAAACAATCTTTTTAATTCTTTCTTTTTTTGTTGAAAAGTAATAATTTTGGATAAAAACTTAACTGTTTCGGGGTTTGGTTAAATGTTTGTTAAAAACTTCTTTTTTTCTTAATTCATCATTTTAATTTACATTTTTTCCTCTTTTATAAAATTGAAATATTTTGTTAAAAATACGTTATTTGTTTGTTTAATTGAACAGTTAATGCTCTAAAACTGAAATATTTTGTAGTTAAAACTTCAACTATTACATTTGCTCTTAAGAATTCATGTATTTTTTTATAAATATAAATGCAACTGCCTGATTAAAATTAATCTGTTTTGGTTCGCTGATTTTACTACTGTGTAGAAAATTTGTTTCTTTAGCCAGAAAGTTAATTTTTTTTAAATGCAATTTAACATATTCGATTTTTGTTTGCAAACATTTCTTTTAGTTGAAAATTTGAATTTTTATTTAAAAATTTTACTTTCTTGGTAGAAAATTATCTTTTTGTTTGAAAATTCATCTTTTCAGTTTAAAATTGAACTATTTAATTTAGAAATTATCTATTTAGTTGAAAGTCCAATATTTTTACTGAAATTTCAAGATTGTAAAGCATTTAAAATAAATGATTTAAATTATTTAAACGTTTAACCGAAGGAACGCAGATCATTATTTTGAATGCAGTTTCACATTTTGTTCTAGAATGCTTTCTATTTAAAACGATATAGTTTTGAATATCTATATTTGAAATTTTTCTCCACTAAATGCAAAATTTTTCACATTTTGTTTCGATCATTTTGAAAAAAACTTTTTTTTTAAAGTTATTTAATTTTGGGAACTTGAGTTAAAGTTACTCAATTTCAGTCGAATAGAACTGAGAAACTTAAATATGAAAATTGTTTAATTTTTCATCTTTTAATTTCGAACGTTGCCAATTTATACGAGCCCAAGGGACTTGTTTAAACAAAATTAAAAACTTTTGAAAACTGATAATAAATCAGGAATACAAGAATTTGAGTGGTTGCCCTACATTGACTTCAATTTTTCATTTATTTCAAGTAAGATAAATTTTATTACTAATTGCATGTTTGAGCGATATAAAACTCGTGGGAATATATGTAGTGTTTCTTTGGGACGTGATTCGAATGAAGTTTATTTGATAGGCCAATATTGTGTTTTCTGCGCTCAAGTAATGTTTGTGTCACTGCCAGTAATAGATTTTCATTGGCCGTTATTAAGCCTGAGAATATTTTTCAATGAAAGAAACGCTACAATTTATCTCTTGTGTCTCGAATGATGATAATTTATTAGCTATAAGCCACGCAGTGTCTTCAGAAAGAAGAACGATTTTTATCTAAAATTGTCAGGCACGTGTGAAGATGATATTTTTTTCAAACAAGTAAACATCCTGTACCAATTTTCATGGTAATTTTGAGTTTTAATTAAATAGTTAAAAAATAAATTCTGACAAGTCGGTACAGATAAAATAAATCAGTGATATCAGGTGAACAGTTTAAGTGGTTTTACAAAATGGTGGGTTAAACACATAGTATATAGGTAAACCACATAGTGGCTTAACAAACTTCAATTCATAAAACCATCTTTTTTTTAATCTGCTACCATATACTTCAATCTATAATCAGAAAAAAGGATATTTTTTCCACAAGTGAGGGGAAAGGAAATAAAACATGATAAATAATTTTTTTTTAATAATTAGTTACGCTGTGTTTTAGCATTTTTAAAACACAAGGCATATGATTCTCCAGAGTGGCTGAAAAAACTCAATTTTTAAAATTCCCTAAATTTGCTCTTACAAATTTGTTTTTCCCCTGAGTATTCAAATTTAAAGACCAGCATTTTAATTTTATAACCGTTTTAACATAGAATCTATTACAATAGCAATAAAATAATTTTAGATGAAAATTTTGGAATTATTTTTTCTAATCGACAGAGATAATTGTTTAAGCATAGAAAATGAAATTTTAATTCAAAAGGACAAATTCTCAACAAAAATATTTATTTTTAACCCAAAAAGATGACTTTTTAACAAGGTAACTAAATTTTCAGAAAAAAAAGTTGAAATTTTTAACAATTTGTGAATTATCAAACTACAAAGATGAGTGTTCAACCAAACGATCAAACTTTCAAATGAAAAAGAATAAACTTTAACCAAAAACTTGTTTTTAAAACAAAATTATTTTGTTTTTTTAATAAAGTTAAATGTCAAGATTTTTTGTCCAAAAAGACGAATATTTAACAAACTATTTGTATTAACGACCAAAAAGGATGACTTTTTAACAAAATCCTTGAATTTTTAACAAAATAGTTGAATTTTCCACAAAATATTTGAATTTTAAAACGAAAAAATGAAACTTCAACCAGAAGTTTCCAAACGGATATTTGAATTTTCAAGCTAAAAAGACAAATAATGAAGAAATCTATTCACTTTTAAATTCAAAATGATGAAATTTCAACAACAAAAATTAATTTGTAACCTTAAATTTGAATATTCAACAAAATAAATTAATTTTTAACCAAACAGTTGCGTTTACAATCAAATAGCTTAATTTAAAGCAAAACAAAACTAATTTTGAACAAAATACTTGAAGTTTTAACCAAACACTTGAAGATGAAAAAATATTTTTCTATTTAAAAAGTTTAGATTTCGACAATAAATTGAAAGTTTAATTTTTCAATTTAAAAAAACTCAAATTTTCACACACAAGAGGCATTTTTTGGAATAAAATCAAATTGTCTATCAAAGAGATGAATTTTCAACTAAAATGATGATTTTTGCAACCAAAAAACAAATTTTCAACAAAAGAGGTTAATTTTCATACAAAGTATTTTAAAAAATAATAATTTTGAACAAAGCAATTCAACTTTAATCCAATTAGTTACATTTTTTATTAAAAAAGGCACATTTTTAAACAAAGTATTCTATTTAAAACTTCAGTTAATGAGATGAGTTTACAATCAACATAAAATGATAAATCTTCTGCTGGAACATTTAATTTTTTAATTATTAACATTACTTTGCAATGAAAATATACCAATTTTTCATCAAAAAGATTAATTATCATTTAAGTAATTAATTTAAAAAAATGATTTTTTAATAAAGTGGTTCAGCCTGCACACAAGTTGTTCAATATTCAATTAAAACATGTGTTTTTGTCGCTAAATAATTTATTAGTGGATATTTCAACCAAAAATTTGTTTATTTCAAATAAAAACGATTATGTTTAAACAAAAAATACAGAACAAAATAGTGAAGTTATTAACCGAGAAATGCTTCAGTGGAATCTTCATCACAAAAATATGAATTTTCAACAAAAAGTTAATCTTTGGCCAATATTTTTGTGTTTTAAAACCAAAAATAAGAGTTTTCAAGAAAAAATGTTTAGTTTCAACCAAAAATGATGACTTTTTAACAAAATTGTTGAATTTTCAAACATATAATAAAACTGTTGACTAAATATAATCGACAGAAGGAAGCTTTAAATGTAATAATTAACAGTTTATTTTTCCTACTTTTCCCCACACTTTCCCTTACCAATAAAATTCCCTGACTCTGATTGCTGAGGAATAATTTGAAATATATTTCCTATCATTCCTTTAAGATTGAAATGAAATCTACTTTTTCATGGACAATTTTGTGCATCAAAATAAGAGCATAGAAAAAATGGGAAAATTTTTTTTTTAATCAAAATTCCAAGCTACCTACTTTCCGCCTCATTAGAGATAAATATATAAGAAAAAGAGAAAAAAGAAGAAAAAGGAATATGTCAACCAAAACCAACCTTTCACTCTTTCCTTACTCTTTCTCCATATTTTCATACTACTAGGGACCAACATGTTTCGAAGCCAATTTCGATTTCGTCTGGGATTATTTATAGAAAAACTACAGGTATGGATAATAAAAACTTATGCTAATAAAAATTTACATTATACCTGGAAAATAAAACCACAGGCATTCATAAATCAAATTTGTTGGTTTAATTCTTCATTCATTGGTGAAAATTGATTTACTTATGGAAATTCGTTTTTACGACAAGAATCAAAAATCAATTTAGCTAATTCATAATTATATTCTAAACTTTGATATATCTTAAGAGATGTTTCTTTGAAATTAATAGCTTAGTTTTCCTTTCATTTTATAAATAAGATCTTCATGAATTATATTTTGATTAATTTGGATCCAATGTTTCTGTTTCTTTTCTTTTTAAATAAAAACTTACTTTGCTATTAATCTCAAAAGCCTTTTTCGAAAAATAAGTTTTGCAGTTGATCAAAACTTGCTTTCTGTAATCTGAGATCTCAGGTTTTTGCTAATTAAATAATATTCCTTCATATTTTTTTGCCGGTCCTCCAATCATATTCGTCCCATTTCCCCATTTGCAAAAATTTCCTATTTTCCCCAAAATACTAAAAATTTTCCCCATTTGCAAAATTCGTCCCATTTCCCCATTTTAACAGAAATTAAAATATAAAAATAAAAAATTTAAACGATTGAATCTCTAGGAATACTATTAAGATTTTTTTTATTTAAGGAATAAATATTCTGTTCGTGGCTTTTTGGGAACTTCAGTAAAATATTAGTTTGTTGGTTTTGTGGCTTTGGAACCCGTAAATAATTAAGATACCAAAAAACTAATAATAAATATTTTACCTTAATTTATCGAGAATTTTCTTTAATTTTTGTTTGTTTACTGCATTGTTATTAATTCTTTTCCTTTTTGGAAAACGTAATAATCTGAATAGATTGATTCAGAATTAACCTGCAGAAAATATATTAAGCGATATCTTTAAATCGTATCGTATACTAAAAAATGATGAAAGAGAATTTTTCACTATAAAGTATAAACTTCGTAAGCGTGAGAATTTGAAATTCCGCATCTACAAATGGTAGAAGATATTTATAATACGAAAATAGAGAATAATTGAGATCCATTCGAGTTCTTGGCACTGATTTTAGTATCTTCTACAACATCACAAGCTGCAGAATCAAAAACATGAACTATAAATACACTCACCTGTATGTTGCTTGTAGTAAGAAACGCAGAAAACGTGAACATAAAACCCCAGCTCAAAATTAACACATTCAGAAATTCCCTGTCGATAATCATGGTTATGTGGGTCGATTTTCTTTTTGAAAAACACCATATGTCACGCGATTTTTATTAATTTTGAAGCACACTTGTTCTATTGTTGTCGTATCTCGAAGAAAGCCGATTGGTTGTTGGCTCGAGTTGCGTACGATATACGAGACATTGCTGCACTCGAGTCACTGACGTTTAGACGTTTGAAATTTTCAGCTGACAGGTATGCTCCTTCGAGTGTGTGAATTGAAATAATTTCAAAGACGCGCGCCGCGTGACAAGAGTCGTGAGGAACTGTAGTAAAAGCTCTCGACAATCGAGAGTGAAGTTTCAATGGAATGTGATGTAGTGTTGAGCTTAGCTTCTAGCTTCAAGAATAATTATCAACACAGAGCATAAAACATTTTTTTCCCTTCCTAGCCACACTTGGCATCGAGCCTATTCTGTAGTCGGACGTTTTAAACTAAAAGGTACCTTATCTCCTGCAAGATGTGTTTCCAATTAAAATGATAGCAGAATCCAGAATGCCTAGTAGAGTGGTCCAAATTTATACCTGTAAAATTGGACTTTAGATTTAACCTGGTGGAATAATCTTGATAAAAAAGGCAAAGAAACTAAAACCATTTTCACACGAATCTATGAATAAATGCAATAAATTACAACCCAAATTACGGAAAAGTACGATTTTGTTCTATTATTCCGACGAATTTGGTACTTTTTTCTATATTCTTGTCTGGAAATTTCGAGTTGGCCCAAGCGAGGGCCATCGTAATTTGTCCCTCTCCTACGCTGGCCCTACTTTTGCAAACTACTAAGGGCCCGCATAGTTTACCTTCGAAGACCTTATGTAGGCAGCCCATGAGGGGCCAATAAAGTGACCCTCTCTAGTACCTACCCGGTAATAAGCGTAGAATAGAGAAATATTTATATTTTCAGATTTCAGTGCAAAAGTGAAGATTATTCTATTATTTTGAATGCGCGATTTTTCCATCTGTCGAAAATGCCACGAGAAGAATAAGATACCTCCTAAACTTATTCACTTCTATTTCCATAGGGACCGCCACACAGCTTTTTTTCTCCCACAGAGAACATGTTTTCAATATATTTAATTCCTTCTAATTGTACCGGTAACGCACCTCACAGAGATATTTTTCATTCCTCAGAAGTGGTCATATTTTGATTCGATTTCATTCCTTCTAATAAGTTCACAAAATATGTGTAATAAGTTGTTTTAATACCTTCATGCGGAATGTAAATTCTGAAATTTTAATTCTCACCAATTCAACTCTGCCTCTCTAGAGTTAAAATTATTATTAAAATTCACACATTTGCATAGATTTCTGTGTTGTATTTTTAAGACGCTTAAATAAATGATTAAAATATAAATAAATATAAATTTGAATATTTTTCGAATTTATAAGTTATAAAAAGATTTAATAATGAAAAATAGGTTAAATAAATTCTTTCGTTAAATTTTACCAAGTCGATTGAGAGGAATAGGATTTGCACTTTTTCTGTTCCCGTTGGGGGATTTTTAGACGGAGGAAAAATCGCGTATTCATAGGTATACAAATTCTTAATTTTTCTGAATTCAACGCTTGTTACAGGGTAGCTACAGTCGTTTTCCCCTTTGTTGTTCTGAAAATTCAGTTAAATTTAGTCATTGGCACTTATACAAAATTAATATATTATTATTATTATTATTATTATTATTATTATTATTATTATTATTATTATTATATAAAGAACGTCATTTTTCAAAGGTACAAGTTCAAATAAAAGGAATTTTATTTTATACTTATTACTTTTGATTATAGACGCGTTTATATGTAATAAGTTGGAAATAAGTGTGAAAATCATCAAAGCTATATTGTCAATTTTCTTATCTCATAGTTAATGACGTTTATTCTCTATTTTAAAAGAAAAAGAATACGATTAGGTGGCTTAACCTCAAAAATGCCACGTGAATAAAACACGTGTGTGTTAAGTCGAACAAATATCACCTCCCTTTTGGAAAAAATAATTAAATTGTACTTCGCAATTTTCTAAATGTTGAAAATGAATTACAAAATAAATCACAAATTCACAAATAAGCTTCGTTGCGTGCGTAATTTATTAAAGTGTGTATGGCCTGGCGAACGCGAAATAGCATCGCAGAAAATCGTTGGATCAAGGAACGGAACGGATCGAGAATCTATTCAGCCAATGAGATGACAGGAATGACTGGGAAAATTGGCGCGAAATTGCAATTGAAATATATATTTTCTCCAATTCAAGAATTATAGAACTGAATAATATCTAATTGAAATATGTTTACATTGAAATTAATATAATAAAAAAAAACATAACTATAAAAATGAAGTGGTGAAATGTTCAGAATATAAATTGTTCATACATTACATTCCTAATTTTTAAATTTTAGTCACAAATGCAAAGCACTAAATTCTTGATTTATTTTCTATTCTCATAACCCCGTTTTTATAAAAAAAAAAGAGAAACAATCATATTAGTCCCTAAACAAGATGAACCATATTATAATAAAAATGTATTTTGGAATTTTTGACAACAATTTAATATTTGTTTTTGTATTATTTTTTGTTTTAGTTATGTTCAACTTGGCGATCGAACTTGACATTTTTTATATAAAAAAATAGAGGGGCAAACATATAGGCCTCTGCAAGGGCCCAACGAAGCATTTCCACAGTAGGACGCCTTGGTCGGGACTTTAGAATCTACAGTAATTTTTAGGGGTTGCAGCAAAAAATTTGGTCTTTTTCGGTTTATGATCAGAAATATATAGCATATTGCAATTAAGTCATTTTAAATTAAGATGTATATACGATAGCTATTAAAAAATTATTTTTTCAATATATACTATATCGACTGGATTCAATGTATGTCATTTAAAACCATGCCATTGAAATATTCTCAATATTTGTCATTAGGTCGAAAAAGAACAACTTTACGACTACAAATAAAAATTTTAAAATTTAGAAAGAATTAAACGCAGTCATTGAATTAAAAATTTCGAACATCAACATTTTTGAATCTAAAGTTATAAGAACTTAAATCCAAATTAAAATACTTAATGTGAAATACTTCTGTATTTGAAAATTTGTAAATTAAAGCTTCAAGTTTTTTTAATTCAAACGCTCAATAATTCACGCGTATAAAATGGAAGCGTTTAACACCTTAATATTGAACATTTTGTCATTAAAAGCTGCTACACTGAAAAATTAAAATATTTTAACTTGTATATATTGCACAGTTCAATGATTTCAAAAAATAGAAACCAATGCTATCATTTTCAACGCTATAAATTGAAGAATGAATCTAATAACTTATAGATTTTCAAAATGACATAATTTTAATCAATTTCAAGCTAGAAAATTTAATTTTCATATAAAAATTTGTTTTGTAATCTGTTTAAAAATTCTCTTAAAAATTTGTTTTAAGAAAATCATTTTTTAATTTTCCAGGGGTATAAATGTTTTATGCAGGCGGAAGTTTCCATCTTCTTCCATTCTTGCGAAGGTATGTAAATATTTTGAAAAGTTCAGCCGATTAAATGCATTTGTTTCTGTGTTAAGTATGCTTTCGTTTGATAAAGTCGATTTTTTATTTGGACTTGTTTCGTGTGCGTAATAGCATGAAATGTGTAAACACGCGTAGTGGTCCTGAGTCGGGACCAAACAGGTGTTTTGAGTCGGCCCCTTTTTTATTGCTTTTATTTTTATTTGTATGTTAATTTATTTTGTTGTGTTTTAATTCCATGTCACTCGTCTCTTGTTATTTTTTTTTTTTTTAGTTTGGTTGTATTTGAACTCCAGGTTGATTTCCTCTGGTAGGTGTCCTTTTATTTTCTGTGTTTTCTCATTGACTATTCGCTGATTCTATTTTCTGGTTGTCATGGGTCGCAATTTCAAACGCAAGAATCCAAAGCGTGATCTCCTTGCGCTTCGCCGAGCTTTGGGGGCTCAGGGCCAGCGGTGCCGACTTAGGACTGCTATTTTGAGAAATAGCAAAAATCGACTTCTTCACTTTCCGCTGCATTGCGACCGCATAAATCACTCCACACTACTCCGAATGGCCAAGAATTGTATATGGACGATCGTGGTACTTGACCAAATACATAAAAGCGCCATCAAACCCTTTTTACCCTGTATTTTCGACAAACACTCTCGCTGTGCCGACTTAGGACCACTCTCTCCTATTTTTTAATCAACTTTTTTTACTCTTTTTAAATATTCTTTTAATATTAATTTCTCGAAATAAAGAATCATTTTAAAGTATCAAAACCATCTTAAGAACATTTTTTATTCTCCGCAAATCTTTCAAGTTTCTTTAAAAGTTTCGAAATTTCTAATGTTAATGCAATAGTAATGACTTTATCAATGAATGTTAATATCTTCGAAAATAAACTTGTACACACTTGTAAATGAGGATTTTTTGTCATTAAAATTCATTTCCCTATCTGAATTAATTTACGTTAAATTATTTTGAAAAAAATAGCATCCCTTATTCACAACAACGTTTAAAAATTGTGGATATCGAGTTAAAATTTTAATATAAAAAATGTAACATAACTGAAATTGCTGCTTAGTCTGTAATTTATTCTAAAAGTAAAAGTTCTTGGTAAGAGTGGAATATTTTGTTTGAGTATTGCTTGTGAAAATTTATATTTTTATATATATATTTGTACATTTCTGCAATAAAATATCAATATTTACAACAGTTACAATAGGTACAGTCTCTCAATATATCTAAATTGGTAAAATGTGGTATTTTTGGTAACAAAATGTAATTTTCTGGATAAATTATTAACGTAAAATGAAAAGTCTTTTCATGACGTTAAGCGCCCAAAATTAAAAAATGTCATGTATGGTGCTTTAATAGCTTGTAGATCTTTACAACAAAGTGAAAAAATATTAATAAAATCTTTAATTGTAGAAACTGATACCTTATTGTTATTTTTGTTACTTATTTCCCAGAAAATACAAGACAAAAGTGGATTACCATATTTAGTTATATTTTCTTGTTAAATTTTGTAGTTTTTTGTAAAAAAGTACATTTTCTAATAAAAGGTGACAGTTGTAAAATTGTTTTACTTTTTTGTACCAATTTCTTGCATGAGATTGCAAACGATTCATTAATTATAGGAAGTTCGTTATACAAAAACCATTATATACAACAAAATAAAGGTTAATTGCAATTACAATCAATAATATACAAATATTTATTGTATACCTTGCATAGCGTCATATGAAAGTACAGAAAAATAAAGATTCTGCGCAAATAAACTTTACACAGCAAAAATCTATAAATTTCCTTGATAACTTTGAAATATCTAAAAATTTAATTAGAATCCGAATAAAAATCTTTTGGAATCTCTTGAATTATCTGGATATCATTGAAAATATTTTAAATTGTTGAAATCCGTAAAAATCCTTTGACATGAAATTTAATGTATTTCGTGAAATATAAATCATTTAAAATCACTTGAATATAACTTCAGTTAAACTTATTATTTAAAGTTCTCCAGAAAAAACGTTAAAATATCTAGAAATCTTTGAAATTCTGCTCTCTTGCCAAATTCCTTAAAAAAACTTAAAATCTTTGAAATCGCTAGGGATCCCTTAAAATTTATTTGAATTTATTTTCACAAGGTGACTATAAATATCTTCAAATCTTTGGCCTTAAAACCTCCTGCTATGTCTGAAATCCTGAAAATTCCGTGAAATTTTAACAAAATCTTAAGAAATCGCTTAAGATCTATCGAAATTCTCTGAAATTCATGGAAATTTGTTTAAATTGATCCAAATCCTCTACATTAAATAAATAAATCATTTGTTTATAACTTCTTCATTTTTTTAGATCAACTCTTTCAATATTTCAACATTTATCATTATAGGAACATCATTAAAGACCTATACTGAATTTTGTATACTGTTTTTTCGAGTGGGAAGATTAGAAGGTATTGTAAAAGATTGCATAGGATTGCAAAAGATTGCATGGGATAGTATGAGATAGCATAGCGCAGGCGAAAATATTATGTATAGTTTATAGATAGTGTGCAGTATTATATATAATATTCATTTGTTTTGTACATTTTTTTTATAAAACAAACACATATTACATTTAATACCTTACACTATATATAAACTATATATCATTTTTTCGCCTGGGAGAATTGTATGAGATATGCACGGGGTTGCATAAGATTGTATGAGGTTGCATGTTATTGCAAAAGATTGCACGGGATTGTATGATATTTCATTGGGTTGCATGAGAATGCATGGGATTGCATGAGATTGCAGGCGAATACGTCGGATTGTATAAGATTTTATGGGACTGCATGGGATCGCACGGGATTGTATGGGACTACGTGGGATTGCATGAAATGGCAAGGGGAAGCACGAGATTTTCATTGGTCTCCATTAGATTGCATGGGATTGCATGAAATCACGTAGGATTGCATAATAATGCATGAGATTGCAAGAGATTGCATGACATTGCATAGGAATGATTGCGATTGCACGAGATTGCATAGGATTTAATTAGATTGCATGAGATTGTATGAAATTGAAAGAGATTTCAAAAGATTGCATGAGATTGCATGGGATTGTATGAAATCGCATGGGAATGCATGAGATCGCATAGGAATGCATGATATGGCATAGGAATACATGAGATCGCATGGGATTGCATGACATTTTATGAAATCGCATGAGATCGCATGCGATGGCATGATTTTTCAAGGAATTGCATGAAATTATATTGGATTGCTTGAGATCAGATGGGAATGCATGAGATCGCATAGGAATGCATGAGCTTCCATGAGATAGAATGAGATCACATACGATTGCATGAGATTTCATTGGATTGGATGAAATTGCATGCGATTACATCAGAATGCATGAGATGGCATGGGAATGGATGAGATTGCATGGGATTGCATGAAATTGCATTGGATTGCATGAGATCGAATTGGAATGTATGAGATCAGATTGGAATGCATAAAATCGCATGGAAATGTATGAGATCGCGTGTAAATGGACAAGATTTAAAGAGATTACAAGAGATCGCATGCGATTGCATAAGATTTCATGGGAGTGGATGAAATTGCATGCAATTTCATCGGATTGCATGAGATTGCATAGGAATGGATAACATTGCATTGGATTGCAAGAAATTGCATTGGTTTGCATGAGATCGCATGGGAATGTATGATATCGCATGGGAATACATAAGATCGCATGGGAATGCATGAGATTTAATGGGATTGGATAAAACTGCATACGATCGCATCAGATTGTATGAGATTGCATTGGAATGGATGAGATTGAATTAGATTACATCAAATTGTATCAGATTGCATTGGATTGCAAGAGATTGTATGAAATTAAAAGAGATCGGAAAAGATTTCATGAGATTACAAGGGATCGCATGAGATTGCATAAGATTGCATGAGATTGCATGGGAATGTATGAGATCGCACGGGAATACATGAGATTTCTTGAGATCGTATGAGATTGCATGAGATTTGATGGGATTGGATAAAAGTGCATGCGATCGCAGCAGATTGCATGAGACTGCATGTGAATGGATCAGATCGAATTTAATTGCATCAAATTGTATCAGATTACATTAGACTGCACGAGATTGTATGAAATTGAAAGAAATCGCAAAATATTGCATGAGAATATAAGGGATTGCATGAGATTGCATGGGAATGTATGAGATCGCATGGGAATACATGAGATTTCATGAGATCGCATGAGATTGTATGAATGGCATGCGATTGCGTGAGATTGCGTGAGATTGCCAAAAAATTGCATAGGATAGCATCAGATTGTATGATATTGCAAGAGAATGGATGAGATCTCCTAAGAATGCAAGAGATTGTATGATATTGCATGAGAATGCACTTGATTTTATGAGAATCCCTGGGATTGCATGAGATTGCATGGGATTGCATGCGAATGCATGAGATCGCATGGGAATGGATGAGATCGCATGGGAATGCATGAGATCGCATGGGAATGTATGAGATTGCATCATATTGCATAAAGATGTATGAAATTGTATAAGAATGCTCAGGATTGCATGAGATTGCTTGGGATCGCATTAGGTTGCATGAGATTGTATGACATTGCATGAGATTGCATGAGATTGCATGAAATTGTATGAGATTGCATCAGATTGTATAAGATTTCATGAAATTACATGAGATTGCAAGGGATGGCATGAGATTGAATGTGATCGCATAGAATTGCGTAAGATTGCATGCGACTGAATGAGATTGAATGGTATGCACGAGATCGAATGGGAATCCATGAGATTGCATGACATTCTTCAAATTGGCCATTCCATTTTTTTTATCTCTTACACTATGACGCTTATTGTTCAGTATTTTCTTACTCCCAAATTAATGTTTGAAGTTTTCAAACAATAATCTCTTCCAGGTACAAAATAACTTTCCAATAATTATAGGAAAAATAAATTGGTTAAAAAGTGGAAAAAAGCAATTTGACTCTAACAGTCGTTATTTATATCTTTATATAGACAAAATACTAAATTTTTATCATTTGGTGTAGAAGCAAATCATACAAATTATTTAACTTGCAAAATATGTTAGACAAAAAGTATTATCTTTTTATATTGATCAACTATACCATTTACGCAAAAATAGTAATTTTCACGTTTTCTTGGAAATAGATATTGTTTAAAAGGTTTTAGGGGGGAGGGAGGGTAAAAATTAAATGTAATTAAGTAAAAATGATTATTGAACATTCCTTAGGATGTGTCAGTAATAAGTACTTCTTTTTCACATTTTTTCAAAAACCAAGCTTTTCCCATTTAAAACCCTATGTGAATTTCAAAAACTCGGGGACACGGCCTAATGTTAACCGATTTAAACTAAAGGAATTTCTTCCCTTCACTCTTCAAACAGGCTATAGTCAGGATGTCTATAGAAATACGAGAATTTTGTGCCCCTTGAAAAATACGGGCAAATGCCAGGAATCAGTGAACAGATTCGGGAAATATGTGTTCATAAATTATAATAAACAATTTTTTATTTTCTGCCAGAATTTAGTAGTATTGTTATTATAAAATTGTACCTTTCAATAGTAGAAGTGTGTGGCGAGATGAATGTCGTCGATTTATTTCCAGCTAACCAAAAGTGGGCGAAAGTCTTTGAAATTTACCAGCAAATAAATTGACGATAAGTTTGTTATTTATAAACACGGCATTTGGAAAAGACTTATTATGTATTTATTTATTCAGACATTATCAAGTAGGATCGGGAAAGGGCTTTTTTTTTGTTTATTTGAAGATAAGGTCAAGGTTTGTATCGGGAATCCCGTTTTTTTTTAAGATTGTTTATTTATAATTTCAAAAGTTGGATCGGAAAACGGCTTATTTTGTATTTAGTTATCAAAAGATTATCTAGCTGACACACGGAAGGGCTTATTTGGTATTGAGTCATCAAAAAATTGTTTAATTAGATGGCAGAAGGGTCTTTTCCATGGTTAATTATCAAGAAGTTACGAAGTTGGGTCGGGAAAGGAGATATTTTGTGTTTAATTAGAAATAAATTCCGGGTTTGAATCGGAAATCTAATTATGGTTAAAGTATTTTCATTTAAAATAATCGCGAGTTGGACCTAAATAGGGCTTTTTCAGAGTTGGGTCGGGTATCTGGAAATCTGGAAAATCATGTTGGCCGGTCTGATAGAGAAATCGAATTATATTCCAAATTAATTTCTAAGTGATTCGACTAACCACTTTGACCCTGTTATGAAACATTTTATGCACCAAAATTGGAACCAAAAAAAAGTTCAAAAATCAAAATTTAATTTCTAACTACCGCTTTTTCGGCTCATTGGAGGAAAATATACAACAACAGAAAAAAAGAGGGAGAAAAAGGAAATTTAACCAAACCAACTTGCTCCTTATTCCTTCTCCGTCTTTTTGTATACTACTTAAGGAACCATCATGTTTCGAAGCCAATTAAGACTTCCTCATCCGGGATTATTTATATGAAAAATACCGGTATGAACAATAAAAACTTACATTAATTTAAATTCTCAAATTTCATATTTGATTAGAAAGGTCAATTTATTCAATTAATTACCTGATCCTAAACTTTGCTGCGAGATCCCTTTTTAAATTAATAGCTCTATTAACCTCTCTCTTTATAAATAGCATGTCCATAAATTTTATCTTTTTTTTCTTGCATGATATGGGACATTGACATCATCCCAATTAAAATCATTAACCCAGTATGATTCTAAATTTTTAAAGTACTGAGTGATATTTCCGACTTTTATGTAAATCGAGAGGACAATTATTTTGAGTTTCATCTTTCCATAATCTTCGTGCCCTACGTATTTGCCCTATATACAGCGCATCAATAGGGTTTTCTAAAAAAAAGTTGTTTTTTTTTCAGCAAGTAACATTACCACCCCCCCACCTTCATTTTATAATGTTTGCGTAAAAATAATTTTCGTATTATGTTTCTTTCAAATCGGTCAATATCAACCTCTGCCCCCTGCCCATTTCAAACGGAAATGTGATTTTAAATGGGAAAACCTCAGTTCTGTACAGAAATGGAAAAAATAACTACTTTTTATCCACGTTTAATCAATTAAAGTCAATTTACGACTTAAGGAATGTAAAAAAATTATTTTTACGCAATAACTTTTAATTTTTACCCGCCGAACCTCCTTGTATTTTTCCCAGAAAATACCCTGTAAAATTGGAAATAACAGTTTTAAGTAAAATGTATGCTAAAGACAACATTTTTAAAACCTTTTTAGTATAAATGATTATTATTGAGTCAGACACAACTTTTCAAGTATTTTAAAATCAATGTTTAATTAAGCAATTTATCTTGGTATAATTTGTTTTGCACTCAATCCTAAAAATTTAGTATTTACTGAAAGTAATGACATAATTAACGAATGGATTATTGACGGATTTGAAAAAAATCTTTTTTTCGGAATTCTCACGAAATAATGGGATCGTTGCTCTCCAGCCTAAAAAATATTTTAATGCATTTTTGAATGCATTTTTGTGTTAAAACAGTTTTCCTAAAATTTATTTCAAGATCTTTGCAATTTTTCAAAAGTAAAGTAAGACTAACGTGTTAAATCTATTATATAAATCAATATTATATTATTGCTATCATTATTTTTACTTTTAATACGATTATTTGTTGTCTGTAAATATTTTCCAATAACATGAATCAGATAATGATTGAAGAAATATTTTTTTTACATAATTCAATTTTTTTGTTTTCATGAAAATCAGATTATTGACATCTGTTATTTGTTTTTATTAAAATGATTAGGAAAAAAAAACTATAAGTTTTCTTTCCAAACAAATCGTTTTGTCTATTACAGATTATAATTTTTTATTAAAATCGCACATAGAAAATTCAGTTTGCCGTCAATTTCGCTTTCAACCGTTTGTACAAGAAAGTGCAGAATCATCAACATACATACGAGGGTGGATTGATAAGTTTCCGGCCTGACCAAGAGATGGCGCCACTAGGCCTACCTTGAGGTGGCGTTCTATAGTACCATCCTTAGATAG
>NC_046658.1:88646146-88667619 GCF_010883055.1 Belonocnema kinseyi | reverse complement strand
GAAGTCGTTTATAATAACTTCACTCATATTTTCTTGCTATTTATATACTCAGGACAAATATAGGCTACATGATTTATATTAAAATTAATGAACCGAAACCAAATTTGTTAACCTCCTGAAATGTTCAGTTACAGCAACTGAAAATTCCTAATCTGAAACAGCATTTTCTTGTTTAAACTTGACGAGGAATTTAGAAAATTGACATTCCACACATGAGCGAAATCGATGTTTTATAAAAACCTTTTCTTTTGCGGAAGCAATCCGAATTGCTGCAATATTATGATAGGTTTTAAATTTTATTCCTCGCGATTGTCTAAAGTTTGACACGACTCGTTTATGAAATTATGTGATCAAAATCTTCATAAATTGAGAAAAATTAAATATCCATGTCATAAAGTTTGAAGCTATCTGAAATAAATGTGCAGTGCTTCATTTGACTTATGTCTTGTAAGTGAATGAAGCAATGTGCTGGTATAAACAGCTTATAAATTAGTTTTTACCTTGCACGCCGGTCATTGGTGAAAATTGTAGAAAAAATTACCTAACGTTGTTTCAACATGAAGAGATAAGATATAATTGTTTAATGAGGGGCATGGTTTATACAAACCGGTTAAAAGAGGCGCGTGTACAGTTTTATGTAATCGCATTGTTCAGTATTTAATTATCGATAGAATCCTTTTTTGAATTTACTACAATACATGCTGAATAATGGATTTATGGATATTAGGTAAGACTTTCTTACATCTTACATAAATTTCGTTATAATTTATTAACGTATTTTGATTTCAGGAATAATTTGAAAAATTGTTGAAATTTTAATGCTTTTAAGTGGAAACTTATGATCCTGCGAACGATACACGAATTTATATATTGTTAAATTTGCTAACATTAGAGAGAATAGCTTTCAATATCCCAACATTTATTATACCTAATTTTTTTAAAGAATGTTCTTCATTCTCAATTATTAATATTTTATACTCTATTTATAATCGGATGATTGAAAACCCCCTAAAAATAAAGAAATTCCCTCATAATCAAATTTTCCAGAATTCAGAATATTAACTAATTTGCAAATTTCCGAACAATTAAATTCCCGATTAAAAATTACCAAATTTTAAAATACTCAACACTATGAAAGTCCCAAATTTAAATAATTAAAGAAATTGTTTCATAATAAATTTTATTAATCACTTAAAAATACAAAAATTAAATATTTTGATCCAAGAAAATAAAATAAAAATGTTTTAAAAAATGATTGTTTTATTTTCAAATGGGAATAATTAAAAAAATACGTTCAACATTAATTAATATTTTCTTTTATTAAAATTATTTATGTTTTTTTCATTGAATTAATATTTTTTTTTAAATGTCTCTTAATTGTTTAAATTCGGAAATTTTTTATCGGGAATTTTCACATTCGGTAATAATATAAACTGTCAGAACTTCTATTATTCAAGAATTTTAAAACCCGATAATATTATAAACTGTTCGGTATTTTTCTATTCTGGAATTTTGCCGGATCGAGAATTTTCAGTTGTGCTTTTATAATTATAGTTCAACTATTTTAAAAACTTTAACGATATTTTGGAGGCAAATCCAATCAATCAAATAATTTTTAAGAATTATTGCGCACATTTGAGTATTTAAATTTTACCATCTTCTTTATATGTAATTTCTTGGTATAAAATTAGTTTTATCAAGCTTAAAACCTTTCAAAATTTTGTGTGTAATAACTTATTAAAGAATGTTTCTTAATAAGAAATCCCGGATTTTTAAAATATACTTTTTGATAAAAAATAAAACGGGAAATTTCTAGAAAATTGAAGAGACCGAATATTTTCTGTAAAAATAATTCCACACAATTTTATTTACGGAATGTACAATTTGATGTCTAGGTGAGTACAAATTCACAATTATCTTCTTAGATTTTTAAAGAATCTGAAAACTTTTATTTTAGACTTAAAATTTATATTATTTTTTATACTTATTAGTTCTATTACAAAATTTTATAACTAATTACCCTAGTACACTCAAATAAAAGACACATTATTTACAAAATTGTCTAACTTCGACAGGACATCGTTTTCGTTGTAAACTAACAAAATTTTATTTTTATTTAAAAGTTACTGCAGCTATGTCATAAAATAATATTTACAGTCGTTATAAAAAGCATACCAAATATTTTTTCTATGGTTTCAAGAAATAAAATAGTATTACCAAAGACATAATTAAAAAAAAAAAAGAACATTATTTCTGATGAAAAAGTTTTCTAATCAAAAAAATTATTTTAGCGATGTTTTTTGCAATTGAATCTTGTCTTACTATGACTGGTTGAAAATGTTATTACAATCGAAAACAGTAGAGATTTATGGAATACTTTTTATGAAAAAATACCATGATTTATGGAAATTCAACTTTTTTGATTGGCGGCACTAAACAAAGTTCATTGCAAAGTCAGATAAAAAAGAGTTTACATAAATTAAGAAATATATAATCCGAAAATTCCTACCTTATCTAATTTTCTAATTAACCTGAACATACAGTGTCATGAATTCACAGAAGACATTTCAATATTTTTCACTGTCTTATTCTTGTAGATAATAATGCTGTAAAGAATTGTTCCAAAAATCACTGTGAACTGCAATATACCAAGCTGCAGGTGCAGGCCAAAATAATTACTATAAAAGTATGATGTTGACATAGCGACAGATTGCCAAAAATTGTAATAAGAATTAGCTGCGACGTTGTCATTTGGATAAAGTGAAGTTAAACAAGCAAAAATTTGAATATTGAAGCAAGCATCTCCAAAACCAAGGGTGAATGCTGAAATCATTGCTAAGATTGGCGATGGTGAGATAAAACTCACATTCTCTGTATCCTGGAACATTAATAAATAAATTTAGATTTTTCGGATTTTTTATTTCTCTTAAAGTCATTTTAAGATAGTTAAGGGAACATCCATTAATTACGTAAGATTTTTGAAATCTTAGATCCCCTCACCCTATTTTAAGGGCAGTAGACTAAATGAGAAACTCTCCCCCTTTAAAATAGGGGGGGGATGTGGGTTTAAGAGATTTTAAGGAATTTCAAAAGATTTAATTTTCAGAAAATTTAAAGTATTCCAGCAGATCTCAAGAGATGTTAAGGTAGTCCAAAAGTTTGAGGGTATTTCGAAAGATTCCAAAGGATGACGTAAGGTTTCACAGATTTCAAATGATTTGAAACAGTTTCAAGAAATTGAAGAGAAAACCTAAAAAAATTTTAGAAAGAATCTCAATTTTTCAAGGAATTATAAAAGACTTTATGGAACTTCAAGGAGCTGAATCATATTTCAAGAAATTTTAAGAGATTTTAAGGAATTTAAAGAAATTTCGAAATATTTCAAAAGAAATCAAGATGATTTTACAGGTTTTCCCGAGATGCTGAAGTATTTTCATTAATTGTGAAGAATTGGAAGGAATGAAATGGGATTTCGAAGATTTTAAGGAATTTTAAGAGATTTGGGGGAATTTCGATGATTTTACGGGATATTAAAGAATTTTAAGAGATTTCAAAATATTCTAAAGTATACTCATACATTTTCGAGGACTTCGTAAGAGTTTAAAAGATTAATTAAATTTTCAAGGATTCCTGAATATTATAAGGATTGTAAGGGATTTCAAGGAATTTTTATAGATTTTAAAAGATTTAAAAATATTTTTAAATGTTTAAAGAAATTTCAAGAAATTCCTAAATACTCCTAGAGGTTTAAAAGGTTTCAGTAAATCGTAAAGAGATTCCAAAGATTTTAAGGAATTACCACGGATTTCAGAAGATTATAAGAAATTTTGAAGATTTCACGCGATTTCAAGGATTTTAAAAGATTGTCTGGAATCTTACATAATTTTAAGGGATTTCCAGAGAGCTCAATCATTGTAAATACAAAAATTTGCAAACATTTCAAAGAATTTGAGGGATTTTAATATACTTAAAGGAGTTTTTAAGATTTCGCATGATTTCAAAACATTGAATAGAATTTCTAGGGATTTCTAAATATTAGAATGGATTTTAAGGAATTTTAATGCATTTGAAGCGCCTTTATGTAAACAAAATATTATGATGGATTTTTAATATTTAAATAAATTTTATAGGGATTTTAAAGATTTCAAGGTATCTCATGATATTTCAAAATATGTAATAGAATTTTAAGGATTTTAACCGATTTTGGGAAATTTCCATGGATTTTTTATAATTACAGCGATTTCATGGATTTCCCATGATTTCATGGAATTTCAAATAATTTTAAGGTTTTACAGTTTTTTTTTCACAGTTTTCAAATGATTTCAAAAGATTTTCAGAGAATTTAATTGTTTTAGAAGGATTACAGTGTATCATGCATACAATATTCAAGTAATTCAAAGGATTTCAAAGAATTAAAAAACACGATTAAAAAAATTCTGAGGAATTTAAAAAATCTTCAAAAGAATCCAGGGCATTTTTAAAAATTTGTGAAGATTTAAATTTATTTTAACGAATTTTAACGGATCTGAAGTAATTTCAAAAACTTCTTAAGTATATGCCTGAATTTTAGAGGATACTGTAAGATTTTAAAAGATATAATGAAATTTTTCAGGATCTCGGAATATTTTAAAAGGTTTAGGAATTTTAAATAATTCTTATGGCTTTTAAAATATTGTAAAGTATTATCAATTATTTGAAAAGATTCGGAAAGATTCTCGCGTTTTTGGAAAATTTCAATTAATTTTAAACGCATTTCAATGATTTCAAGGGATTTCGCAGTATTTTGAAAATTTCACGGAATTTCAAAGATTTTAACCATTTTTCGAGATTTTAGAGGAACTTAAAGTATTTCACAGGATTTTAATGCATTTTGATAATTTTAAGGAATAACATAAAGGAATTTCTACAGATTCTACAGATTCTACAGAGCTCAAAAGTTTGAAAGGGATTCCAAGAAATTATGTGTGATATTAAAGGCATTCAAATGATTTTAAGAAATTTGTACAGGATTTAAAAAATTACAGGGGTTTAAACAAATGTTTTAACATAATGGACGAGATTTCAAAATATTTGCAAAGATTTGGTACAATTTTTTAAATAATTTTAACGGATTTAAAAGATTCAAAAGACAGATTCATGAGACAGTTTATGGAATTTGGACGGATTTCCAAAAGTTTAAAATAAAATTAAGGGATTTCGTGTAATTTTGATGGTTTTTAGAAGATTTTGAACTTTTTTAAGATACTGTTTCAAATTGCGCAGTTGCGTCACCTCCAGCCACGGTCCCTGTACAGTCTTGCCTGCGTCAGTGGCTGACCAATTAAAAAAAGGCACGAAGAGTAGGAAGCCCTCGTTGGTTTGAATTGACTATTTTAGCATGACGTCATGTGAATTTTGTAGCAGATCGATTTGATCACGATCAGGTAGTTTAACCTTAATTTTCAGATATTTGATTGTATTTCGTGAATTGAAAAGCCATTTAATCAATAAAAGGATGAAAGAGAATTGCGCAAATGAATTCTACACTTGGAAAATATTACTATTCAGACCATTATAACGTTCTTTTACGTTTGGAATATTTTATCAAAAAAAGGCGTATACATTCCCATCTCAAAATGTATCAACTATGATAACCTTCCTGATATTTCCACCTTTTTTTTGATTTTATTGTACTTGTTTTTAGTTAGCAAATTGTAATATTTCAAGGAAATGTTATATTTTCACGTCGAACGTCAACAAAAACACTTGAGGAACACTGACATGCATGATGCGCACACTTGCTTACAGCGAGCGCATTGATACAAGGCCGGCGCAGCCAATGAACGTCGCTTGAACAAAAAAAAACACGGCGACTCACGGTAGAGATGGGGGTACCTCCAGCCTTAAAATTCTCAAATGTTTACTTTTTACAGCCCTTAAATCCGCAAAAGTTCACTGTATTTTATGAAATTTCAACAATTTTCACAGTTTTTAAAATATCAATTTTTAAGGGATTTTCACCGCTTTTAATGAATTTTGAGGGATTAGGTTTTAGAAGGATTTTAAGCGACGAATTTTAGTGGAGTCCGTAAGATTTCAAAAGGATAAGTGGAATTTTTAAGGATTTCCACTTTCCATATTCTATACGGGATTTTAAGGGATTTTGACCTAGGCGGAAATATTATATTATCTATAATTTTTCTGCTTAGGAAGAAAATGGCTTTTAACAGATTTTTAAATATTTTAAGGAATTTCAAGAGTCGCAGAGATTCCCATGGTTTTTAAAAATCCCAATTAATATTACCGGGATTTCAAAAATTTCAAGGTATCTTGTAATATTCCGAAATATTTTACGAAATTCCCAGGATTTTACCTATCTTTTAGAGATTTTAATTGATTTCAAAGGATTATAAGGGATTTTGAATTTGTCACGGAATCCTGAAGAAAGTTAAGGGATTACCACAATATTTTTAAAGTATTTAAAGAATTTTTAGACGATTTGAAAAATCTTAAGGGTTATACAAACACTTCAAAAGATTGAAGGGAATTTTAAAATATTTGAAAAGATTTTAAAGGATATCATTTTTAGATATTTCAAGGGATATACAGTGATATGAATGGATTACAAGGGATTTTAATGATTTAAATGGATTTTCAGGATTCCATATAATTTAACTGAATCTCAAAGAACTTGAAGGAATTTCCAAAGTTTTTTCAAAGGATTTCACGGGAGTTTTAGAGAGATCAATAGTTATAGAGCAATTTCAAGTGAGGATATACGATATTCAAGAGATTTCAGGGTTTTCATGGAATTTTTACAAGATTTAAAATATTTTAAGGTTTTAAAAAGGACCTTCATACGAATAGAGAGGATTTCAGGAGATTTGGGAAGGTTTGAAGGGCTTTAACCGATTTGAATGATTTCAAAAGATTCTAAGGCATATTAATGAATTTTAGAGGAATTCGTGAGATTTCAAAAGATGTAATGGAATTCATAAGGATTTGCGAATATAATAAAAGATTTTAAGGAGAATTCGGAGATTTTTAAAAATTTCAAAGGAATTTAAGGGATTTCAAAAATATCACCGAATTTCAAAGAATTTTAAGAGATTTTGACTATTTTTTAAAAGGATTCCAAGGGATTGCTAGAAAGCTCATTCGGTTTAGAGAGATTTTAAGTGATCAAGTAAGATACTCGAGGAATTAAGAGCATTTTACCCAAATTTGTACACAATTAAATAAATTTCTATGGGTTTTACAGAATCTTAAAAAATGCAGGGGATTTCAAAATATTTGCAAAGATTTTAAGCGTTTCAACGGCTATTAGAAGATTTCAACAGATTCTAAAGCATGTCCTCGAATTGTACAAGATTTTGTATAATTTAAAAAAAATGAAGTTTCAAGGATTTTTTTAAAAGGGTTTCAAGAAACCACGTACAATATTTAAGTAATTCAAGGGATTTCAAACAATTTTAATACAATTTAAATCATTTTAAGTCAATTTCAACGGAATTCAACCTCTTTCAAAAATTTCCTGGGATTCCAGGAGATTTCATTAAAAGCATGCAACAGATTGTAAGAAATCCTAGCCTCTATATTTATTGGACGCATACAATTATGTAAAACATTAAATTAAATAAAAAATAAAAAAATAATAATATTACGTGTATATTAGGATACCCCAAAAAATTTCATATTTTGAATTATGCAAATGCTACCTCCTGAATTTCTTCCTTTTAATAAAACATCACAGCCATCAAATTGTTTTCATTAAAAAAACTTATTTAGACGTTCAGATATCCAATTTTATATCTGAAAATTAATTTCCATAGATTTCTATTTTTTTTAATAAAGGCTTAAAGATACTTTTAGCCCAAAAAGTATTCTTATAGTATTTTATAATGTATTTTAACTTATCACTAACCTGGAAAAAGATGCAAGAGAGTTACTTAAGATTGATTTCAATACAATAAATTATGCATTTTTATTAATATTAATTATCGATTTCATGAAATTTTTAATTTCTGAAAATAACACTTGATATAAAATCAGATTTTTTTAATGAAATTACCAGATTTTCGTATTCCAAGTCTGATAATATCTTCATACATTTTTTGTTCTTTTATGAAATTTAGATCGTATTTCTTAATGGATAACAAATCATTTTTAGCCGTAAAAAATATTTTCATTCTTATTTTTGCATTAAAAAAGATTGAAACCTAAAAAAATTAATTTTCAAACCTAAAACGATGTAGCGAAACTTCTAGACCATTTTTTGAATAAAAGAAAATTTAGGGTAGTACGTTTTTACCAACAAAAAGAAATTTAGAAAGTATAAACATAATAGTATGAACAATTAAACAGGCTTCAATTAGCATATTTAAAAAAATAATTAGAAACAGGAAATTTACGAAATAAATTGTTTTAAAAGCCCTCCCCTCTTCCCCATTTATGGATTCGTAAGGATTTTCAGATCCACTTTCTCCAAAAAACCTTAGGTAAGTAATAGACGATCCCATAAGACGTGATAGAAAATTAAAAATGCAAATGATCAATACCTTGAATGGAGAGTCATCCGGTAAGTTCACCAATATCAGTATGAAAGAAAATATATGGGTTAATACTCCCATGGTAATAATCCAGTTTAATCCAAAAATTTTCTTTACCCTCGACGCCATACATTTAAAAAAAATTGAACCCAGTATTTCTCCAAATCCTATGCAGATTCCCATAACACTGATCAGTTTTTCCGGGGAACTGCTGATTTTTTTTGTGAAGCCCACACATGCAGTAAATATTCCCGAGTTGAAGGAAAATATTAAACCACTGTAGACGAAGATTGGAAGTAATAAATTGATATCCGTTGTGATAATCAAAGTAATCAAACTCTTTAAGCCTTCCATCATCAAATTTAGTGTACTAACAGTCTTTCTCAAAATTTCTCGATTCTCAGGAATCATCTCCTTCGTCACTGTTGCAATTGGTTCAATGGAGATTTTTTCTATTTGCGGTGGCTTTCTCAATAATATCGCAAATACGACACTAATTACAGAAAAAATAACGAGTATGGTAAATATTAATTCTCTGGTGGATTTGTCGTATGTTGTTCCAGTGAATGAGAAGTAAACTATAAGATTGCCCACTATATTGGAGAGTTGATTGATGCCATAAAATATTCCAAATTTTTGTGATACTGTGGTGGAATTGCTATTTTCTACAATGTATTGTGTAGCGCCAATCCAAGCTAAGCCATAACCTAATCCTTGAATTGCTGACGCTGAGTACATTAAAATAACTTCTGGCCAGAGGAATGAACACATATAAAAAGCATTGGATAGAGAACCGATTAAAATAGCTAATCGACTTTTGACAACCAGGGCAAATGATGGTGTTAATAAATAACTGAGTGAAAGGCCAGCGTTGCCAATAGATAAGCTAATGTATCCATCTCCAGTGAAACTTGGATCTTCCTTCGCAATTCGGTCGAAAATTGTTTTCTGAAAATAACAAAGTTTTTATAAATAGAATACTAAAAAGTAACATCAGAGAAAGAGTATTCATTATTCGAATTATTAGTATACTTTTTAATTCATATAATTTGCATACTCTGTCAGCGTACTGATGAAAGAACTGGTTATAACTTTCTTCCGCTGAGTAACTTTCTTCCCGCTTGAATTTAAGCGAAGTTCAGGGGCCCCCACTCTAGGTGCCAGAAAGTTATAACCAGTTCTTTGATACGGGCCCTCTATTTATTAATTTGCCGACGTAGATAAACTGGTGAATATTACAATTTTGAAAAAAGACTATATTCTTATTAAATTTCATTCCCTCAAACTCCTTTTATAATCCAAAATTCTCTTTTCTATTCTCGTAGACTCCTTTGACAAACCAAATCACCTTTTCCATCCCATCAGACTCTTTTTACAATCAATAATCCCTTTTCCCATCCCTTTATACTTGCTTTTACAATCCAAAATCCCCTATCCAACACTCCTAATCTTTCCACTCATTTTTGCCTCTCCCACTCCCTCCTTCTCATTAGACTCTTTCCTCTCTTTTATGATCATACCTCCTCCCTCATACATCCCTTAATCCTTCTGCATATCATGCTTTTCACAAAATCCATTTCCCTTTTCCCCAAAGCCATTCTCCTACTTTCCTTTTATAACATATTTTAATCTAGAATTTCAATTGAATCCAATTACATATGACAATGATATCCCTTTCTCATCCCTTCCTTCCTCACGGGCAGTATCAATTTCATCGCGGTGTACCTGCTCATCTTACCCTCTCCACTCGACTTCTCCTCACGTCCCTGACTGAGCGAGATTGCTGTGCCGGGTTTTGCCAGCAGGGGGCCCTTTGTCCTAATGAGGTATAAAATGCCATACATTAAAATGTTATAGTTTTGTAATCAGCAAATTAAAAATATTAAATTAGGAATCTATGTTTTTTTGCTATTCCAAAGATATGTAACTTGCAATTAAAGTATTGAAATTAGACTAAGTTATGGCAGATATTAGTCTGTTTTGACCCTGACTAGATAGCATTATGGAATTTTCCGTAGGATAATTGAAAATGCATCAGTTTATTTGATAGAAAATTCGCCTTTTTAAAGTTGAATAGAGCAAACGGATTTTTACCCAACTGTCTAGAAGAATATTATACTTGAAACCAAGTACTTGAATTTTTAAACCAGAAAGAAGAATCCTTAACAAAACAGTGCACAATATAAGTTATTCAGTATACATATACACATATAGACGTACGCAATAATTTTATAATGTTAAAAATGATGGTCGATTCTTGAGCAATCGAACAGTACTAGGGGTTGAAAAAAAATGATTTTGAAAAATAAGGGCCACACTAGTGTATTAAACACAAGGGCAATTGATTAAAAGGAAATTAAACTTCACTTTCTAGGGAATAGAATTGAAATGAATATTCTTATTATAGTAGATTATAATATGGAAAATATAAGAGCATTACTTCCACCGGATGAGCATTAAATTTTCAACAGGCGAATTTTCTACCAAATAAACTGATGCATTTTCAACTATTTTACGGAAAATTCCATAATGCTATCCAGTCAGGGTCAAAACAAACTAATATCTGCCATAACTTAGTCTAAGTTCAATATTTGAATTGCAAGTTACATATCGTTGGAATCGCAAATAAACATAGATTCTGAACATAATATTTTCAATTTCCTGATTTCAAAACTATAACATTTTTATGTCCCCTCAGTCAGGGACGTAAGGAGAAGTCGAGTGGAGAGGGTAAGACGACCAGGTACACCGCGATTAAATGGAAATCGCCCTTCCTCACCTACTATCGCACTCCTTCTCATTATATAATGTCCTCTCTCTTCTGATCATACCATGAACCTTCGTCACAGATCAAGACACACTTCCCCACAGACTACCTTTCCCTAAATCTATTTCCCTTTCCCATCCCCTTACATTGATCGCTCCCCTACTACTATTCTGTAACATTTAAAGCTATTATTTCAACTGAAACCAAATACATCAGATACTAACAACGTCTTCACCTCACTACTTCTCTTTACCCCACTTCAGCTCCTCGCCAAATCAACCCTTTCTCATTTCTTTTCTCCTTCTCTCTTTTAATCCCCCTCTGTCTCTACAATCCTATCATAAAAATGATCTATTCTCCATTCCCTTTCACGCACCCTGCTTTTCATCCAAACCATTTCCTTTCTCTGTACACTTATCCTTCTCCCCGACCATTCTCCTTCACGAACCTTAAAATTTGTCCACTGTTTTCACCATACACTCTTTTCCACCAAACCGAATTCCCCTCGATCTGTCATTGCCCTCGCTCCTCTTTTTTCAAATTTCCCCTTCCCACACATGTCTCCCCACTTACTCGTCACCTTATCCCTTCCTCTTATTTAATGACAGCCCACAGTCGGCTGGAAAATCACCAAGATTGGCCAAAAGCCAACTTCAAAGTTATTAACGGAAGACTTAATTTTTCATAACATAGATTTATAGATGAGTTAAAGAAATTTCAACGAATTTCATGTTGTTTAAGTTATTCCTCTTAATTTTTGAGCGTTTTGAATTGAAGAATTGCTTTTTTTATTATAGCTATTTTTTGAAGAACAGTTCTTAAATACTAGTTCGTAATGTAATTAATCTAAATATTATTATTAATGTTGCTTATTAGAGTGGTGATAAATTAATACAAAATAGAAAAGAAATCCAAGCATTAGCTCGGTTTTAAATACTCGAATTATAAAATTCCCTAATCAGAAAATACCCAAATACACCAGAGCCGCGTTTCAGTAACCCCTGGTTTACAGACTCGTAGAATTACGTATTGGAAAAGCGCAGTGCGCGGACATGCAGAGATTGCGCAATAGCCCCCGACATTGTTACTAAACCGCGATTTTGGTGTAATAATATTTCCAAAGATTTTATAATATTACCGAATTTTAAAATTCCGGATTAATAAAATTACCGAATTATAAAATATGCAAACAGGAAAATTCCCGAATTTAAATAATTAGAAAATTGTTTTTTAATAAATATTATTCATTTATTAAAATTACAACAATGAAACATTTTTATCACAGAATTTTTCTGTAATGTTTAAGGTCTTTTAAAATGACTTTTTGAACGTAAAATAACAATAATTCTATAAAAATGTTTTAAAACAAAATTTATGTAAAAACAGGTTTATTCATTTTTTTTTTTTAATTAACAATTCAATTTTTGATAACGGTTTATGTAATTGTTTTTAAACACTGTGCACATTTTAAACCAAAAGCTTTCATCCACAAATGCATTTTTATCAATTATTGTTATTTTGAAATGTAACAAAAGTTTTAAAAATCTTTAAACATTACTTAAAAAATCTTCATTTATAAAAATATTTTATTACTTTCTTTTAATTAAATAAATAATGTTGATTTAATTCGTGTAAGCAAGCAATTTAGACTTTTAGAATTAAATAATAATTTTGTTAGCAAAAAAATTATTGCTATATACAAATTTGATAAAATATATATATCTATCGAACTTTCCTGATATTAAATATTTTATCTTTATGAAAATACGTTTCAAATACTTTCCAATGACTTTTGAAATGAAAAATGTTGCTATGTATAAATATTTATAATAATTGTTAACAAATTATATTGAAACTTGCATTTTGCTCGTATGTTCATACAGAAAAATACTGTTTGTTACTAAAACCTGCTGCGAATGACTTTTCTTTGCTATTTAGCTCAAAAGTTTTATTTTAATTTAACAATATCAATTTTTATTAACAAATAGCATAAAAATTACGTTATATTCGTATGTTCTTAAAGCAAAATTTCTTTTTCTTTCACAAATACATCTTACAAAAGACTTTATGATTTTACCTTGCGGGAATTATTTACATATTTCAAATCAAAAACTCTAATTGTTAGTAACAATTTAAATAAATAATTTCTTTATATTTTTACGTTTACACAGTAAAAATTATTTTTATTTGGAAAAACTTCTTATGAATATGTTTATACTATTTTCTGGATGGAAAGGTTTATTCGAATTTAATTTAATAAATTAAAATATATTATTAAAAAATTATACATATAGAAAATTATTTAATCTTCTTATTTTTGGAAAGAAAAAACTTTTTTAAACGACCTAGCTAACATAGTGCCAATACGTAACAAATGTTTTGTAACAACATAAAGTTATTCTTAGGATGTTTTCGTAAACAATAACTTTTTGTTAAAGAATATTTAATTCTTTATATAGTTTGTTAATAAAAGCTAAAATTCTGTAATCAGAATAAACCTTTTCAGGTGTAAAACATGATAAAGCAATTTGCAGCAGGCTTTAGTAAAAAAAATAGTTGTCTTAATGAACATTATAATATAATTTAATTGTTAATTTCATTTGTTCATAAAAATTATAAATATTTGAGTATATTAATATTTTTATTTCGAAAATAATACATTGTAGGAAATCATAGATATCTTGGAACATTTATTAAAAACACATTTTTCACTCAATGAAACGGAGAATTTGGCTTAAAGTAATCGATGCGAAATTGCATGTAAAGTATTTTTTATTAAACTTTAAATCGCTCAAAAATTGCGACCTGTGACTTAATTTTTACGCTAAAATCGATTTCTGGACCACTGTGCCCCGTTTCCTTTGACTAGGATTTTTTGGCACTCTTTTCTAAATTCTAAAGATCTCAATAATAAATAATATATATTTTCAACAAACAAAAAAATGTTTTAATTTTTTAGATTCTTGGGTGTCAGGAAGAGAGCATCGTGGTTTCGTTGCTGTTCCTGCCTGCTCGTATATTTTTCTTTTTCTTTCTGCCTTGCTAAGGGTGCTGTATGAATGCCGAAACGGTGGTGATTATTTATTACAAATGTTTTTTATTGTAATTTGAATTTTTTATTTTGGGGGGGGGGATTGATCTTTTTTCAAATTTCTATAGGAACATTTTGTAGTGGTTGTCCAAATTTGGCCGTTGAATTCTTAGTTTTATTTTTGGGAACTTTGCTCAGTAAAAGCTCAAAAAAAATTGTAGTACAAAAATTAAAAGGTGAGGCAGCTCTTTTTGAGTCAAAATCGGTCATTTTTTCTCGGAGGGGGTTGCTTTTCTTTCGATAATCCTTTCATGAGCTCAAAAGTAATTTCGCGTTTCAAAAAAAAAAAAGATTAAATGCGTTAAAGGTAGACATTTTTTCTATCTCCTTTAAACTTTTAGTTTTGGCGCCCTTATGCGCCTCGGGATGATTCAAATGTTTTTACAAAATTTTAGCCTAATACCGCAAATGATTTAGATTTTAGAAGGGGCAAACGACACAGAACAACGAAACCCTAAAAAAATTTTTTTTTTCAATTTTATTCTATTAAGCGGTCTCGAATTTTATCAATTGACCGCGCTAAATTTAAAAATGTACATTTTTAAATGAAATTAAATTATTTAATTTAAATGCGCATTTAAATATTTAACAGCCTCACGCTGAAATTCTTTCTAATCAGCATCATTAAAAAGGCAAAGTGGAACATTAATATTGAAACGATCTTGTTTTGTTCAATACACCTTTGACTTCATAATTTCACATTTCATTGTTTTTATCGTCAAATTGAGGTTTTATTTCAGAGCCCACATAAAATTAGCTTCTACGTATATAGTGAAAGTTAAGGACAAAAACAATGACATGTGAAAAATATGTTTACTTCCAGCATATTTCTGTATATTGAAACAACAAAATTTGACATTCTGAATATTTAATGATTTTGTTTTCAGAAATAAAAAAATGAAATATGTATAATGATTTTTTACGAAACTCTGCATTACTGTATACATTTTTTTTTTTGAAAACTGGTTAAGCTATATAAATTATTTTAAAATTCAGAAAATAATTAATTATCTTAATTTTAGTAGCAAGCATATATCGTTCCTGTAAACCAAATATTAATTTTTTACTGGAACAGCAACGCGCTTGAACTCTGAAGAAAATTCAAGGGTTATTTTTTTACTCAAAGAAACCATTTTTGGGATGCTATTTTACAACAATGGATATTCTTCTTCTTGAATTCACTTTCAAATTCCAATGTTTTTAAAATCGTATTAGCCTTCAAATTTCAAACATTATAAATATATTTTCCTACTTAGTCTGTATTTAATTTTCAAAATAAAAAATAATTAAACTCTAAGTTAAACTAATAATGCTTAAAAGCATCAAGATTGATGATCCATCAAAGCATCATGTTGTATGCTTTAAAGGGCAAACGGGTCAGTACCCGGGCAGATAAAAAAATTGCTAAAATTCATATAGAATTATGAATAAAGAATAAAATTTACCTGTATGTTGGATGTTGCTTGATACACAGAGTTTAAAAACATAAAACATAAACTCAAAATGATCACATTCAACAATTTCATATCGATCGCAGCAATCGCTAGAAAGAATTTCGAAACGCACGTGAAAATTGAAAAGTGAGACATGTTTATTCAATTGACATAAATCAATATCGATTTCTACTTTAAGTAGATCAAATCCATTGTTTCAACTTTGAAGCTTCTACTGAAACGATGTGAATTTTAGCACCCGACTATTGTTGAATTACTAGTAACTGAATGTTCAAGTTGCAGTACTTATCGTTGGAATTATTCGAGGCTTTATCAGTTACGCCTACAACACGTGAGTGTGGAGAATTTACTCTCGAATTTACTGCTATAAAATGTTCGGCAATAAATTAAGTTTCTCGCTAGCTCACTAGTAAGTTAGTTCAAATGTAGATTACTTTCTAAAAAGTGGGCACGCGGCTGATCTTATTCGCTCGGTGCGTCACTCACACAACTGAAGAAACTTAGAATGCATTCCGTGTAGTCATTTAGTCATATTTAAATAATATCACCAAAAATCTCAAAACGCTCCACTTGGTGGCGCTGATGGATTGCATGTTCATTAGTTACACTCAAACGTAGAATGTAAAAGTAGGTGTTATGCACGAAGCGAATAGAAGAAAACATTTGGCAGAAGTGCAATAAATTAACTTCAGTGCTTAACGGAAAGTGCATTATTAAGCCATTAAGACAAGAACTTTTTATCAAATCTATTAAAATCCAGAGAGATGAGAAACTGATAATATCCTGATAATGATATTGATCTTCGCCAAGTAATCTTAAAAATCAGGTTATGACAATACAAAGTGATAGAAAAATTCAATTTTTCAGCACAGTGAGTTGAGGTGAAACAATTTTTAATTCGTCAATTAATTATTTTGAATAATTGTTAAACTTTACCTTTTTTGTAAAGTAGATTAAAAGGAAAATTAAATATTTTAATAAGCCAATTTGTAAAGTCACGTCAAAAACTTTCGTTTAAAAAAGTTACAACTTATACTTACTATAGGGACCGTACTTAGATTACATAACAGCTAAATGGGGGAGGGGGGGGGGTCGCGACATTTTGTTAGGATTTGTTACAGAAGGGGGAGGAATCCTTCACTCATGTACGTAATTTTTGCAAATTGACAAATACTTTCTACCTGAAGATTATCTTTTTCGTTATCAGTTTTATTATTTCGTTGAAAATTTAGCAACTTTTTTAAATAGACATCCTTTCTGGTTGCAAATTCAACTATTTTGTAAAAATTCGTCTTTTTGGGTTAAAAAATCAACTCATTTCGTAGAACATTAACCTTTTTGTTTAAAATTGATATTGTGTTGCTGATAAGTCAACTGAAATCTATTTTGAATGAAAAATATTTTTTCTAACAAATTTTATTTTTGATTTGAGAGTTTATCTTTTTTAGTAGATATACTGCATCTTCCTTTTGTGTTGAAAAGTCAATTCTAATATTTTTAGATGAAATTTTGAACCTTTTTTTGAAATTTTGTCTTTTTGACTTAAAAGATCACCTGTTTTAGTAGAATTTCCATTTTTCTTGGATCAAAATGCACCTGCTTGGTTAAAAAATTAGCAAAGTTGTTAAAAACTAATACTTTTTTGTTAAAAATTCGACTGTTTAATATAAAATTAACTTATTGTTTACAATTCTTCTTTTAGGATTCGAAAGTGAACTGAAATATTCTTTGGATGAAAATTTAACGATTTTTTAAAGTTTTTTTTCCAAAATTCACATGTTTCAAAAGACATTTGATCTTTCTTAAATAAGATCCAACTCTTCGTTTGAAAATTTAACTCTTTTTGGAAAGCTTGTCTCTTCGATTTTAAGATTCACTTGCTTTAGAAGAAATTACATCTTTCTTGGATGAAAATGCAACTGTTTGGTTGAATATTCAAAAATTTTGTTGAAAAGTCATACTTTTTGGTCTTTCATGTTTAAAAGTGCAACTATTTGATAGAGGATTAAACTATTTTGTTAAAAATGTATCCTTTTTAGTTGAAAAAATTCGTCTTTTTAGATCAAAAATTCAATTTCGTTCGTAGAAACTTATTTCTGGTTTAAAAATTCATATATGGATAGTAGAAAGTCAGGTGAAGTCTTTTTTAATAGAAAACTCAACTTTTTTCTCAAAATGTATCTTTTCGCTTTAAAAATTAATCTGCTTTAGCAGAAGTATAACTTTTTAATGAAAATTCCACTTTTTGGTTAAAAATTAATCTTCTTTGCCTGATTCTGCAAATATTTTGCTTAAAATAATTGGTTGAATCAGTTTGTTGAAAAATCATTTTTTTGTTGAATATTTATATTTTTAGTTGAAAATTCATCTCCTTAATTGAAATTTTAACTGTTTAGTGGAAAAGCCTATTTTAAGATTGATTTGTTTCAGTTTTAGATTTCCTTTTTTGAGTAAAAAAATAATTTTTGATTGAAGTCATATTTTGTGTTTGAAAATTCAATTTTTATAGAGAAAATTCGTCTTTCGGCTTGAAGGTACAAGAGTTTTGATATAATTTTATCTTTTTCTTGAGAGAAAAATCTTTATTTGTTGGAAATTCGTCTTTTCGGACTTAAAGTTATTATATTTTTCGTAACAAATTTCATCTTTATGATTGAAATATAAAATATGGTACTTTTTTGGGAAGTTAATAAGGTCGTGGTTCTCAACCGATTTTTTCTTTCTTTCTTCAGAAATGCTCAGCATTAAATTCTTAAGAGAATTATTATGATTAACGATAGTTAAATTTTTAACACAGATCAAAAATATATAAATAATGGACTAAATTGGCTACTTGAGTTTTGTAAAATTTTATCTTAATAAATAATACAGAAACAAACTCTCTTTTAAAAAATGTTTGTAACAGGGACACAAATTATTTTGTAAACAATTTCGCAGATTAATCATTGCCAGAAATATAATTCCAATAATAATTGGAGACATAATTTCTTATTTTCTCCAAAAAAACTTCCATTTCGGCCTTTTTTTTTAATCAATTGTCGTTAACAATCTACATTATTTATGTTTTATAGAGCTCGAAATATAAAAATGACTATGAAGACAATTCTAAATCTCCTTTGGTCCGAAAAATCAATTTCGTTAAAAGAAACACTCATTCATTGAGAATTTGTTTATTAAAATGTTTATAAAAACAGTGAATGTTAAACAAGGCTAATTTTTCGTTATAAATTGCGACTATTATAAAAATTCTTAGCAACTAGCGTAAAAAACACACCAGCAAGAATTTGTTTATGAAAATTGTTTATACTGATTATGTTAGGTATTATTAGAGTTATTACTGTCCAATATGTGCTGATGCAATAATTCCAGCTAATAGTAAGTTTTTTCTGAATTTTTTTCTTGAGATAAAAATGCACAAAACAGAGATATTGAATTTTGTCAATTTATTTTTTTGTATATTGTTGCTCTGCAACAAGACCTAAAAATTGCAAACAACAATTCATAGAAAAATGTTGAAAAGGTTAAAACTTTCTATTACTTCAAAAAAAAATTTTATTCCGCATGTCGAAAATGGCGAAATCGGCATTTGTTTATTAAAAAATGATATAAATGTGCAACAATAACAAATAGCAAGATTTTGAGAATCTTCATGTTAATTTTGCATTCCTTTTTCACCATACCCTAAAATTCTTATTAATTCTTCATAAATAATTTTATACAAAAGAATAATTGGTTAACCGAACAATGCATAAATGTTCAATCGTACAGAATAAATAAACAAATATATTTTTCTCAAACAAATTTATAACACGACTTGATACTAATGAGAAGATTATTTACAAATACTAGTTTTAATCTTTCTTTAAACATCAAAAATCGTAGACTCAATTGGGAAATTTCTACTCAATATCAATCAGTTTTATTTCTTTTTAAAATTAATATACGTGCCCCAGTTAAACAAATTATCATTTTAATATTTAGTTAATTCTTATTTCATTTTTACTTGCGTTATCAGTAACTGAATATTTTCTCCGCTGTATGAATGGTTGCCAATACATAGGCGCAAAGTTTATCACAAACAGAATATTTGAAGTTTATTATCACACCACTTATAATCTTATATTTTTAATTTCTCTATTTATTACTGTTTAGCACATTATTACTCAAAAGTAACGCCTTTTTCATATGTTTTGTCAATAAAAACTTTACATTTTATTTCACATATGATTTATTTTAGAAGAGTTAATTATTCAAACAATCTTTCAAATTTTCAGCGATATTTAAAACTGAGAAAAAAATGACAAAAGATTCTTTTTTTTTCAAATCAAGTGATCCCTATCCAATGCGTATTGTTTAGTAAAAATATTCTAAAGTTTGATTCAATCGATAAAATGCAGAGTTCCTACAGGCAAGGGAATTAAAAAAAGTCAGGCTTTGTCAGGGAAAATCTGAAACACGAAGGGAATTTTCGATAAAAAGAAGTTTAAGTTAATTTTATTTTTTTGTTAAGAAGTAATTCTTCTTAGATGAAGATTTAACTGTTTTCTTGAAAACTAATCTGTTTTTCTTAAGGATTCAGTTAACTACTTTTTTTAAATTCATTTTTTTATTGATGATACATCATTTTAGTTAATAGATCCTCTTTTCTTCTAGGTTTAACAATTTTATTAAATTATTTTCTTTGGTTTAAAATTAATTTTTTTAACTAAAAATAAACTATTGCTTGTTCGGTTGAAAATTTATTTTATGTGGCTGGAAATTAATTTTTCGGCTGAAAATTTAACTGGTTTATTTTAAATTCAACTATTTTGTTGGAAATTCATCTTTTTTGGTGGAAATGTAATTCCATTAATATGAACACTTTTTTTTGTTAAAATTATTTTATTTGGTTAAAAAACTGTCAACTATTTTGTTGACAAACCGTTCTGTTTTTTTTGTAGAGATTTTTTTTTTAGAAAACCATTCAGGTATTTCTTTTCTTCAAAATTGGACTTTTTTTGCTAGAAAATTAATTTTTTATATTAAAAAAATCAACTTTTCGATAAAAATTCATTTTTATGATTTAAGGCCAATCCTTTTAGTTAAAAATTCATTTCTTCAACTGTAAATTTAATTATTCCAATCTTTGTGCAAAATTTATTTTTCTGACTGAAAATGTAACTGTTCCACTTTTAAATAAACATTCATCTTGTAGGTTAAAAACGCATGTATTTTGATAGAAATACTTTTTTTGTAATATTCATAAGTTTAGTTTAAAAAATTTATTACTTTGGTTGAAAATTTCACTGTTTTATTAACAAAAAAATTATTTGATTTAAAAATTATTGTTTTAAACTGAAAATGTAACTATTCCGTTTTTGCTTGGAAATGTATCTTTTTCAGTTGAAAACTCATTAGGTTTATAGAAAAATCTTATTTTTTGTTTTTACACCTTCCGTTGAGATTTATTTTCTTTTATTGAAGATTCATAATTTTATTTGAATATTTAAATATTTTGTTGAAAATTCCTTATTCCTTGGTTTAAAATAAATTATACTTAAACGATTAGTTAAAGAAAGTAAAGATACAATTAGAGCAGAAGAAGAGATAAAAATACAAAACGACTTTGAAGGAAGCAGGAAACTACTTTATAA
>NC_046658.1:88576482-88646046 GCF_010883055.1 Belonocnema kinseyi | reverse complement strand
GAAAAATCTCTATCCCATCCACACACTACTCCTTTCCCCTGCCGAGTGAGTCACGCCTACCCCGAAAGGGAAATGGCTTAATGGTATAATAATAAAAAAAAATAACTTTAACTTCAAATTTAATTCTTCCATTTTCAGTTCGAAATTTATCTTTTTCAGATTAAAACTCAACTATTTGGCTAATAATTAATGTATTTTATGTATGTATTACGAATTTTGTGGATGAGCCTTCATGTATTTCGATGTGACAAAAACTGTATAAAATAAATTTGGAAACCAACACTGTTTAGCATTAACCTTATTAAACTCCTAGGTGTATGGATGTTTTTATGCCTAATAGAAAAATTTTGATGGGGGAAAGTCAGGAAATTTAAAAATTGGAATTTTGTAGTAACCCTTAAATGTAGAACTCCAAAATAAAAAAATTGTGAACATTATTTTTTCAAATAAGCATAATATGTATTTTTTAATTCGCAATATCTAAGGGGTTTGAAAATATTTTACAAGACATTATTTTCACATCAAACAATGAAAATGAATTTAAAGACATTAATTTGATATTTAAACAAAAATTTGAATTAAAATTATATTTGAAGTAGAGAATCTTGGAAGGACGAAAAATGTATAAAATAGATAATACTAAGCATTTTATGAGGTATGAGAAAAATGAAAATCAATTAAATAATTTTTTCTCTATTTTAAGGTTCTTATTTTTAAAAATATATTTAAACTGGCATTGAGTGAATAATAACTTATATTTATTATTTTTTAAAAAGACTTTTCTAAATTTTATACTTGAAGGAAAAAAAATAGAAAAAATAATTTTTTTTGTCTGATCACCATTTCGTCAACAAAAAATTTACTATCGCTCTAGTAACCATAATCAGTTAAACAACTCTATAAAAATAACCTCCAGCTCTATTAGTGCATTAGACAATATTTTTATATTATTATGAACAATTTAGACAATAAATGTGTTTTGTGCAGAATTAGCTTTTTTTTGTTGTTTGAACCTGATATATTTTGCAGGAAATATGTATAAATGAAGTTTAATTAGAGACTAAATAAAAGCAAATAATTTCTAGCCATCGCTTAAGAAAATGTTATAAAAAAATTCAGATTTCGGCTTGTACTTAATCAAAATAATGCATTTAAAATTCAGGTTTAATTGTAGATATGTATTCAATGGTAGCTCGCAGTGTCAACTTGATATTGCACAATTTATAATCTTTTAAACAATTTTAATTAACAAATAAATATTTATTTAATTTTTGAATCAGAGATTTCGTTTTGAGCCTAATAAAAACTAACGTGATTTGACTTTTGTCATATTGCTGTGGAGAATCTCCAATGTGCAGCTATTGTTTATTATTTCAACAATTTTAGTTAACAAATGCATAACTTTGTCAATTTTCACTACACACATTTCGTTTTTAATTTGCAAAACTAACTTATATCATTTGTCCTTTTGAATAAATATTGTGGTAACTCTCCATGATACAATTATTGTTTATTATTTAAACAATTCGAATTGATAAATGCATACATTAGTTTTTATTGACAGATAAGATTTTGGGTGTTTCGTAGATTATACTACAAATAATGTGTGGAAGGTTCTTTCATGCAATCATTTATGGCAGACAAGAATTTTTAACTGTTTAAATAAATGAAATGAGCATTTAAAAAAATTAAATCAATAATTTTGTATTAGATTATTATGACTCATATCAGTAAACAGTGTTAACCAAACATGGAATAGTTAAATTTTTGGATCAAGAAGAAAGCATTTTTAACAAAAACACGTGAATTTTTCTCAAGGTTATTACATTTTCAATCAAACAGATGAACCTTCAACTACAAAAACGAATTTTTTTAAATAATGTAAATTTCTGATAAAAACAGATTAAAGTTTGATGATATAATTGCATTTTTAACCAAATAATTAATTCGTTTTACCATTTAATGAATGAAAAATTAATTATTTTGTTTAATATTAAACTATTTTGTTAAAAAGTCTTCTTTTCAGATGTTAAATTCAATTAGATGGTTTAAATTACATTTACTGTATAAAAAATTATTTTTGGTTGAAGATTCATCCTTTTAGTTGGAAAATTAAGTATTTAGCTGAATTTTTGTTTTTAATTCATTTTTTTAGTTGTAAATATAAATCTCCCATTATTAGTTAAAAATGTTACGTTTTTAGTTGAAAATTCAACTATTTAGTTGAAAATTTGGTTTTTTTTTTTGTTAGACAATTAATCTTGATTGTTGATAAATCATCTTTTTGGTTGAAGATTCAACTACTATGTTCTAAATTCTTCTTTTTTCGTGGAATTAAAATGGTTAAAAATTCCTTTTTCTTGCACTGAAGAATGATTTTTTTACTCGAAAAATTAACTATTTCATTTTTGTTTAAAAACTTATATGTTTGAATTAAAAATTCAACAATTTGCTTAAATATTTATGTATTTTGTTGAAAATTTGTCCGTTTGGTAGAAAATAAATCTCCTTAATTGTAATCGCCTTATCGTAAAGTTAACTATACCCTTCGTTGTTAAAATTTGAATGTTTTTCCTATATATGAAAACTCGTAACCTCCATTAGTAGCGCATGGAGCCTGAATCTTACATAGTGGATTTAATCGCTTAATTTATGGCGACTGGCGACCTCTGTTTTAAATGTTTAAAATTAATGCAACTTAAAACTAGATTTCTACTTTTATCGATCGCCAAGAATTATTTTAATTTGTGTCTTTATTTTCACTTTCAATAACAGCTGTTATTTTTAATAATAAATTTTCAATTGGTTTACTCAATGTTAAAGTAGTATTTATTTCAAGCCTATCTTAAAATTTCATTCTTTTAAATAATATAAGTTTAATAATATTATTATATAAATTATAATTAAATTTTTTATCAAAACGTAAAGTTATTATAAGCTAAATTACAATTAAATAAATTTATTATATTAATGTTTTAATTATGTTAAAGATTTAATGTTGAAAAACCTATTATTTTTAGTTTAAAATTAAATAATATCGTATTTTTATTTTAACGGTATCTAATCAAAATTTATTAAATATTTAATATTGGAGCTATATCAATTCTAAATTTTACATAATTGAGTCATAAAAAAAATTTTTTTGTTCACGTTTTAGTTATGATTATAATATTCTCATGAATTGTATATTCACAAATTATAAAGGTTAATAATATTATGTTATACATGCTTATAATTTTTTATACTAATATTATATTCATACTTCATATTTTAAAATTATTTACAAATTTAAAATTAAATATAATTTAAATAAATTTTAAATTTGTTTATTCATTGTTACAAGAATAATTTTTAAAATCTTACCTTAAAATCTAATTTTGAAAGTCATTAAGTTCAATAATATTATAATATAAATTAAAATTTAATAATAAAAAATAAAATATCAAATTAATCAAATTTATAAATGTATACATGTATACAAATAAATGTATTATTTCAGTCGAATTATTTGATGCTTTTTATGTTGTGAACCATTTAATTAATTATTAGTTGATAATTTTCTTCACACTTTCTTCATGTTGATTTTAATTAGTGACAAAGGTTACTAATAAATTAGACGTATGGAAATGCTGTATCAAAATTTAAAGGAGAATGTACACATAATGTTAACATTATTTGAATTTTACGATGAAAATAATTGTATCATGTTTTTTATTTTGTGAACTGATTAATTCATTAACAACTGATTCTACTAACAGTTACATTTTCTGGAATCAGTTTAAAAGCTTAAGATTAAATCAAAATTTTTTTAGATGAAATGTCAAATAATAAAAATATATAAAGTTAAAGTTTTTGAAATGTTTTATAACAGAATTATATTTTAATGGTTTTTTTGTGTGTAAAATTTTCAATTAATTGTTAGCCAATTAACGTTTTCTGATAATTAAAGTAAATAAAGATTAAAACTTAGTTCCCGAAATTTAAGTAACATAATTTAATTATTGACTTAAAGGTTATATAATGGAATATTGAATATAATTTGAATATTAAAAGTTAATTTAAATTTGAAATCTTATGATTTCAATAAGATAATTTTTCAAATGATTATGATGTACTGAAATATGTCTTTGCATTCGATTTTTCAAATAATATGGAAATACGTTTGATTTCTTTCTGAAATTAGTATCAAAAGTTACCAATAAAACAAATTTTAAAAAATGAATGTGATTTTAAAAAAAAATGTAGAGTAAACATTTTTCCTATGTTTGAATGAAAATGATTGTTTAATGCTTTTAAAGTTATCATTTATCAAAAAATCAATGAATTGTTAGATGACTGATTTTTTCAGAACACCGAAATAGATCAAGATTCAATTATAAATTTTTTTGCTACCATATTATAATTCCGGAGTTTTTAAGGGAAAAAAATATTTTCTTTTTTTTACATATGGGTAATCGTTTTTTTAATTTCCAAAGAGATAAGTAAAATAAAATTATCGAATGAACTTATTTTAAGAATTAGAACAATAGAAGAGTCTTAATAATTTTGAAAGATTTTGAGAATAATTTTTTTTAAACAGTTATGGAAAAATTTTAAGCAGTTAATAATTAATTCTGCAATAATAATTCTTAATTTTAAAGATGTAAAAATGGTTAAGAAATAATATGGAAGATTTTAATAAAATTATTTCTATTTTCCGTGATTTAATTCAAATTTAGGTAAACTTAATTTTCTAGGGCGTCAAAAGAAGGAAAAATATATAGTTTAGTTCCATGGAAAAATTTCAAACAATTTTTTACTAATGAGTGCTAAGAGCTCATTGAAAAAGATTCAAACATTTTTCATATTATTTTATAAAGTAGAAAAAAAGGTTAACAAGTACTTAAAGCAACATCGTGCCAAAATAAATAATTTTAGAATAAATTTGAGTAAGTTTAAGAGATATTTACAAGTTTTAACATCATTAAAAAACAATAAAAATTTATAAGTGATTTGAGTACTTTTTTGAAAATTCAGGATAATGACATAAATTCTTTAGGTTTCCAAAACAATTTCTTACAAATTTTTAATTTGAAAAATGAGCTTCAGCAGAAAATTCAAAAAAGATTTTAAAACATCAAATATTTCCTTAAATTTCGAGAAAGAGTAGAAGATTTTAAAGCAAAATGTTTTAATTTTGTAACATTAAAAAATAAAAAATAAATTAAACCATAAAATTCTACAAATATTGCGAAAATTTACAAGAATAAAGAAGATTTTTAAACTGCAGAAGATTTTAAAAATGCAGATTTATGTGAAAGTTCTTAAACAAAAAGAAAGCCAGACGTTAAAAACGCAAACGTCTGGACACTCATGGTTTTTTTTTCAAATTAAAATTTGTGAAAAAAATTTGTGAAAAACTGTAAAACCATATGGTAAAGTATCACATGCCCTTAATTAGAATAACTTTGACAGGTCTCAAGTGAAGAAATTAATGTTATTCAAGTTTTTAGGAAAAATGGGGATATTTTAGGCAGCAGTTTAGATTTTAAATAACTTTTCTAAATGTTAAGAAAAATTCAAGTCAGATAAAAATATTTTTAAAATTTTAAGAATTATTGTGTAGATATTTAATTCTGAAAGGGCTCGAACTTTTCCTATTATTTTGTACAATCCTGTAAAATATATTTTTTTCTTAATCTAGATTTTTTGTTGGTGAATATGAAATATTCACAAATATTTTATAATTTTCTTCAAATTCGTAAGAAATTTTGGAAGATTTTGAGGTAAATTTTTTACACTTCAAATGATTTTTCAACATTTTAAGAAAAAATTGGATTCATTTACAAATATTTTTAGGAATTCAGGAGGCTTTGCCTAGACTTCAAATATTTTAAACCTTGGAAGCATTTCCGAAAATTTATGAAATATTTTTTTTTTTCTGAAGTTATAAAAGACCTAAATATCTTTTGAAAAGGCTGAAATTTTTCTGATACTTTGTAAAATACTGTAAAATAAAATATATATTTTCTAAATCTTCTGCATTCTTTTCTTGACACATCTTGAATATTTAAAAATCTTTCCTAATTGTCTCATGAAAATGATAAAATTTATATAATTCTTTTAAAAAATGCTGATGCTTCTTCCCTTGGAAATAAATTTAAGATGTGTGTAACTAAACAAATATCAAAAAAGCATTATTGTGTTACGTCAAAATATTGTTTAATTTATTTCTATACTGCACTCCATCCTGAAAATCTATTTTTATTTGCAAAATGTCTGTTAAGTTTTTAAAAATAATACAAAAAAAATATTACGTAACTGCAGTTAGGGTGTGTGAAGGTAAAATTGTTTAAAATAACGATACGGAATATATGAACGCTCCCTAATAATAGTACTCGTACATTTTACGATGCATTGATACACTGAATCCATTCTTTCAGAATCTAATTTCAATAAGAATATAATTCTTCAGAAAATTTTAACAAATGAATTGTTATTAGAAAATTAAGCAAATTATAAAAATGAGTATAAAAGTGAGCGCGCGCGTGCGCTCGCACATAATAGTCTAGTATTTTAAAAATCAGCTATTTTGTTAACAGTTTCATGATTTTGTCAAAAAATTAACTTTAGTTGAATCAATCTTTTTTGGTTATTTTTTTTTGAAATTAGGATTATAAAAGATAAAAGAAAATTTTTCATTAAAGTTTTGATGACAAATCAAATTCAATTTTCTTACCTTCTTTCGATAAGGTAGGTCGCAGAATTATTTAAAATTTAATATGCTTGAATTTGATTCCTACTAAAAATTGTAATAAAGCATGCAACAAATAACTGATATCCACTTTCAATTTCCTCTATTTTAATAGTGTAAAAAATATCTTAATTTTTACTTTATGTTTTACACCATTTTTTGATATGATTTCTTGACAACTCTAAAAATATATTTTAAATTAACCATATTGTTCAAACCCTTCATCCTTATTTGATCATTTTTATCAGAATTCTATCCGAACTTCTTGATAACTTTTCTCCCGGCCAAAGGCGCCCTCTATGGCGAAACTCCGCACTTAAACAATTTTTAGGCCGGTGGCACGCACCTGGCCAGGAAAGATTAAAGAGTGGTGGAATATAGTTAGAATGGAGCTGGAAAAGAGGCTGTGGAAGTGGTTGTGATGTTGATGCAAGCGTGCTGACTACCAACTACTGAGTCAGTCGGTTCAGCACCGGTCTCGATGCTCGATCGTGATTTATAGTTTCCCGCTAGATTTTTTGATCCATAGATCAGCCGGTTTTTTTGATCTAATTAATCGGTATTAATTTTTTTAACTTTTGGGTTGAATTTGTGCAATTTTGTTTTGTGGCAGTGTCAGGATTAACATCAGAAATATTATCCCATCCAGTGTTTATATAGGTATGTCAACAATAAACAAACTATTCCTATTCTAATTATAATATAGAGTACAAATAAATGTTTTATAAGAAAAATTCCTCAGTGGAGTTAAACTTCAAATTTAAGAAAAAAGTGAGTCAAAGATAAATAGCGATATATTCATACGGAAGTATGAATGTATATATTTTTTTCTGATATTTATATTATTGTTTGGTATAAAGTAATTGCATAATTTTTGAATACATAAGAGATTCTGCGAAGGTAATTAAATTGATCAATTTAAAGATGATTTTGATAAAACTTCTATTGTTTAAAATCAAAACGGTACAAAAAATGTTTATAATTTGTAAATTATTGTTTCTTTATTCTATAATTGTTAATTAGTTAAAAATGAATATTTTTTCTGACCCATTTTTTATTGATTCAATTAGTATCTTGATTAAAAAATTGGTTTTATTAAAGTTATTTTACATATTAAATTAGAAAATTTAAAAATTAAATCTGCAAATAATTTCTCCGGATCAAAAAGTTATTAAAAAAACGTATTTCCGGTAAAAAAAGTGGTTCTTTTCTTGCACCAAAATCATTAAAATGATAGAATTTGCAAGTTTGAAAGATTTCGGATTTTGTTATTGTTTTTCGTCTTGAACTTACATTTTTATTTACAAATGACATTAGTGTTTTTCGTCGAAAAAAAAGTTTCAGCTATTATTCTAAGGAAAATTAAAAGTGAAAGAAAATATTCAATTGAATTTTCAACTGCTGTAAATTCAACTTTTAATTTTCTTCAATTTTCAATAGTTTAAAATTTAACTTTTGAAAATACAAATCTTGAAAATTTAACTGTTGAAAAGTTATGCAAATTAAAAATTACATTTTGAACTGTTAAAATATCAAGCAAAAATATCATTTTTAAATAAAAACAAGTGTAAAAAACCTAATTTTCACATTGGACTTTAAACCATAAACATCTTAATCAATAAGAAAATGAGAAAAGTCGATTTTTTCCAAAATGAGTTGCCATTGGGAAAGTGCTTCGGCAAATTAAAATTCATTCAGTGGACTTTCATGGGATATAATAGGAGATTTTGCAATCTTTAATAATTTTGTGTTACGTTATGTTAGTGCCTTATGTCGGAAATTGTATTTTTAATAACAAATAATCAGATTTCAAGGAATATTTGTAATATATAAACAATAATAAAAAGTTTTTAACAAATTTAGGTTACGTTAGTGTTTTTCTTTAAATTTCACTGTTTTATAGTTTACATACTGTTCAAAAATATTATATAATAATTTGAAGTAAAAAAATAATTTTTTCTAAATTATCAAAATTAGTGTCTTAAAAGTTGTGTGAAACACCAAACAAGAATAATCTTTTGTTTGTTTCCTTGTTTGATAAAATTTCTACTCTTTTATGTAAAAATAAGAAGAAATGCCTATCTAGGACAGAAAGTTAATTAACTTTTCTGAGAAAGCAAATCTGTTTCATTTGACTACAATTAGTCATATCGGACATTCATCCGGTTTTCTTATCATTTATCATTGAAGAAAATACATTCATAAAAGAAGCGATTGCTGATAGAAGACGAGCAAATTTATTTTCTTGTAGATGCCTCCCAGAATCGATCCTGATAAACTTGCTGATGTTCGATTTACTGATTTGAAATCAGTTGAAAAATTAAGATCGATTTGCGAGATCCAAGATATAGTTCTGTATAGACTATAGAGAAGACGAGCCCTTCCAAGATATCGATCAGTCGTTCAATTTCATGTAGTCAATGAAGCCGGTGATACGATTTCGATTCCCCGAGTAATCGAACTATGCAATCTCAAGTCTGATTGTCGGTTGAGCCCCTGTATTCTCGACCGACGAGCCCATCCCACGTGTTTTTATTATCACCGAACCCAGCCCTTGTCCAATAATATTTAACGACCGTGACAGTTGCAACTTTCAAAAATAAAAACACCCCATGGCTTTTTTAGGAGTGCCGGTTCCAAGCCGGTTCATATCCAGATTTCACACTCTTTCCACTATTCCCCTCTTTGCCCTTTTTTGCAAGAATTCCTCTTTTTTTCCTGGTTTCGAAAAAATTTCCTCTTTTCCTGTTTGTTGCTAAAATGGGAACTAACCTGATAGCCCCAATGAGAAAATTCAACTATTTTTGGTAATTTTAATATTATTTTTGGTTGATTCTGGGCCAATATAGAGGCAAATTATTAAATTTTCCAAGTTCGAAAGGTAATAATAATAATAATAATAAATAATAATGACCCCAAACACAATAGAAAATTCACACTTTTTTGTAATTGCTTTTGAAATATTACTTTTCGCGCAATATTTATACAAATCGAAATCTTTTGATGAATTGAGGTAAACATTTATGACTCCAATTAAAAGTAATCTTATCATCATTCACAGCCAACCCTGCAGATTGGAACGAATCTTGAGCTTACAATTAGTTTATCTCTTTTAAATTTGTTTTTAACGTCGAAATGAAATCTACTTTTTTGTGAATCATTATATGGACCAAAATCAGAACACGAAAAAGATCAGAAATCGATTTGGGTTTCTAACTCTCTCCTTTCCGGCTCATTAGAGATAAATATACAACACAAAAAGAGACAAAAAGAATGAGTCCACCAAAACCAGGTTCAGAATTTATCTTTCTTTGGTTAAAAACTCATTTATTTTATTGGAAATTTTTAAGATTTAATTTAAAGTCTTCCGTCTTGGTTTAGAATTCAACTGCGTTGTTGAACATTCGCCTTTTGGATAAAAAATTCATCCTTTACGATCAAAATTCATCTTTTTGTAGAAAAATGTCATTTTTTGGTTAAAACCTTATTTTTTAAATTAAAAAGTCCACTATTATATTTTTGGTTCAGAATTCATCACTTTTGATTGACATTTTTATGAATATTCAACTACCTATATTGTTAAGTGTCATATTTTTGGTTAAACACTCAATTTCTTAGTTGAAAGTTGAACTGTTTAATTGGAAATTTGTATTTTTTTAGTAAAAAATTATCTTCTACATTGAATATTCGTACTTTCTGCTTAAAAATTAAATTTTCTGCTGAATATTCATCCTTTCGAGTTTAAAATTGGAATTTTTTTTTAATTCGACTTTTTAGCTTCAAACTGCAATTCTTGTTGAAAATTTCTTTCTTTTGATAGAACCTTTATCCTTTTTGGTTAAAAATACAACTGTTTTTGGTTGCCAAATTAATTATATTGTTGAAGATTCAAAGCTTTTTTTAATTGTTCTTTTTACTTAAAAATTTAATTACTTCTTAGTTGAAAATTCAAGTCCTTTTTTAACAATTTAATTTTTGGTTCAAGGCTTATCTGCTTGGTTGAAAATGTAACTATTTTATCAAAATTTTTGTTGGAAATTCATATTTTTAGTAAAAAATCAATCTTTTTCATTAAAAAATTCATGTTTTCAGGTTTAAAAGTTCAATTTTTTTTTAAATTCGACTTTTTAGCTTGAAAATTAGATTCTTGTATAGATTCGATTTGTTGATAAAACATGTATCCTTTTTGGTTAAAAATGCAACTGTTTTTGGTTAAACACTTCATTATATGGTTGAAAATTCAAATATTTTCTTAAAAGTTATTTTTCTGGTTGAAAATTTAATTACTTATTGACTGAAAGTTCAAGTGCTTTGTGAAAACTTCATTTTTTGTTTGAAGATGTTACTATTTTGTCTAAGTTTTTTTTTGTTTAAAGTTTTTTTACTGGAGATCTCACTATTTTATTTTCGGTTGAGAGTGGAACTTTTTAATTTATAAATTTCATGATTTAGTAGCAAAAAATTAAAAATTTTGCCAAATACTTAATCTTCTTAGTTAAAAATGGATTTTTTTAAAATTTATCTTTTGTGATGAAAATTCAACTGTTTAATTGAAAAGTAATCTTTTTTCGTAGGGTATTTAGCTTTTCTGTGGAACACTCAACTATTTGGTCGAAAATAATTTTTTTGTCATTTATATTTTTGGGTGAAAATTCCGCTGCTTTGCAGAAAATTTGTCTTTTTGACTTGAAATTTCAACAGTGTGGTCAAAAACCCAACTTGAAAGTTCAACTATTTTATTTTAAATACAAATACTTTTTCGAAAATTTATTTGTCTGTTCAAAAACTCTTTTGATAAAAGAATCATCTTTTTTAGTTGAAAACTTAACTGTTTTTGTTTAAAATTTAATGTTTTTCGTTTGAATATTTGATAATTTTGTGGAAAAATAGTAATTGTAGACTGAAAATTCACCTATGGTTAAAAATTTCACGTTGTTGAAAATTTTTTGAAAAAGTTCAACTTTTTGTTAAAAATTAATATTTCTTCGTTTAAAATTAACTTTTTTTTTTGTTGAAAGATCATCTTTTTATTTATTTTTTGGTTGAAAAGTACATTATTTGGTTCAAAATGCAAATCTTGTTTCTTTCTGGTTTCGATCAATGTGAGCTGATAGTAAAATAATCAAATTGAAAATTACGAAATAAATATTAATAAATTAATAATATCAATAATAGTTTTATTAACTTTGACACATGTAAAACCATTTTGATCTAATTACAAATGAAGGCAGATAGGGGTAACATTTTCACCAAACAAAAGTAAAATTTGCTTATGTGATCGCGCTTCAGTCATTCGAAGTTTTCAATTTCTAAAGGTTGTTTCGTTCCCACAAGTTTATTGAGAAATAGAAGTGCTCACCGTGAAAATTCACGCAAGAAGAACTCTCAGGATTTCCTTGTAATCTATCTCTATCATCGATTGGAAATTGTGTGGAAATGGCCTCTCATCAATAAGTCAAATCCAAACCAAAAAAATATATTCCATAACTCATTCATTTTTCTGAATGAAACGGATATTTGCCTTTGTGAGGCATAATTATTATAATGACAGGTTTTTTGTTGCGTACCGCCTGAAATTTTATCGTACTTTGGAAATATTATTTCCACATAAACATTTTTTCCTGGAAGAATTCAACAATTTGATAAGAAACGGAAAATTAAATGCAAATTGAGTTTGTTTATGTTTGCTACTTCACTTGAGTATAAAATGATTAAAACCACCAGATAACTTCAACAAACAATGTAAAGAAATCATTTGTTTTTTGTAATGAAAGATTAAAAATAAGACATTTTAAATAAAAATGTTTAAAAATTAAAATAATACTCAACGGTAGAACTATTTGTAAAATTGTGGCCAAGAAAGGCTTAATAATTACATAATGAATTACAATATGTTGTCACATTAGTCTCTTTCTTGACCATAAATTAGGAATATTAATAAACATTTTAATGATTTATAATTATTGAGGAAACGCTTCAGAAATTGTATGGGCTTTAACCACTAAGCTAATAAAGCTTTATACTTTATTTAGATAAAATGTACCGTAATATGGTACATAGTTTGTGTAGCATTTACCTCTAACAGTATTGCATCAAAATGATAAACGAGTACAGGTTGTAAAATTTAGACGTTGGGTAATTTTCTCTGTAAAGAACAATTTGATGATTATACAATTTTCCACCTTATAGCAGATTTTCTTAAAGACAATAATTTTATTGACGAATGACTTTAGATACTTTCTCACGAATATTGCAGAATTCCTCAGATATTTATTTGAACAGTTCATCAAATAATTTGCTGATGAATTGAGGCGTGACAAGAATGTCCATGTAAATAAGATATTTCTGCAAAATTGCATGAGTCATGAGAAAAACTTATTTATGCACAGGAAGTGATTTGATTCAAAATTTCATTTTCTTCATATCTAGCAAATACCTGTTTCCTGATTAAAATTGTATGTGATAACTGAAAGAGAATGCAGACTGCACTATAAACTAAAAATGAGTTTCTTGGTTTAAAAAATTTCAGAGGTCGTATTTCTTAACCGCTTTTGAGTGTTTTTTTAAATGCATTTTTACTTTGTTATTTATGTTTCAACGTGCAAACATAAAACATTTTTTAAACTTGTGCTACTTACTTTGCCCTCTCTAATACAATTTCTTCAAAAACTCTACAGAATTAGTAAATTGACTTTCGATTTCTTTAATTATAACAAACAAATATAAATTACCAGAACTAGCTTCTGCTGTGTTATCTGTGTTTCAATGGATTTTTAACCGATTGTAGAGTGTTTTTTTTTAATTGAAGCCTATTAGAATTTAAAAATATTTACCAAGGCAAATTTGTGACGAAAATTTTATAATTTTTTAAGCTGCAAACTTAAAAAAATGTAAATTTTTGCTACCCACTTTCTCCCATTCTATAAAATTTCTTGAAAAATGCCTTTAGAATTAGTAAATGTACTTTCAATTAACAGAATTTTTTTATTATTCATTAAAGGGACTGACTAGTATTGCGGAATTTTCCGTAGCGTTAGCCCTGAACAAGCTGGAAAAGGGGTTAGTCAAACGGAAAATTCCATAACGGCAGAGTACGTTGAATAAATTATGTAATTTGTTTCCTCATTATAAATATTTATTATCAGAACTTGAAGGTGCTACATTTGCTGTGTTTTAATGTATTATTTGTACTCATTTTTTTCAGTAAACGAAATTAATAATTAATCACAGCCGAACACTATATAGATAATAATTTTATTTGTTATAAACATTTATCATAGATAAATTCAATTGTTTGGCTTTATCAAGCCTAGACTATTTTTCTTATCCACGAAATGATTTTTGTTTCATCTCAAGAATAAGAATTTAACACAATAGATTAAAATAAAACAACAATTATTATTGTTGACAACATTTTTTAGACGAAATTCACTTATTTTGCAGTTCTTACATTAAAACATTTTTATTTAACAGAAACCTTTTTTCATCGTAAGAATGATATTTTGACATAATAATTGCGATCGACATCTGTTGTGAACAAATTACTTTTTTGCACTGCTGTGAATAAATGATTTAATTTATTTCTTTGTAACAATTAAGGAAATGATAGAATTGAATCTACAATAAAAATATTTTTTTAGTCATTTTACATATTAAACAAAAAGTAAACTAAGCTTTTTCAATTTTTTTCCGTTTGGAATGCATACGATTTTTTTATTTCACGTTGAATTAAATGTGTGCATTTTCTCATAATGCGACTTATCGATGAGTTTTATAAATGTACATTATTTTTTTATAATCTCAGTCAACAAAGTATCTTTTATCCACAAAATAAATGTTGTGTTCTTGTTGGTTATATTTATTATTATTAAAGTTTATTATTATTATTAAATAAATAAGTTTCATTTATATCTATAATTTTTAAATGCAAGGAGACATACATTTTTGTACTTGCAGAAATAAATTTCAAAATTAAACATTGGTATCCTTATTCAGTATTACTTAACTTGAATTAAAACTTAAATTGCTATAAACTTACATTCTGAATAATTCAAGAACAAAATAAAGCTATGTAAATTCATGGAAACCAAATTATTCAAATTTATTACCTTTTTAAAATCGGAAGCAAAACTTTTAAATTGCGGACTTACTTCTAAGTGCAGTTAAAGAGTTTAAGCAATATTCTCTCACTTTCGATATGCCATAAAGACATTTACTTCCTAATAGGAAACAGAAGACTATGACGCTATTTTCTCTCAGTGAGTTCATTTTACGACGTATTTAAATGACTAACTGAGCTACAAAACTCGTTATTAAAATACTAAATTACATTCCTAAAAAAATATGTTTTCCTTGAAAGAATGAAAGCTTTATATTTTTGATATTGAAATTTTCATCTCCGATAAACATTTTAAAATAAAATTTAAAATATATTTTAAAATAAATATTTTAAAAACAAATATACAAAAACTAGGGAATTTCTATGCAATGAACTATGAATTCACTCCACTAATAAGTTTAAAACATTTTAATTTCTATCAAACATTTGATTTCTTGACTTAAAATGTTATATAGTTCACGGATATTTAAACACTAGTCAGAAAAATCAGGGGATTTTGAAAATCAAGTTTAGTGGTCACATTTATTATGTTTCCGGAATTACAAAAATTTCTATAGTAGCAATGATATTTTCTTAATATAGAATAAGTGTGGAAAAGTCCTTCAAATTTGCATTGACCGATAATTTTACAATTAATTGTTGGTAAATTAGTCTGCGATTAGTAAAATGCGTTCATATTTAAATAGAATTGACTGGATTTTTTAAAAAGTAGGCATGAAATTTTCTCAAAAGTAGGCGTGGCATTTTAAAAGCAGCTTTTAATGGGAATATTTTAATTTATTTATATATCTACAAGAAAGACGCCCTGTGTATTTGAGAATTAGAAATTTAAAAACATTTAATTTCTGATGCTTTCTACCTTTCGCGTTTTCAAGATTCGTAAATTCTTCTCAAAGTCTTAAAAACATTATGTACAATTTAAGGCTTTATTGTTGAATAATTTCAGTTTGAATTTAATGAAAATTCGTCAATAAATTTCACTTTCATTTCGGTTGAAAATTGATCTTCTTCGGTTGAGGAGTCAATTATTTTGTTGAAATTTCGTATTTTTATTGGTTAAAATCAACTGTTTTTTATTTTTAAATAAAATATTTATTGGTTTAAATATCTACTATTACATTACTCTTAGAAAAATTATATTTTTTGCTTGAAAACTGAATAGGTTGGTTGAACGGCGAAAAAATTTGATCAACAGTCATTTTTTGTTGAAAGTTTGTCATTTTAGTTGAAAATTCAACTTTGATTGAAAATTGAACTATTTTGTTGCAAATTAATTTTATTTTTTGAACATTAATTTATTATTTTTTATAATTGATATTTTTTATTCAAAAAGTAAAGTATATTTAAAAGTTCTTGTATTTTGTTAAAAAAAATTTTTTAATGGACAATTGATCTTTTTGGTTTAAAAATGTATTTCATTTGATAGACATTTTATCTTCTTTTGACAAATAATGTATTTTTTTGGTTGAAAGTTCATCTCTTTGGTCGATGAACGTACATGGTTAAAATTTCAACTGTTTTTCTTTAAAATTAATATATTTTGTTTTGAAGTTTACCTATTTGGTTGCAAATGCAACGATTTATTTAAAAAAAATCATGTTTCTTAATTAAAAATGACCTTTTTGTTGAAAATGTATCTTTTCCTGTTTAAAAGTCAACGGTTGTCTAAAACTCTAAAACGTTCGAATTTTTATCATGAAAGTTTATTTCGTAAGTTGAAAGCTTAACTACTTTCTTTAAAATTGGTCTTTTTAAATTGAAAATTCAACTACTTCGGTAAAAGTTGACTTTTGTTAAAAAATTATCTTCTTTTATGAAAATTTAATTATTTTGATGAGAATCTAACTTTTTTATAAATTACTTTTTTTCTTTTAAAATATCAACTAACTTGAGAGTCAACGTTTTTCTAAAAAAAGCTTAATAATTTAAAAATTTCGTTGAAAATTTATCTCTTTAGTTAGGAAATTCAAGTATTGAATTAAAAAACCAACTATTTTGTTCAATATTTAATTGCGTTGTTAAAAATTTAAGTATTTTGTTGGAAATTTATCTCTTTTGCTCTCGAAAGTTTAACTATTTGGCTGCAATTGTAACTTTTAGTCAACAATTAATGTTCCCTAATAAATATGCAACTATTAGGTTAAAAATTCATGATTTTTAATTAATAATTAATTTTTCATTGAAAATTTACCTTTTTCTGTTTAAAAGTTAACGATTGTCTAAAGAATTCGAATTTGCAGCTTGAAAGTTCATCTCTTTGGTTGAAAATTTACTTATTTTGTGAAGAATGATCTAAACAGTAGAAATTCATCTTCTCGGTTTTTAAAATTTAGCTCTCTTGGTAGAAAGTTCATCTTGTGATTAAAAAAATGCAACTATAACATTTTTTCTGGAAAATTCGTATTTTTGGGTTGAAAAATCAGCTAGTTAGTTAAAAATTCAACTACTTTATAAAAATTTAATTATTTCGTTAAAAATTCAACAATTACACTTTTTGTTAAAAATTAACCTTTTTTAATTTAAAAGTCAACGGGTTATTAAAACATTCAACTTTTCACCTTGAAAATTCAACTAATATTTAGTTCTAAATGGAACGGTTTGATTAAAGATTAATTTTCTTTATTTCAAAATTCAACTATCAGGTTGAACAATTTTTTTATTATTGAAAATTCATCTTTTTGGGCTTACGTGTCAACGATTTTCTAAAAAACTTTGACAGTTTCAAAATTTCGTTAACAATTCATCCCTTCAGTTAGAAAATTCAAGTATCCGGTTAAAAAATCAACTGTTTTCTTTAATGTTTAATTGCTTTGTTCAAAATTGGGATATTCTATTAAAAAGTAATCCTTTTTTGTGTAAAGTTCAACTGTTTTGTTGAAAATTTGTCTATTTGGATTAAATATTAGTTTTTTTTTAATTAAATATTTTTCCTTGTTACTGGAAATTGAACAATTTTGTTACAAATTCATCTTTTTTATAAAAATAGAATTATTTTGTTAAGAGCTCATCTCTTTCGATGGAAGATTCAAAAGTTTTGTTGAAGATTTTTCCGTTTGTATTGAAAATAAATCTTTTATGGTCGAAAAGAGTCAATTTTTTTTTATGGAACTGATAAATAAATTTTAAATATTTTAATTCGAAATTTTTTATTTATTCTATCAAATATTCCATGTTAGAAATATTACAAGAATAAAATGCATTAATTTTCAGAAACAATGAAAAAATGGCTAGGGAAAAATGCGGGAGAAGTCGTGGGATTTTGAAAATGAAATCTTAAAGCTACCCTGAGAATCCGAGCGAGTGTAGCGAATGTAATTGTTTGATTATTGAGACTGAAAAAGTGCAACAAGTTACCAAGAATATTGCATAGAAGAGTAAATATAAAGTGCCCCTGCGTGACCAATTGGTTGGCTCCATCGGAATGCAGCAGGTGGTGCTTTGCTAATCTCCGTTTTCACGCCTCCAGCGATCCTAATGACGTATGTACAGTACCTTCAGTACACCATTCTACACACACGGTCTCCAGGGTGTGTTACCTGGCTGGTACCTATTTGCACTCTTCACTTCAATGAATAGCCTAAGGCTGGCTTTTTGCACTCGAATGTAGTCCACATTATTTTCTCAACAATGAACATTGAACAATGCTCTAGTTTCCACCATCAGAGAAATATGAATTTATCAAAGATTAATTGAGTGACCTCTCACTTATTACAATGATTGTTATATGATTATGAGTACTTTCACCAGGCGCGGAGAAATGCCTTTCCACGAATTGACGTTCACACCTGGTTCAATTTTTGTAGCCCAGTGACCCCTTTGTTTCTTGCTCTGATGATAAATGGTACGTACATATTTCGTACATTCTCATTTCCGTGCCATTTTCTCTTGCAAATAACGAGCACTGACAATAGGGATCCCAAGATTCTTTTTGCGAAACAGAAGAAACGGAGTTTTTATTAGAATCGATTTTTCGTTTTAAAGGAGCTGCAACAAAAACTTATCTTTCTTGCTGATAAGGAACCCAAAATTATGAATGGTTTCAAAAGAAACTCCAAAATTATGGATTCAAACTGTTCTAATAGAGACTTTTTGTCACTTCTGCCTGAACTCACTTTGAAGATTTCACAAGTTAATGATTATTTTACTTAATGATTCGGATTGAATAATATTGCACTGGGAAAAATTCGATCATTGGCACCCACTAATGGCCATCTATCGGATATCAACGAACTAAAAAGGGAACCCTCAAAAAGACTTCCTTTAGAGTCCTAGTTGTAAAGGATGCCAACTTTTACTTTGACCGCTCGATTATCAAAAATTGCTTCTCTAAAATTTATTCAGCGAAATTTTGACTGTTGAAATTAGTAACGTAAGGTCTCACGGAACAATAACTGATAGATTTTTATTGAGTAGTATTCCAATGTAATCCGAAAAATCCAGTGTGATTTGTAGTAATCCACTTGTAATCCAGAATAATCCAGCGTAATTCAATTGTTTTCCAACTAATTCAAAGTAATTCCGGCTAAAAATGTATGCATTTTGTTCAAAATGCAACTGTTCTGTGAAAAATTAATCTATATTGTAGGAAATTTAACAGTTTTGTCAAAAAGTCATTTTTTTATTCATTTGTTTTTTTAAATTCGTCTGTTTTGGTTAAATATTAATTTATTTAACTAAGAATTTAACTATTTCATTTTGGATTGTAATCTTATAGTTTTTAGATAAAAATTCAAATATTCTGTTAAAAATTTGCCTTTTTTTTATAGATAGTTAATATTTTTGTTTAAACATGCATATTTTTAGCCGAAAATTGAAATATTTTCGTACATTTTTTTAAATATTTGGGCGAACATTTGTTTTTCCTTTCTTAACAATTAATTTAGTTACCTGAAAACTGAACTATTTCATTTTTTATTAGAAGTTTACCTTGATGGTAGAAAATGCAAATACTCGGTTAACAGTTGGGCAACTTTTTTTTGTAAAAAACAATTTTTTTTAAATATAGCTATTCCATTTTTGGGTAAATATTTATATTTTTATGAAAATTCATATGTTATGCTGAAAATGTATCTATTTTTAGTTGGAAATTCCTGAGGACTTGGTTTAAAATTCGCTTAGTCTATTAAGAATTTATTTCTTTTAATAGAAAATTAATTTTCTGGGCTGACAATTTATGTTTTGGTTAAAAATTCAATTAAAAGTTGTTAAAAATTACTCTATTTTGTAGAAAATGTCACTATTTTGTTGAAAATTGATCATTTTGGGTTTAAAATTCAACTATTTTGTTGACAATTACCTTTTTGCTAAAAATTCATGTCGTAGGATTATTGGTTTTATTTTCAGGAATTCTGCAAATTTGCTAAAAATCATTCTACTTTTTAGAAAGTTCCAGAATTTTATGAAAGTAATTTACCAGAATGAAAGACTATTGATATATTAAAATTTTTTTAAATCTTCTGAATTTAAAATCAAATATTTCAAAAATTAACAAGAAAAAAATTTCTATTTATATTGGATTATGAAACAATTCAAAAGGATTCGAATTTGAAAGTGAATTTACATTATTAAATCCCCGTGTCAAGTTCAAAAATTATTAAAATTTTCTGGTATAGAATCTACAAATCATTCCACTAGCACCCCTTTATTTACCATTAAAAATTTAGAAATAAATAAAAGTCTAAGCCGATTTAATTAGAAGGAATTCAATTAATCTATTTTTATTTTCAAGAACATTGTTTTTTTTCTGTACTGGCATTTTTTTGATCCTGAAAAAGTGATAACAAAAGTATACCCTTTTTTGTGAAAAAAACTTTATTTTTTCTCTAACTGGGGCTATTAATCTGTTGTCACAAATTTTAAAACCCCATAATTCACGTTTCTGAACATTAAAAAATAAAATTAACGACTTTAAGCGTAGGCAGAAATACCAATAAAATTACGTTCTTGGAGATGCAATTTCGAAATAATTGCAGTTAAGTCCATAATTACGTGATAGGCCTCTTGATGTGAAAAATATTGTTACTGCGTAAATTCACGACACTGAATGGTCATGCTGGGATGATGTAGATCTTAAATTACCTTGAGAATTTTCACGCATTTTTCATGCTTAACATTTTTTTTAAACACGAAAACATTTCAATTCTCTGACACCTGCACAATGAGAAAAATTCTCCGGAATGTAATAACGAAAGTCATACTCCCATACTCAAAGAAACTATCTGAAATTATAAGCAATTACTTGCATAAATGAGTGAAAATGATTGTGAAGTCTGAGAAATAAATTATCATATTCGGGGTCAATGATAATTATTTTATGCTATTGTCTTTTTAATGTTAAGAAAGTTGTTTTCCTAGTATTACAAAGTATTTTGTAAAGTTTCCTTTCTCAGAGCAGGAAAACGAAACTTATGTAAAATGTATTTGGTGCGGCAGGGTGGCTGCAATTCAGGGGAAATTCAGGGAATTTTGATGGTCAGGAAAAAGTCAAGGATTTTGAAAAAATACGGCAAAAGTCAGGGAATTTCTTTAAGAAGCATTTTGAGTAACTGTCAAATCACATTCAAAGAATTTATCATTTTTCTTAATTGTAAGGAATTTTCCAGAAATTCCAAAGATTTCAAGGGATTTAAAAGTATTGCAAACGTTTTGTAATATTTTAGGTTATTTTTAAAGATTTAAAAGATTTTTTGATAGATTTCAATAATTTGGAAGGATTTCAAAGGATTTTCAAAGTTCAAAGGAAATTTCAAGAGCTTTTAAAAGTACCAAAGGATTTCGAAATATTTCTAAGGATTTGAAATATTATTGGGTATTTTAATAATAATCAAAAGGTTATAAGGAGTTTTCAATGTTTTCAACAATTTAAAGGGATTTTCAAGAATTGTTAAGATTTCAATTATTTCTAAAACTTTCAAGGAATTTCAGAAGATTTGAATGTTTTGAGCGTATTTTTGAAGATTCCGAAGCATTTTGACAGAATAAAAAAATGTTCAAAGAAAATTTTGAAAATAAATAATTTTTTGAATTTTTTTGAAAATAAATCAATTTTGAAAACTATCTTAAAGAATTAATCAAATTTTCATGACATTTAAAGAATTTCTTAGAATCTTCAAAGGTTTGAATGAGATTAAGGATTTTAACAGTTCTCGTGGACTTTTAATAACTTTCCAGGCTTTGTGGAAATATCATATTTTACGTAATTTCGTGAAATTTTATGAAACATATTTGAATGGATTTCAAGAAAGTTATTCATGAGAATTAAGTGATTTCGAAGAATTTCAGGTAATACCGAACATGCAAAGAATTTTCGAGCTTCTCGAATATTTTATCAAATTTCAAGGAATTGTTCGCTGATTTACAAAATTTAAAGTAATTTCAAAGAATTTGACATATTTTAGGTTGTTTAAAAAGATACCAAGGGATTTCAAAAGTTTTTTTACTATATGTAATATTTTAGGGCATTTAAAAATATTCCAAGGAATATTTAATAGAATTCAATCATTTGAAGGGTCCCATTGTACTTAAAATATTTTAAGCTATAGTTTTTAATATCCTAAGGAATTTTTTTTTTCTTAGTAACATAATGGAATTTGAAAGGATTTTAAATATTTCAAGGTATTTTCTAAATTTCCACGGAATTTTCAAAAGTTATAAATCTTTTTAATGATTTCAAAAGACTTGAAATGCTTTAGGTAATTTTTAAGTATTCTAATGAATTCTTCATTCATGTCAATCATTTAAAGAAATTTTTAAGGATTTGAAATATTTTAGACTATTTAAAAAAAAATTCAAGGCATTTTCAATAAATTTAAAAAGTTTCAAGATATTTCCCAAGATTTTACAAGATTTAAAATGTTTTAGGGTATTTCAAAAAATTCCCATGAATTTTCAATTGATTTCGGTACTTTAATGGTATTTTAAATATTTTAGGGTATTTTAAAAGATTTCAAGAAATTCTTAATAGATTTCCATAATATTGATATTTACAATGGACTTTCAATATTTTATGGTATTTTTTAAATGCTTCAACGAATTTTTAATTAGCTTTAATAATTTGAAGAAATTTGGAAGGATTTGAGATATTTCAGGGCATTTTTAAAGTTTTAAATGTTTCAAGGGGTTTCAAAATTTTCTAAAGAATTAAATATATTTTAGGGCTTTAAAAAGAATTCCTATTTGTTTAAATTTCTTAATTGTTTTAAATATTTTGAGGAAATTTTGAAAAATTTTAAATGTTGAAGTTTGTTTTTAAAGGTCTCAAGGTATTTTCAAAAAATTAAAAAAGAATGAAGGCCTTTTCCAGGGTTTCAATAATTTTATGGGATTTAATAGTTCTTAAAGTATTTCAATCAATTTTCCAGGATTTTAAGAAATATCAAATTTCATAGAATTTCAAAGGATTATAATATATAATTTTAACGGATTTCAAAGAATTTATTCCCGTGAAGTGAGAGATTTCGTAGAATTTAAAAAGATTTAAAGAAATTAAAAATATATTTTTTTGAAAATAATCTGAATTGTTATTATTAGTGCTACATTCTTTGAATTCGTTAAAATTCTCTTGGATTTTTTAATTTACTTAAATTCTTCAAAATTCACGCAATTCTACTTAATTCGCTGGATTGTTTTCAGTCTTTGTTTAATTCATTCTGAGGTCTTGTAAATCCATCTGGGATTTTGAGAGATTTGATCAAATTCTTCTGAATTCCCTCGCAGTTTTCTAAATTCATTTCCATCTTACTGAATTCAATGAGTTTTTCCATATTTTTTAATTGCTTTCCATTCATCTTAAATTTTTATTCATTTCAACGAATTCTGTCAAAAGTTTTGGTAATGTTTTCGATTTAAATGGGTTAAATTTTTTCAAGTAAACTAGGATGTTGCATCACTGATAATAATAAATTAAAACTTATTTTATTGCATTCATAAAAGATTCTATATTAACAATTTTGGAAGATCAGAATTTTTGTCTTTAATTATTAATGGTCAGAGAAAATAAAATATTCAGGGAAACGTCAGGGAATTTTCAAAATTTAGTTTTTCAGTTAACTTTGTTACACATATTATAAATAATTTTAATAAAGTGATGACAATTTTCCTCTATAATATTTAAGATCATATCGAGAAAAGTGAAATTTTGCCATAACGGTCGCTGCAAGTGGAACCATTGTTCTTATTGCGCACGATTACTTATTGTTTATGATTTATGCCTCAACGTTTTCATAGCGGCATTCGCTAAACTCTTTTTCTTCTTGTCGAACACAATTGGAAAGCAATCATATTTTATCGATAAGTCGTGTCGGTTTAACGATAGAAAGAAGGTCAATAAAGTCGGATGTGTGGATTTAGAAGGAGTGAAATTAATCCTGATATTTGATAAGAGTTCGGAGATAAAAATCATAAAAAACCTTATTCCGTCGTTGACGATGCTCATTGTTGCAAATACTTATTATTTTTTCAAGTTTATGAAAATATAATTTTCCTCAGATTCTTCAGAAAATTCAAAAAGATTTTTGAAGATTGCAGATATGTCACATCAAAATTTATACAAAAAAATTAATTTTCAACCAAATTTTTAAGTTTTTAACCCTGAGAGATAAACTTTTAACGACAAATATAATGTATAATTGATATTTTAACCAAAAAGATGTTAATTTTATATAAAAAACAGTTAAACTCATCTAAAAAAGATGAATTTTCAACAAAAAGTTTAATTCTCAACCAAATGGCTGAATTTTCAACCAAACAGATTAATTTTCCTCGAAATATTTATATTTTTTAACAAAGCGATAAATTTTCATAAAAATTATGGATTCTTAACACAAAATTTAATAATTTACATTTCTATTTCAAAGTACTTTAACTAGAAATTATAAGCAGTCGACTTCGTGGAAATAACACGAATTTTGAATAAAATAATTCAATCTTTGACCAAAACAGATGGACTTTTAAACAAATATTTGAATTTTTAACCAAATAGATGATTTTAAACAAATAAGATTAATTTTCTGTAAAAAATCCAATTTTCAACAAAATACATGAATTTGTAAAATAAAAATATTAATGTTCAACAAAAAAATACATGTTGACTCAAGTTGATGACTTTTCAACCAAGAAGAAGAATGATCTACCAGAAAAGACGAAATTTAACAAAGTACCTACATAAGTTTAAAAAAAAGTTGATTTTTTAGCTAATAAGATTAGTTTTCTTCGAAAAAGAGGAGTCTTTAAGAAATTAAAATTTTCAACCAAATAGTTGAATTTTAAATAAAAAAGATACATTTTTCCCACAAATGGAATAATGAAATTTTCATTAAGAAAAATTAAATTTTTTACGAAAAAGCTGAGTTTTCAACAAAATATTCGAATTTTCAATGAAATAGTTCAGTTTTTTACTAAAAAAAGGAGTTTTTAACCAAAAATGATATATTTACATTTTCAGACTGAGAATTTATTTTTAAGAAAAAACAAATAATTTTTAATTCAAGAAATGAATTTTTAACTAAAATGACGAATCTTCAGCAAAAAAATGTGCTCTTAAATAAGTAGTTGAATTTTAAACATAAAGATGAATTTTCAAGCACGAAGGTTCATTTTCTATCCAAGAACACGGATTTTCAACAAAATACAATTGAATGAATTTTCAATAAAAAAAATGAATTTTCAACTTAAATTATGAATCTTAAAAAAAAGTTTAAACAATGTAGTTCGCATTTTTAACCATGGAACTGAATTGAAGCCACAAAAGATGAATTCTCAACTGAAAGTTTAATTTTTAATATTTCAAATAAAAGATATTTTCTCTTAAGTCAAAAGCAGTTGAAATCATAAAAAAAAGGCGAATTTTTAACAAAATAGTAGTTGAATCTGCAACAAAAACAGATAAATTTGTAGCAAAACAGTTGCTTTTTTAACCAAAAATTATTAAATTTCCACTGAAAGAAATTATTTTTGAAACATTTTTCAATCTGACACGAATTATTCCTCAAATTTTGCGAAATTTTTCAAAATTTTCGAAAATGAAAAAATTGCATTGAAATTTACCTATGTTTCTTCAAAAGTTATAAAATTCTTTTCCTTATCGTGAAACATTTTAAAAACTAAAAAAAAACTCCAAAGTTTATTTCAAAATCTTCAAAAATCTACATTTTGTTAAATTTTTTCATCATTTTTGAAACTTTGTTTTAAAACTTCTAAATATCTGTTAAAATGATTAGAATTTTTCTTAAGAATTTGAAAAAATCCTGCGAAGTTAAAAAAATTACATTCAAATCTTTCCGATTCTTTATTGATAGTTTTTGAAAACTTCTGTAATATTTTGAAATATTTTTCAATATTCTCTTATAATAAATTTTGTAAAATAAAAAATTATTTAAAGTTTTCCAAGATATCTTCAAAAATGCCTCAACAAATTCTTTAATCAAAAAAGATTTTTCAAACAAGAAAAAACAAAAATTTCACTCTCTGATTTTTTGTACGTGGCCGCGTCTATATGGATTCTATGTTATATTTCTTGAACTATGAAAATTAAATTTTTTATTTGAAATTGCTTCCCTGGCGAATATATCGGATAGGAATTTCTTCCGAACCAATCCGTACCAATCTAAACCAAATTTTTAATCCGAATCAATTTGAACTCGGATCGATTAACACTGAATTTTCAATCCGAATGAATCCGAATTCGCATTGAATTGGATGGGTTCGGATGTAATCGGATTGAGTCGGATTCATTTTTGACCAATTTAGATGAAACGAAATGTAGACATTTTTTGGATTGGTTAGAATTAACTCGAATTGGTTAGGATACAGATTCCGGAATGATTCGGATGACTTCGGATTGATTCGGAAGGAAATCATATCTGATACTTTCTCCAGAGTGGAGACCTCAGTTCTATTGATTTATTAGTATTAATAATTGGAAAATATCAAAAATAAAATTAAAAAATATTGTCAATTTTGCGAAAAAAGTACAAATCTGTAGCCGTTTTTACTACGGACTCATTATCCCTTTTTTTACTACAGACTCATTATCCCTAATATGCACTAGATGTTGCTTCCTTATTTTCGATAAGAATCTCCTAACATATTTTTACGATTTTCTCCATAGTTGCTCGATTGTACTCTTCAATGAGTTCCATAAAACGAGAAACAGTCTTAGATAAAGAGTAATAAATTGTCCTATCGCCTGCTTAATTAGCTTAACGAAGATCTATAATGAATCCATTATCGCTTTGTGAAAATCTTTCATGGAATCGTAATTACTTAATTGATTAGTGAAGAATGACGTATTAGAATTACATTTTGACGGAATCAGCCTACAATATTTAGCTACTATCACTTTTGTTATAAAAAAATTATAGTTTTTTCAATGAGTTCAAAACACCGACTAGGAATTTATTTTTAAAACGTTAATAGTTCTTTGCAGAAAAATATTTTTCTCATTCATTTAAAATTACATAAATGGTTCACCATTGGATTCCACATATTACTATAAAGTCATTCTAACTTCCAAAGGAGAATTTATGATAAGCGATAATGAATACTGAGCAGTGTGCTAAATTGATAAGAAAGTAAACATTGCTTTATGTTTAAGTCAGATAACTACTTTTCTGCAAAACAATTATTTTTCTTGGTGTAAAATGTAGTAAATAAAATAATAATAATTCAAAGTTGAATTCTGAAGAAATGTAGTACTTCTTATTATTATCTATAAAATAATCTTGAACAATTTAAAAATAAGGTAACTTTAAATTAGGCGTGTACAAGAGTAAACAATTCGCAACGAAGTATTCAGGTTTGAAATTGAAAAAAACTAAGACCCTTGAGAAATTAACTGCTCGAAATCAAAAAAGTTAAATTACTCAAATTTTCGCATAGAGAGCGATTATTTAAAATTGAAATTTTTAATATGGTCCCGTTTCAAATCAAGGATTGTAAACATTTTACCAATATTTTAACTTTTAATCTTTCTCAACAGGACAATTTAAAAATTTAGTTGTGAAAACCTGGGTTGAAAATCAGATTTTTTTACTTGGAAATTAATTTTCAGACTGCAATTTTAACTATTATTTTTTTGGGATCTTTTTTTAGTTAAAAACTCATGTATTTTATTAAAAATTCGTCCTTTTTGGTTGAATTCAACTGTTTTTTATTAAAAATTACAATATGTTTTGGCTGAAATATCAACTATTAAATTCAACATTGAGAACTTATCTTTTATTTAAAGTTTAACTACTTGATTGAAAAATAACTTTTTTGTTAAAAATGTAAATATTTTATTAAAATTTAGTTTTTTGGTTTAATATGAATTTTTTTAACCATAATTTAACTAATTCCATTTTTGTAAAAAAAATTTTTTGTTAAAAATTCAACAATGTGGTTAAAAATTGATATTTTGTCGTAGAAAATTGATCTATTGGTTGGAAATCCATCGTTAAGTTTGAAAACTCAATTATTTCAATTAAAAACTTATCATTTTTAGTTCAAACGTAATCTTTTTGGTTAAAAATAAGATTCTTACAGCTGACGATTTATCATTTTATGTTAGTTAAAAAATCGTCTCTTTCGTTGAAAGTTCAACTTTTTGATGATAAAACGTTTTTTTGTCGTTAAAAATGTAGCTATTCTATTTTCGATTGAAAACTTATCTTTTTTATTTCAAAATTCAATTATTTCGTTGCAGAATAATAATTTTGGTTTAAAATAAAATTATTAGAATTGACAATTCATCATTTTAGTTAGGACTCCGTAACTTTCTTCGAAAATTTAGCAACATTGTTGAAAATTTATTTTTTTCTGATTCAAAATTAAATTGCATAAATGTTATTGTAACTTGTCGATTTTTGAGTAAAAAATAATCTTTTTTTATTTGAAAATTTGACTATTTGGTTAAAAAATCATGTGCTATGTTGAAAACTCTTATTTTTTTGGTTAAATATTTATCTTTTTGGTTAAAAATTCACCTATCTTGTTCAAAAAAGCATTTTTACTTGAACTGTTACTAGTTTGAAGAAATTTTACAGTTTTGTATTTTTACCCCGTTTTTACGAGGTATTCACTCGTCTGAGAAATATATTTAATTCCAAAATTTAATATGTCAAACATACAATGAATTTGAATTTATATGAAGATAATGTAAAAATTAGTTTTACTTATTATATAAATTCATAGTCCTTATGAACAAATTCAAGAAATAAATAATATGTTCGAAGTATTATTTATATTCAATGATTCGATGGTAATAATGTATTTTAAAATATCTTACAATATAATTTGTCAAAGCTTTCTCAAGTAAAGAAATATATATAACAGTGAAACTCTTCTATAGCGCCGATTTTGGGGCTGGCGGTGGTTGGGATCTAACTCATTGTAGCCCGCTCCGCTTTCGCTTGTTCACGCCTGAGTGCTCGTCTGAGTGACAATCGCGGACTACGCGCACCGCGCGCAGCTCCTGTTACACCTACCTGCGTCGCTGCGTATTTTGAATAAATTCGCGAAATCGTATTTATTTTTGGAGTCGCTAGTTTAAAAAAATGCGAAATACTGGAATATAACCCCATATTATTAAAAATTATAACTGGAAAAATCTTAAGATATCTGGAAAAAACTGTAATTACCAGGATTTTAAAATTACTTTTTGCCTTTATTTTAAATACCAAAAATCTCTTCAAGATTTAACTTTTTCCCCTTTTAATACATCTACAAAATTTCCATAATTTTTTCAATTTAGTCAATTATAAATATTAGATCGATTGATTCGCGACCAGGACTTCGAATTGCTTTGTCAGATAGGCAAATGTTTTCGAAAAGGTTATCTAACAGAATTTACGCGTTTAGAAAAATGGAGGCGAAGTTATAAAATACGATTAAAAATACCTCGAGTACAGGAAGTAACATCTCCATTTACGTAACTAAGTAAGCTATGTAAATAGAAACTGAAGTGCACAAAATACGATACCCGTATACCCCCGTCTCTCTTTTGATGAATTCCAAGCATGTAGGGGAAACCAGTACGAGCTGAATACCAGTACAAACTGAAGACCAGTATGAGTTGAATATCAGTTCATACTGAATAATGAGGAAAATCTACTGGGTTTTAAAGAAAATTTCTTCAGTATTTTTTTTTATGAGTAGCAATATTAAAAACGAATTTTTTAATTAGTCTTTTTCACTTTTTATAAATTCTAAAATTGAAAAATGTGTTTTTGATATAAGGGGTCGTCCATAAACTACGTTAACCATTTTTTAAAATTTTGTATCCTCGAACCGCCCTTGTTGATGACCGTAGTTTTGAAGTTCTGCTCAAAATTCTCTCAAAACAGAAGAAATAGGTAATTTTTAACAAAGTAAGGGAATAATAGAACTATAAAATCTTTTTGATTAAAGTATTAATAATGCAATATAATTTTTAACCCACAAAGGTCATTTTTGTTTACTAAAAAGTCGTATTTTCTATCAAATAATTGAACTTTCAATCAAATAATTAAGTATTTAAGCAAACAAGACGAATTTTTTTCAGAGAAAGTGGAATTTTCCACCAAGAAATATGACTCTTCTGCCATAAAAGTTATTGTCGACCCAAAAATATTACATTTTTAACAAAAAAGTAATTTTTAACCAAGTAGTATCATTTTCAAGCCACAAAACATATTTTTAATAAATAAATTGAATTTTCAACCGGAAAAGACTAGATTTTAACCAAATAGTTGAATCTTCTACAAAAAAGATGCATTATCAACCGTAAAATATGAATATTTTACTGGAACACGAATTTTCATTTTTGATAAATTAATCGAAAAAAGTAATTTTTGTAAAAGTATATGAATTTTCAACCAAAATGAAATGATGAATTAAGAAAATATATTAGTTTTCTAACGCAAAAGAGGAATTTTCACCAAAATACATGCTTTTTCTATCAAATCGTTGAATTTTCAACTTTTCAACTTATAAAGTATCAACTTTGAACCAAAAACGAAATAGTTAAATTTTCAAAAAAACAAAAAACGAATTTTCAAAACAAATAGTAAAATTTTCAGACAAAAAGGTGAGTCTTTAACAATTTTTTTAACAAATTGGTTGAAGATTCAACCAAGTAGTTGAATTTGGTGATAAACAAAATTTCGACCCAATAATTAAATTAAGTTCTACCAAAAACGACGGACAGGCAAAATGCTCAATGCATGTAGAATCGATTTCTGAGTGAATGGACCCTTGACTTTTTGTCCACCTTGCACTGGTTCCCCTATAACTGTATCATAAATCATTCAATATAAAGACTCACTTGTTCTTAAATTTCAAACTGTTTAATTTTTTCCCTTTTTACTTAAAGAATAATGATGCGGTACAAAAATTCTCAAGGCTAAAAGGTCTGATAAAAATCAGTTGTTCGCGAATGTGCTGTATTTTTATTGCAAAACGTGACCTATCTTGCGTGCGAGAAAAAATTTGTAATGAATATTTAAATGTATTTTTCTTAAATAAGTTGAAAATGATAGTTTTCAGATATAAAGTTAATTTTCAAGGACTTTTGAATTTTATAATATCCATTGACTGAATAATCTTTACTAATATTAAAAAAATGAAATTTTGTCTGCTTGGTTCCATATTTACAGAAAATTCTTTGATTAGAATCTTCAAAAAAAAATCCAAAGCCCAAGTGTACTCTATGTATTTAGTATATTCAGATCAAATCTCTAGCATATTCTAGAATATTCAAAAACATTTCAAATTTTAAACAAATCGAGAAAATTAGAGAGTATTTCAGAGTATTCAAAAAATATAATCTTCTTTAAAAGACAGTCGAATCTGGATTTAGTAATACTGGATTTAGCGTTTCCGAAAAATAATTCCGAACTGCGGCAATGCGTGAGAGGAGTGGCGGGGAATATGCGGTATTCACTCAGGCGTGAGGAAACAGAGACAAACAAAAGAGAGATTAAACATAATCAAAAATTAGTGAAAGATTAAGAAACTAGTAAAAATTATAATGTTTTTTGTTTCAAAATTCCAATTTTCCATGTAAAACGGCAACGAACCTAAACCTAAAAACCAAACCTTAAATGTTAAGAAATTTTACGTCTTCTTCGAAACTTTCTGATTTTATTAAAACAAAACTTTTTTTAATAATAATTTTTTAACAGAAACCTCTAACATAAACATAATAAATGGTGACAGTACAGAACTAGCTAACCAACAATATCGGAATTTTTCGGGATAGTAAAAAACATTCTGTTAAATCGAAATCATCACCTAAAGATAAGACTTCCGAGGTGACGTTTCAATGATTCAAACTAAAAAAAAAATAATAATCAGAAAAAGTTATCGAGTCTCCAAGAAATAGATGTGTCGTTTTACAATGTCAAAGTGACTCTGACCACAAACTGGATCAGGCTTCGCTGCGGATTGCGATGAAAACCTGAACATCGTCAGTTTTAATAGAAATCAAAACCTACTCCCGTAATATTAAGTTTCTGAAATTAAATTTTTGTATAGAAAATTTAACTATTCGACTTTTGGTTTAAAATTGAAAAATTTAGTTAAAAATTCATGTATTTTGCTTAAAATACATGTATGGTTGAAAATTTTACTACTTTTTTGAAAATTAATTTTTTAACTGCAATTTTAACTATTCCAGTTTTGATTTTCTATTTAGTTCAGAATTTATGTATTTCGTTAAAAATTGGTCTTGTTTGGTAGAAAATTAATCTTCTTGTTTGAAAATTCAACTACTTGATTAAAAATTTAACTTTTTTATTGCAAAATCATTGTTTTTGGGTTGGAAATTCATTTTTTAACTGAAAATTTAACTGTTCCCGTTAAAGAAACATCATTTTGTTTAAAAATTATTAACTTTGAAAATTAATATTCTGGGTTAAAAATGCATTCTTTTTTTGTTGAAAATTCAATTATTTGTTTCTAAATTAATCTTATTTTTGGAAAATTCAACAATTTCTCCAACTGTTTTTTATTTAAAAATGAAATATGTTTGGGCTGAAATATAAGCGATTACATTTTTAATGGAGAATTTATCTGTTATTATCTTTAACGTTGAAAATTGAACTATTTTGTTATAAATTCATTATTTTCTGGTTGCAAATTAAGTTTGCAGCAGAAAGTTAATCATCTTGCTTGATAATTTCACGTATTTGTTAGAAAATTCCACTATTTGTTTAGAAGTTCATATATTTTAGTGGAAATATAAGAATTGTTTTTAGAAAAATTAATTCTTTTTGGTTCCTAATTCACGTGAGTCTATAGTTTAGGCCGAGGGGTGAAGTTCCGAGAAGCGCTTACCTCCGATTAATTTGAAACTCCATATACCTATGTATTTGGACGCGCTGATCACGAATATGATAGTGAAAATACCTGCAAATTTTATTTTCATGGTGAAAACCATAAAAAAACCCATAAAAATCATGTTTTTTCACGTTTATCTTAGTGAATAGTGAAAATTTATAAAAAAAAGCTTCAAATAAAAATGGTAGATTCTTTAAAAATACATATTTTATGTTCAAAATATATTTTTACCCTACGACTGACAGTTTCTGAGAAAAAAAAGGGAAATGTCGGTACGAAGTGTAGAGTTGCTTAGGTCACACACAATACCCTTTTCAACGTGTAATGGGGGGCGGGAAGGCACACCTATGACCGGCCACAGAAATAACTTAGGTAACACACGACCCCCTTTCTAACGTATCATGGGGGGGGGCGCACCCCTGTGACTGGTCCCAGAAAAAACTTAGGTCACACACGGCCCCTTTTCCAACGTTTCATGGGAGGGGGGCGGGAAGGGATCCCAATGACTGGTCACAAAAATAACTTTGGTCAGACAAGACTCTTTCCAACGTGTCATGGGGGGCGGGAAGGCAGCCCTGTGACTGGCTACAGAAACAACTTAAATACCACACAACCCCCTTTCCAGCGTCTCATGGGGGCGGGAAGGCACCCCTCTGACTGGTCACAGAATTAGACTCAACCTTCCAAGAATTGTTTATGTTCAGTATTTCTGCGATTTTCAATATTTAACGTCCATCCAGCTTTCCAGGAATTTTTCATGCAATTTAAGTCGCACCGCTGAACATTTTGCAGTATATCTGTGATTTTTCAAATTTATCGTCTATTTTTGCGAAAACCATCAGTCGTAGGGTAGAAACATATTCAACACAAAATATGTATTTTCAAAGGATCCACAACTTTTATTTGAAGCTTTTTTATAAATTTTCATTATCATGTTCGTCATCGGCGCATCAAAATACATAGGTGTACGAAGTTTCGAATCAATCGGAGGTAAACGCTTTTCGGAACTTTATCCAGGCCGAGTATTCCACTATAATTAATTCTAATCTAGAGTAAAACAATTCAATCTGGAGAGATTTTAGACAATCCGGAGTAATTCTGCATATTACAGGTAATCCAGGCTAATCAGATATAACCAGGAGTAATCCGCCTCCACTGGGCCGCACTCCTAAAAGTTATTTTCCCTTCGTGTATGAAAAAAATGACTAATGAAAATTCCTGAAGGAAAAAAGAAAAAGCGAATCGTTTAACCGACAAAGCATTAAAAAATATTCTACACTTTATTGGCATTTTATGTAGCAGCCTGCCATCAACGTATCTATAAATTTCTTCAATGGTATAATAAAGCTTCTAATTATTTCCCCTCTTCATTTTATGCTCCCATTCAATTACTTTTCTTCCAACTCGGTTGCAATCCAGGGTTAGCATTTAATTTGAAAGCAATTGCGCGCTCGTCGTCGGTAGTAGAACTTCCTCGAAGAAAGTCCTTTTCATTGGATCGCACCGAGATCGCACGCGAGGTATCGCTTAGCGTACTATTTCGTCCGTTATATCACGGATTTTAACTGTAAATTGCAGAAGATACAGTACCCGAGAGTTTGTGGCACGTACAGTGTGCCTGGCAATTAATTTACCGCGCTACAGTATCTGCGCACTTATTCGCGAACGGGGCAGAACGGGGTAAAGCGAGGCAAAGTGGACTTCGCAGTTGCTTTCACGTTCCCAGGACCTAGCTCAAGGCATTAATTCCTTTTCTTCGCGCAAACAAACATGCCCTTTTCGTGTTGGCCGTGTCCGATCCCAAATCGGCATGCCTATCCCAGAAAAAAAGATTTCTCATACATTTTCTTATTAGAGTAGAAAGTTCTCATTGAAATTTTTTTTCTTCCAATTTTATTGGCCCAGCCTCACCTACTTTATGAGGGCGTGGGTTATCGATTGTTTGCTGTCCTTTTTTTACAAAAACGTGCCCTTTCTGTGTTGGCCATGTGAGGTGCCAAATCGACCTGCCTATCGTAAAAAAAAATGTTTGCTAGATTTTCTTATTAGAATAGAAAGTTTTATTTAAAAAAAGATTTTGTTTTATATCTAATTTTATTGGACCAGCCTCACTTACTTTATGAGGACGTGGGTTATCGATTAATTGCATTCCTTTTCTTCACACAAACATGCCCTTACGGCTTCCAAATGAACCTGCCGATTTCAGAAACAACGATTTCCGATTCATTTTCTTATCAAATTAGAAAATTCTCATCGAAAAAAGATTTTTTTTTCACATCCAATTTTATTGGTATGGCCTCGTTTACTTTGAGACCGTGGGTTATCGATTGCTTGCATTCATTTTATTCGCCCAAGCATTCCCTTTCAGATATCAAATTGCCCTGCCTTTTCCAGAAAAAAATAGATTTCAGATGCATTTTCTTATTAGAATAGAAAATTCTGATCGAAAAAAGATTTTTTTCATATCCAATTTTATTGGTCCTGCCTCACCTACTTTAGGCGGACGTGGGTTATCGATTGATTGCATTCTTTTTCTACGCACAAACATGCCCTTTCGGATGCCAAATTGACCTGTCTATTACAGATAGAAATATTTCAGATACATTTTCTTATTCGACTAGAAAGTTCTCATCAAAAAAAGATTTTTTTCGTATACAATTTTATTGGTCCAGCCTCACCTACTTTCTGAGGGCGTGGGTTTTTGATTGTTTGCATCCTTGTTTGCTAATTATGAGGTATAGCTGAAGTGAGAAAGTTATGTTATTAGAAGGCAGTTTACTACACGCTATCTTTATTCTTGGAACTTGATTTTATAATGATATTGCTACCATCAAATTGATTGCTTTCTGCTGTATCACCTCCTACCTGACGAGAAATTTTTCAATGCTATGTTCCTTCGGATTCATTGACCTTTGGAGAATTATAAAGACCAGAGGCAGTTAGAAGGGGTGAAGGATTTTTTCAAATTATAACGCAGATTTGTTTCTATGATATGGGTATTTTTTTACGAAAAGTGTAGTCATGAAATGTTGTTATTGAATTATTTGTAAAATTGATACATTCTCTAAGCACTCTATAAAAGTTCATCAGTGAAATCTCACTGGGAATCAGTGACTCTTTTTTAGCGATTGCGAATAATAAAAATTTTATGAAAACGAGCGAAAATTTTTCTGCGATTCAATTGTATTTCATTGGTTGACCCAGTTAAGAACGACTGAGATTTACAGTGAGTGGGTAGAGAAATAAAATAATTAAAAGTCTTCAAAATTCTTAATTTAAACTCTTATTGAAACAAATTGAAATACACACAGCCAATTTGATACTTATTTCAAGAACTTCCGAAATTATAAAGATAAAGAAATATTCAAAAAGTGTATAATTTAGTAATTTGCAATTTGAAATTTTTATAATTAAACAATTTCGAATTTTAACACATTGAAAATTATTTCAAAACAAACAGTTAATGTTGAACCATTTTGTCGAAAATTCATGTATTTTGCTTGAAATTTGTCCTTTGGGTAAAATATTAATGTTCCTCTTTAGAAAATCGTCTTTTTGGTTAAAAAGTCAAGTGTTATTTAACTTATTCGTCTTTTAATTTGAAAACCTGACTCATTTGTTGAAAAGTCATCACTGGTTGAAAATTTGTCTAGTTTGCACAAATTTATTTTTTATTGAAGATTCATTATTTTAGTTCCAAATGTATCTCTATGGTTAAAATTTGACTTATTCTGTTAAAAATTCATGTATTTTGTAGAAATTTGTCTTTTTTAGGATTAAAAATTTATCTACTTTGTTGAAGAGTCATCTTCTTGATTCAAAATTCATATATTTTGTTGAAAATTTTCCTTTCCGGACTGCAAATTATCGCTTTTTAATTCATTTATATTTTTGAATTTAAAAGTGAACGGTTATTCAAAAAATTCAGCTTTTCAGCTCGAAAAATAAAGCTCTTTCATTGAAAAATAATCTCTAGGTGAAAATTGAAAAATTGGATTAAAATTTATTTTATTTTTAAATTCATTTTAATCATTTTAATTTAAAATTCATCTCTCTAGTTAAAAGTTTAATTATTTTGTTCAAAATTTATGTTTTTTTTTTAATTCAACTACTTGGCTGTGAGTTAAACTTTCTTTTAAAAATTAATTTTTTTAAATTCAACTCTTTGGTAGAAAATTAAACTATTTTGTTGAAAGTTAATGTATTTTGTAGAAAACTTTTTTTCCTGATCAAAAAGTTAATCTTCTTTGTTGGAAAATAACTTTTTTGGTTGATAGTTTATGTATTGTGTTGAAATTTTTTTTATTGACGGAAAATTAACTATTTTATTAGAAATACAATATATTATGACTTGAAATCTTAGCAATTTAAAACGAGTTAATATCTACATTAATTTTATCTAGAAGAATTTATTCCGTATTTAAGAGATTCAAATTAGATTAAAATCAGATTTAAAATTCTTTTTAATATCCAATAATCAGATTAACGTACAGAATTCACGAAAATAAAACCAAGAATCCAACGAATAAATTTGGTCAACCTCCATAAAGTTTTCCTATTTTAATTTGAAAAAAGGATTAAAATTGTCTTACAAAGGAAAAGAAAAAAAATTATTTTTTTGGGCAAAAAATAAAAAAAAGACGAAAGAAAAATGAGAAGGCAACAAACCACATCGTCGAAACAGTAACGAAACAACAAAATAACGCTTCGTTGCTGTTCAGTTGGTCAGGAAAAAGGAAAAAAATTTTGAAAATGAGGGTTCGTGGCTGCAAAAAACTCATTTGATAAAATGAAAATTATTCAAGGATGTCGTCAAAAATCACAAATAGTGCAAAGTAGGGAAGGTTCCTTCTCAATGCGGAAAAGTAAGAGAGGTTCGACAAAAAAGTTGATTTAACAAAAATAATACTCAAATTGAGGACTTTGCAACAGTCACTTCTCGCGTGCACGCATATTAAATGATACCTATATAATTAACGGAACTGACCTATATCCATCTTCATAAAAAATACAAATTTCATCCCATCGTTCATAGACGAAATGATGTAAAAAGCGTGGAATGTAGGTTACAAAAGAGCATTATCGCTAAAGTTAACTGCGGTCGGCAGACTCAGTTTCACTCTCGTGCTGAAAAAAAGGAAAACTTGTTTCTTCGATAGGAACTCAATAGATACGAAGAGTTACGGTATGCGGGCGATTTTTTATTCGAAAGTTAAGTCCGGAATTTAAATTTTTTAAAAATATATTTGTGTAGCATGATAATAAAGTTAATTCTTCACTTGGTATGTAGTCTGTACTTGTCATACAATATGATGATCATATTTTGTTGAACACTTTCCTCTTTACTTCCTTTTACATACGTACGCGGCAGAAGATTCAACTTTCTGGTAGAATTTTTGTGTAAATTGTGAAAACCGGTTCGACTTAAAGGCATCATGAAACCCAAAAAATCTCCTTGACAGCGAATTTGAAAAATGTACACTCTGAACATTTGCGAAATTGAGGTTTTATGAAAACTTGTTCTTTGCGTGAGCAACCTGAATTGCTGCGCTACTAAGATAGCTTTGAAAATTTATTTATCTTGATTCTTTAGAATTTGACACCAATGGATGCTCAATGCATATAAACAATGTTTATATATTTAAATAATGGAATATCCATGCCATAAGGTGTGAAGCAGTCTAAAATTAAAATACAATTATCGGTGCCTTTACTTTCACATATTATAACTGTTGTTCAAATTTCAATTTATTTTCTGTCTTTATTTCGGACTTTATTTTCAATGTAATAGTTGAATTTTCAACCAATAAAAAAAGACCAAATTTGTGCAAAAAAATGATTTTAAAACCAAAAAGACGGATTTACTCTAGAAAAATTGAGTTTTGAAACCAAAAATATAACTTTTCAGAAAAAAAAATAATTTTCTACAACACTAACTTTTTTTTACCCAAGAAATATGAAATTTCACGCCAGGAAAATTATTTTTATATAAAAAAAGGAGACCTTTCGACTAGAAAAGATTAATCTTAAAGAAATGGGAGAGTTACATTTTTAGTTAGAAAATTAATTTTGACCCAAAAAAGGCTTCTCGAAAACTAAAAATATAAAACTTAATAAAAATGATTTCTTAACGAAGTGACTCAGCTAAATCTTTCAAACAAAATAGTTGAAGTTTCGGTTAAAAAAGATTTCAGTTCACTTTTCACGATCAAAATATGGATTTTTGAACAAGAAACAAGTTTATACGAAAACAATGGAATTTACAATCTAAAAAGACTAATTTTTAACCAAAAGGGATAACTTTTTAACAAAATTCTTAAATTCTCAACCAAATAGTTGCAGAATTTTCAACCAGAAATTATTAGTTTTCAACAAAGTTTTTGAATTTTCTATTGAATAGTTCCATTTGTATTGAATAAAGATGTAATTTCTGCTAAAGTAGGTGAATTTTAAAATTAAAAAGAAAAACTTTCAAAAAAGAGTTGAATTTTCAACCTAACAGTTGAGTTTTCATTAAAAAAAGATAAAATTTCTTTCAAAACAGATAAGTTTTTTAAAAAATCCTTAGAAAAATAGTAAAATTGTTTTCAAAAAATTTTCCAGTTCACTTTCTAACACTAGAATAAGATTTGTGAACAATAAGTTAATTTTCTACTAAATAGTTGATTTTTTTTTAACAAAAAAGTATGACTTTCTAACAAGATTGTTAAATTTTCAACAAAAAAGTTGCATTGTTGTCCAAGAAAAATGAAAATTCTACTAAAACAGGTGATTTTTTAAATAAAAAAGAAAAAATTAAAAAAAAATATAGTCGAATTTTCATCCAAAAAGATTTCAAATGACCTTTGAAAACAAAAATACGAATTTTAAACAAAAACTAAATTTTCTAGGAAATAGTTGAATTTTCAACTAAACAGTTGCATTTTTATGCAAGAAAGATGCAGTATTTCTACTTAAAAAAATGAACTTTTAAATAAAAAAGACAAAAAAGGATCATCTTCAGAAGAAAGATTTTACGAATTTAAAAAAATCTCTCGCCCCCCCCCCTCCTCCTCTTGAGTTGTTACGTAATTTAATAAAAGGGCGAACCTTAAACTTTAAAACACAATCCAACTGGGGGCGGCCCTGCGGACATAACCTCAAAAATCATTATTGAATATAATGACAACGACAAAAAGCATTTGAGATACTCATGCATTCCAATTCAAAAATCAGCATAGTGAAATCTTTGGAACCACTTTTTACACATTTTATTTGTTACTGTATCTTATCCTTAAGCTGACCGAGTCATTTCGGTAGCTATAGTTAAATTTTTTATTGAAATGCGAATAGGGCGACCACAATTGATTTTCGAAAATTAGGCCAAACAGTTTTGAAAACTGAGGACAAGTAGGAAAAAAATTTATTTCAAAAAGAGAACAAAGTGGGACATACCGTTTGAAAAACAGGACAACTTATGTGGGACAGAAAAGTTTGAAAAAAGAGTAGAGTAGGACAAAATAGTTGGAAAAGAGGAAAAATCAAGGCATAGTAGAATACAAAGGATTAAATAAAAAAGAAATTTTTCAAATTAACTGTTTTATTAAGTTTTATTAACGCTCAACATCGCATACTTTTATTTTTAAACCCTGATGCATTCTAATCAATATCACAAATGCACACATATATACTTTTCGTATATTAGGAAGTTTTAATAGTACTTTATCTTGTCAATTGGCAAAAGAATCGTTAGATGGTATTGATTGATAAAATTTTGTAAAAAATGTCGAAAAGTTGATTGAAAAAGAAATGTATGATTTTTAAAAACCGGACAAAACCCTGGACAACGTAAAAAATTCTATAGCGCAACCCATACAAGCCCTAAAATGAGGACATGTCCGGGGAAATCCTGATGGATGATCACCCTAAATGCCAAAAGAATGCAATGACTGAAATGTTCCTCGTCGGACATCATTATATTAATTTAATGATTTGTGATGTTAAGTCCGCAGGACCGCCGCCTACTATACCATATTGTGCTTTAAAGCTTAAAGTTCTCCCTTTAAAAATACCATGGCGGAAAAAAGTACAAGTTTTACCAGAAGTTACAAGACATCAAAGTTAAGCCATCGAATTAATTTGTAGAGTTGTTTTAACATCTATTTAGGAATGAATAAATTCATGGGGAAAAAATAATATGGGCTGTCTATCGATACAAGCAGATTGCTTTACTCATCGATAGAACATATATAAAATAAAAAAGAGTATTTTAATTAGAAACTGCTTCACACTTTATGACATAGATATTTCGTTTTTTCAAATTTATGAAAATTTTTGTTCCAAAAGTGGATGGCCGCAGTTCAGACAAAACCAGGAAATCAGGAAAAAGTGAGAGAATTTCTTTAAGAGGCACTTTAAATAACTGTCAAAGATAATAAATTATACATTTTTACATTTTAATTTGAAATTTATTCACCCTGCTAAAAAATAATTCTATGTCAAAAATGTTAGAAGATTAAGATTCTACAGTGCTTTAAATGGTAATGTTTGAGGGAAATGAAAAATTGATTCGGGAAAAATAAGAATTAGAATTGATTAGAATTGATTAGAATTTGTCGTTACGTTTGAGAATTATGAGATATGTTGATGGTACTTTTAAGTGTAATTATATGGTTCTCATAAAGAATTAATAATTTTATTGAAGTCTTACGTTGTTTTATTATATTTATTTCTATATTTATATCAACAATACTTTAGCCAAAATTATTAACTATTATTAAAGGAGGTCATTTGGAAATCTAATTTTGATTTATAATTTTTTTCTGGCTTCACTGCATCAAATGGGTCATACGAAAGTAGCTTTCATTTCGATCTTAAATTATTTTTTTTCAATAGAATCACTAAGCTCAAGATTTTTTCCAATCTGCGGTTAATACTTTTGCAGGAATAATATTTAGAATTCTTTTAATTGAGACATAAGTATTTCACCTAAATTCATCAAAATACTTTTTTTAAATATTGCTTAAAGCATGATTTAAAAATAGCAATTTTAGAAATGTGCAATTTTTTAATTATTTCTTTGCCTTTTTGGAAAATTTAATAAAATGAATAGATTTGTACAGAATCAAACACAAAACTAAAGAAACGATTTTTATAAAACATCAATTCCTCACATCTTCAGAATTTTAATTTTCCACATTCGTTGGTCAGGATTGGTTCTATGATGTCATCACATACAATTAGTTATTACAATTTAAAAAAATAATTTCTAAGACAGTCAACTTTTTTTCCGTGTTCCTAAAAAATGATGTATTTGATATGTTTAATTTAAAAGAGGATTTATGAAGCAAGAGAAAAAATTCTTGATTGATGGTATTCAAGAGGAAAAGTATAATTAGAAAGAAAGCTTTCAGTAATTTTTCATCCACGAGTATAGATCACTTTTGTTCATCTTAAGATATCTTCCGTAGACGCTATGATTTTATTCAATCTCAACGATCTACCAATTAAGAAGTGAAACGCGTAGGAAGAGAGACTTGGATTCAAACTCAGCATTGATTCTTTCTACCGGAAGTTGATTTAAAAATACGATTTCGCCTTTGCCGTTTTTGGAAAGCAATTTTTTATTTATCAGAGGAACACGGATTTTTACGTGATTGCTCATTCATGCGTGATTCATAAACAGTAAATTCCAATTGATGAATTTGATCCTGAAATTGGATGAAAATGTTATGCAACGCTTCTAAGCAGATTTCTGATTTTTTTATTTAATCAGCGAAGAGCGCATTAGAATGGTCCGATTTTGGAGATTAAGTGCCTGTTATAAATTTTTATGAGTAGAAACAGTCATAGACCGCCTAGATACACATTGAAAATTTTGTAACTGATAGGGAGCATTTGAAAAAATGTCCTACTTTTTTAAATCGAAAAATCATCAAGTTTTTGCTTTTGATCAATACTTCAATTATGTAATTTAAAGAAACACTTATTTAGGGTAAAAAAAATAGTTTCTAAGTATATAGAGAATTGTAGCCCAATAATAAAAAATTCGAATTTTTCCTCCACCCTGAAATAAAACTTGTCTAAAACATTTCTTGTTTGTCCTAGAAAGTTTCAAATCATTCAGAAGTGGGAGTCGGAACAAGATTAATCTCTGTAGAAACATTTTAAAAGGATAAAAAATTAATTTTTAGAGTTGATTTTTTTAAAATTAGTTTTTAAAAATGAAAATTTAACTTCCAGTTGAAGATTTAGCTATTTTAATTGAATATTCATCTATTTTGTTGAGCGTCCAACTATTTTTGATTTAAAGTTTATTCTTTTTGGTTGAAAAGTATATGATTATATTTTTTGCTCAAAATTAATATCTTTTGTAAACAAATTTTATTGTTTGTTATACAATTTCATTATTTTGTTCAAAATTCCGAGGGGCCATTTACTCTGAAATTAGATGAATCTTTGCTTTGAACACTCGCTGAAAGTCCATTGACTGCTGTCGACTCTCATCTAGACCAGTAGACAAATTGTAACCATTTTGTTAAAAATTCATCCATTTTAGGTAGAAAATTCTTCTTTTCTTTTTGTTAAAAATTTATTTTTTTATTTCAAATTTAAGTTCTTGGTCTTCAATGGTTAGAAACTGTCTGTTAAAAATCCTTTTTTTGTCGTTGTTGAAGATTTAACATTTTAGTTACAAATTCATCTGTTTGGTTAAAAATTTAATTATTTTGTTAAATATTTATCTTGTTTTGTAGAAAATTAGTCCTCTGAGTAAGAAATTCATATTTTTGAATTAAAAATTTAACAATTTGATTGGATTTATTTTTTATTTTTAACTGAAAATTCTTTCTTCGTTGTTCATAATTTAACTTTTTTGTTTGAAATTAGTCTCTTTATTTTAATACACCTGTTTTTTATTTGAATTAAAAATATTTCTTTGCTGATGTCTTAGTTGAAATCTCAAAGTTTATATTTTTCGTAGAAAATTGTTTTTTTTTTGTGTAGAAAATTAGTTTTTGTAACTGAAAATTTACCTATTCCGTTTCTGGATGATTTTTTTTTGTTTTGTAAATTCGTCATTTTCAGTAGAACTTTATTCTTCTTGATTGAAAATTATTTTGGTTTTGTTGAGGATTAAACTATTTTCTAAGTTCACCTTTTTTTCAATATTCAACTGTTTTTGGTTAAATATAAAAATCTGTTTTAGTTGATACGTCAGCTATTACATTTTTTGTTGCGAATTCGCTTTTTCGGTTGAAAATTAATTGTTTTAACCAAACTTAACCTTTTTCGTTTTTGGATGAAAATTGATTTTTTTAGTTAAAAATTGAATTAGCTGGTTAAAAATTCATGTATTTTACTGAAAATTGGTCTGTTTAGGAAGAAAATTAATCTTTTTGTTTAGAAAAGTTAGTTTTATGTTGTTAAATATTAATTCCTTTGACTGAAAATTTAATTATTTCATTTTTTGTTTATAATTGATGTATTTTTTTTTAATGAAACGTTTCTTAAGGCATTTTTTATTGGTCCTAGGAAGTTGTGAATCTTTAAGAAGTGGGAGTCGAAACTGGATGAATCTAAAAAAAAAAAAAAAAAAAAATTAATTTCCAGAGCCATAATGATTTATGTAAAAATGATCCAAAATGGAAAAAAATTAAATACTTCTAAATACGTATTTCAGAACATTCTTATTCACACAAAAAGCTACTACATTTTAAAAAAAGTGACTCACTGGTAATTAAAAAATCCTTGGCCTTTAAAAATAATCCTTGACTTTTGTATGACCAAGTTATTTGCCTGTCATTTTTATGATTTCCGAAACAATCGAATACCCTGTTATCAGTTAAAAATAAAAAAGAATAATGGATGTATAGATTATTCTATTGAAAATCTTTCAGAAAATATAATAATTCCTAATTTACCACTGATTACAAAATTGATCCTTGTCTTTGAAAGCGAAACGTGTAAAAGTTATGAATGTCGCCTTTCACTTCGCGATTGTCAGTAAACTAATTGCAAAAGGAAATTTGTCATATTCGAGTTCAACTCCAGGCATACTCATTTTTAACAAGCTAATTATGACCAGCTGCACCCAGAAAATTATGGTCTACTAATTCTTAGATTTTAAGGATATAATCGTAAATTCTAGGTCACATTAAAAGTGATTTTGGGAGCCTCATTATCGGCAAAACTACACTTTAAAACATAACAAAATTCTGCTCTAAAACTCAAGTACGTCCCTAATTATTTAATTTGCTCAAATTTATATTTCATTATTAATTGGTCTCTAAAATTTAGAGCAAATTCCGGCTTTTACGACTTATAATTTATGACAATTCTTTTTTCTTTAATTAGTAGTCTGTCACAAGAAGCTCTAAAGTTTCTTCGTAAATTCCGCAAGAAATTCGTTTCAAGGTGTTTTCATTTATTTCATACCGAAACTGAAACTAAATCCAGTGATGCAAGAGTTTTCAATGTGGCGGAAATTACCTTGCTGTTCTTCTCAGATATGCATAAACAATTTTCCGCGCGATAATTTTGCATTAGCAAATACAGGATTCCAGTTTCAAGAGGTCAGGTATTTTTGAAAAAAAAAAAAGAAAAAAATTTTTTGTGAAACAGGGGGTGATAATGTAACTTAAAAAAAAAATTAACGTGAATGCCGGGAAGGTTGAAGTGGAAATGAATGTAAAAAGTTACATAATCGCTCGCGACAAACACTTTATAATATGCATTATGATAACATGTAATCAAAAAATATTGTTGAATACACATTATTGTCGAAAATTTTTGAAACTCCTGTTTTTTCAGCTATTTTTAATTTCTGCAAATTTTTGTAATAATAAATTTAATTCTTTTTCCCATAATAGCACGAAAGCTAGTACAGTTCTACGTATAATATTTAATTATAATAATAATAATTATATATATATATATATATAATAATTTAAAGCAAAATGTTTTTTATCAGGCTAATTAATTAATTAAATTCTGTTGTTAAGTTTTTGCTCATTACTGGTCAAATATTTTTTCGGGCCATGACATATTTTTTCTCTTTTCTTTAGAAAAACAATTTGACGAGTAATCAGCAATTCGAATGTTGAAAACTACCAAAAATATAATTAGCGAAACATGTAGACAATTCCGAAAAATTAAATTTTTCGAAATTTCGAATTACAGAATATAAATAAAAATAATGAAAATATTTATAAACGAAATTAAAATATTCCGATCCTGAATATTAATGAAACTAGAAGAATTCAGAAATTTCAAATGATCAAATACCCAAATTCGCGAAAATATAGTTTGAAATATTACTGTTTTGTATATGTTTAAATAATATTTTATTTTTTAGATATGTGGAATTTCAAGTTTCGGGCATTTGTAATTTTCATAAATTTGAAATTTTTGGAATTTACTAATTTCGACAACTTACTTATTTCGAGATTTTAAAATTTCAGGATTTTGAAAATTCTCGTTTTAAAATTTAGGTAAATATGCAATTTCGCGAATTTAATCATTTCGGACAATTGGAATTTCTGTATTGTTATAATTTCGTTCATCTTCACTTCCAGAATATTTCAATTTGCCGGATTTGCAAAATCCCGAAGTTACAAAAATGCTGAAACAGAAATTTCCCGAAAAACGAAAATAAATATACCTATAATGTTTCTTGACAAAAATTTCAAATTCTCAAAAATTTTTAATTCATCAACTTTAAAATTGATAAAAATAGTAAATTGTTCAAATTTAAAATTTCGGAATATAGTAAATTGCGTAATTTTTAAATTCCCATAAATAAATAAAAATTCAATCAATTGTTTTCTTTTGGAATAATAATTTTTGTGGGATATTAATTTTCAAATGTACTATTATATCTGATTTTTTTAGTTTTTCAAGAATTTGATCATTTGGAACATTTAACAATTCCGGTTTTATATATGTTAAATATGTGCAATATATTTATTTTTTTGACATGCCAAAATGTTGAAAAATGTTTATACTTGAATTTAAGAATTTCTGAAAATATGAGAATATCAATTGGATTAGAACCAAATGTAAAATTATTTATTTACTACTTAATGAAAAATTGACTTAAAATTCCAGAAACAAATGGCCATTATTTATAGTCTTTCAGGGAAGTAAAAAGATTGATTTTTTTTATGTGTCTTAGAGCGAAAAAAGTCATTTTCATCATTTCAACATTTATTTTTAATATTAAATTAAATAATATTTTTTCAATTTAATGAAAGTAAGTTTATAGTACTCGATTTATGTTTATTTAAAACGAACTTTTTCTTTGTAATATGATACTTAATACTGAAATGACTCCGTATTAAAAAAAAATTATGCCTAGAATTTAGAGACACCTAGAAAGAATCTAAAATTTTCAGGGAATTTTCTTTCGAATTTAAGTAGACACTCTGAAATTTTAATAAATAATATTATAGAATATACTTGATTTAAAGTTAGAATCGTATTGAAAAGTTTATATTTCTGTTTTAAATATTGACAAAATTTATATATTATATTGTATCTAAAGACTAAGGTGTATATTTATTTTATGTTTCAGGTACGTTTGACTCATACATTGGATTATTTTCTATTCGAAAATAGAATTTGATGATGGCGTTGGTAAGCAAAGGATGTTATTAGATAATTTAAGGACCCATAAATCTAAATTTTTTAATTTATACTGAGTTTTTAAAATTAAATTTTTAAATCAGGGATCTTCTATATACCTGGAAAATCCTGCAGTTTTCAGCGAATTGTTTTGAAGGTCAGAGAATTTGTTCGAGCTTGCTTAATGTGTATTTAAAATTGTAATATAAAAGTACACAACAATGGCTTTCCATTAATAAAAGTAACGTAATATGATACTGGTATTATACTTATTTATATGTCAAACTTTCTTTTAATATTTTCACTAATTTCAGGAGAATATCTTGTATTAAAAATATTAATACGTTAAATATGCATTGAATTTGAAGCATGGAAGTAAAATTAAAATAATATATCTTTTAATCACTATTCAAATTCATGGATTTTAGGAAAAAAAATTTTTAATTATTTATTATGTGTCTTTGTTATTATTAATTTATTTTAGCATTCGTTACTGATAATTTATATATTCATGGATATCTCGTAATCATTATTTTGTGAAAGCTTCCAAAAATGTTAATGTGTTATTTATATTCCTAAAAAGTTATACCGGATCAAGAAATTATTTGTCCTTATATTAGTAAAATTTATTAAAACGATATTAATAATGATTTTTTTTTAAATGTGAAAATATTCACACATTTTTGAAAATTGTCGACTTTTTTCACCAAGTTTGACTATAGGGAAAAATCGGGGAGTATAATTTCAAGAATATTTGAATAATTTAGCAAAACACTGCAGACTAACTTTTTGAATATGCCCAAAAGCTTAAAAAAAATGTTAATTGTTTCGAAAATTATTACAATTTTCCAAAGCGTCTCAGTTTCACATTTTTTGCTATGTTTTGATAAAATTGACATTTTGTCTTTAACTTGAGCTTATTAGGCGAAGAATTCGTTCGCGCTATAAAGGGGGAAAAATTTCATGTTAATATTTTTAAATTAACTCACTTTAGTAATAGCTGAAAAAAGAAGTATCAACCATTTTTTGCAGTAAAGTAAAATTCCAAAAACCTAACTTTAAAAAATAAATAAAAAATTTTATTCTTTCGTAAAATCCAAACTTATTCTAAATGATGCTCAACAAATGCAGTCTTTTTGTTTTTTGCTTTAGAACTATTGGTCACATAGAATTTTATGTAAGGAAAAAGAATTTTGCAAGAAAAGTTGAACAAATTCTTGGGTTTTTCAAAGTTGAATAATTTTTGGATCTTGTACGTTTTTTTACTTTGACCTTTTCAGTTTTAATATTAGAACTGTTGGTTTCAGAAAATTTTCTTAAAGGGTAAAATATGGCACTTGTGGAAAGCAGCTCAGCGCAAGTTTTGGTTCTTAGAAAATTGATTACTTTTGGTTTTGTACATTTTCTGAACTTCACATTTTAGTTTCTATTCGAGAAATGTTGGCTTTGAAGAATTTTGTTCGAGCGAAACCGAATTAATTTTCAGTCCTGTATTTTTTTTACTTATACCCTTTTAGTTTTAATATTAGAACTGTTGGTCCCGCTGAATAATATTAAAGCGGAAAAGGTGGCACTTCTAGAAAACAACTCAGAACAAGTTTTGGTTTTAATAAAATTGACTATTTTTTTGTTTTGTATATTGTTTGAGTTTGCGATTTTGTTTTTATTTGGGAACTTTTTATCTTACAGAATTTTCTTCAAAGGGAAAAATTTGGCACAAATTTTGGTTTGTCGCAATTTGGGAAAATCAGGTCTGCTCGTATGTTTTTTCACTTTTACCTTTTTGGTTTCAATATGAGAACTGTGTTGGTCTTACAGACTTTTTTTATGGGGGGAAAAGACCGATTTTTCAGGAGAAATTGAGCAAAAGCTGTCTTTCAAAATTTTGTTATTTTCGGGTCTTTTAAGTTTTTTGAGTTTGACATATAGGATTCAATATGACTACTGTTTGTCCTTCAGAATTTTTGTAGAGAAGCAAAAAGATTACTTTTGTAAAACATAATTCAGCACAGGTTTTTATTTTACGAATTATGAATTAGGTTTTTTGGAATTTTACGCCTAGCACAAACTTTCGTTTTGTGCTAGTAATAACTTGCGGTTGTAGAAAAAAAATGTTCTTCAAAAATTGTCCTCATAATTTTAGATTTTATCAAACAAAAAAAAACCTTTACTGCACAAATGAGCACGAGTCTAGCACAATTCAAGGCAAGTCTCTTTTTTTAAATTTATAGTTTACAATTTTTTACTTCCGGGACATCGAAAGAGTACAACATTTTGTTGTTGAAATTGTGTTGCAAACAGTACAATGCTTTGAAATTGATTTCAGTTCGAATTTCGAATAGAATTCTGGAAAAAGTTGTCTCGGAAATTTATTAAAACTTGAATCAGAAAACGTGGAAATGTCTTGGAAGCTTAAAATCCTTAATAACCGTGCTGTAATAACCCTTATATGAAGTTCTAGGTACAATGGTGTACCAAATGTGTAGCGTACATATGTGCTCAAGTCTGTCATGCCAATTGCAAGCGGTTCATGGGTATGGTGTATATCGTTGAAATGAATGGGTTGCTGCGACTCGACATCCGCTTTGAAGAATGAACAAGGAAGGCATGGGAGTGGTACTACTCAGGTTGGAACCACCCAACGTGTTACGAACTTTTCATGTACCCGACTCTTTCAGGGTCAAAAAAAGAACCTAACATATAATAAAAATTAAAATTAAAGCCTTGAAAAAAAACAAGCGAGCAAAGTATTGCTTCCTATTATAATAAGCAAGAAAGTCTTATTCATGAGCTGACAGTCACTTTGCATTATATCATATTTTTCATTCAATTGCAAAGAACATTTTTTAAAAAATTTAAACGCTTTCAAGTTTAGAGTTAGTTGGATTTTTTAATTTTAAAACCAGAAAACTTTACCAAATGTGATATATAAATTGTATATGTGAAAGGTAGCATGTCAGAAACATTTTCATTATTTTATAGGGGACAAAAAACTTCATCAAAAATAAAATTTTTAATTTAAAAGAAAAATGAGAAAGAGAATTCGAGATAAATTAGTGATTAACTGAACCATGGAAAGATTTTTTTCCATTTTGGACTGTAAGAAAAAATTCTATTTTTTATTAAAAAAAAAAAGTTAAAATTAACTTATTCCGCTCAAAAACTGTTCAGCCATGACCAAAAATTAAAAAAATTAAGTTATATAAAAATCGTTTCCTTTTTAGCCACAATATTAAAGTCTTAAGTAAAAAATCTTCATTTAGAAAATTCAGGGTGGTCGCTGAACCGGAAAATCGGGAAATAACCGGGAATTTTTTGTGACCGGGAAAAACCAAGTAATGGCAGTGAATTTATTTTTGACCGGGAATTTTACAATTAAAAAAATCTAATTTGTTGAATTGTTATCTTTTTTAATTATACTATCATTCAGTTTATAATGCGTAATTCTAAAATCTTTTACTTACAAAATTTTTCATTTTTATTTTTAAGCGTACATTTTTTATTTAAAGAACTTTAAAATACTATTTTAAAGACTTAAACAATTAAATATTAAAAGCTTCTGAAGCTGAAAATTTTTTATCAACTGTAAATATAAATAAATAATTTTTTTATGGATCTGTACTTTTAAGTATTAAAAAGCGAACAATAATTGCTCTGAGAAAACAGTTCTAAATCCATTCAAAATTTAGGAATTTTCAGATTTTAGCGTACAAAATTAAACGGTTTCGAATCGAAAGTCTTGTCATTCAAAAAATGTAAACGTCTGATTTCAACTTTATAAACTATTTTCAACTTAAAAATATTTTTTTAGTCTAACATATTCAATTTTTAACCCATTCCATTTGAAACTTTTAAATTAAGAAAATGAATAATTATTGAATATTTACCAATATTTTAATGTTCATTTAAGACGAGGAAATTAAAACCGAATATTCAAAAGTGAAATTGTAAATTGTAAAATTGTAATTGTAAAATCGTAAAAGACTTCAAAAGAATAAAAACATTTTTTTTAAATTCCCAAGAAATTTGAAAATGATTTTTCATTTAGAAAAAATATTTTAAGATAATTTTTTAATAGGTTTTTAAATTTGCATAGTATTGTTAAAAAAGAATCTAAAAAATTTTTAGGAAATTTGTTAAAATTTGCAGAATTTTCTAAAGATTCGATAAACATCTTTTAAAATCTTTTTAAATATCAACTTGAAATAATTTATCAAAATGAAAAATCATTTTCAATTTTTCTGAAAATATTAAAAAATGGTTTTCATTCTTTTGAAGCCTTTCACAATTATTTGAAAAGCTACTTAATTTTTCGTTTGAAATCTGCAAAACACCACATTTTGTTCTAAACTTTCAGAATTTTATAAAAATTGTAGGAAAAATTCAATTCATTTTAAAACATATTTAGACGTTCTGAAAAAATTACAAAATAAGTTTAAAATTAGGAAAATTTAAAAGAGCTTCTAGATTTCTCAAGATTTTGTAATAAAATGTTGAAGCTTTTCATGGACGTTTAAAGTATTTAATTTATTCGCATTTTAGTATTAGTCTCCATTTTATACGTGTAAATTATTTAGCATTTAAATACAACATTTTTGAATTTAAAAAGTTTTAAAGTTCAAAATTCAAGAGTTCCACTGGGAGGGCTTTAATTTGTAGTTTATTTTTGTATACTTCAAGTGGGAAAATGTGAACCTTTAGAATTGTTTTATTTTATTGACCTTGAAAAATATTTACGAACCGAGAAAAAAACTGAAAATGACCGGGAGTTTATTTATTTGATGAAAACGACAACCCTCAAATTTCTTTGACATTTAAATACGTTGATATTCAGGTCGTCCAGAATAAAAATGTTGCCATCATTCTTACTTTTAATCGCTTGAATTTTCTTATTGCCACCGCTCACAATTTATTCTGTAATCAATCTACATATTTAAATTTAAATTCGAAGTTCAATCTATGCCTCATAGGTTTGGAATTTTCCCCGTTTTTTTGTACGCAAATATTCAGAGAGGCTGAAAGTATAATTGAACCGCTGGCGACCAAAAGGGGACACGGCCGTATTAACGGTTTCCAATCGCACCTGATTTCTGGAACATTTTTTCTTATTTCAAATCCACGAATCTTCATTTCTAGTTCTTTTTCTACCTTGTTTCATTTTAATATATTTTTCTTTTTAATTAATATCCTCAAAAATATCTCAAAAATCTCAATAATCTCAAAAAAAAATGCTTTTTCAACTATTATAAGAAACAATCACTTCGCTGATTCTATGTTTTATTTGTAGAATTTCATAGAAGATGACAAAAAAAGTTACTGTTATGCATTTGTTTTGGTAAGATTGACTTGACCTTCACGTCGTTCGCTGCAGCGCGTACGTAGCCGGCCAGGCACGTTTTTGGGCAGCGTCAAGAATACCGCTTGGATTTTAAAACATTCATAATTTTTGAACTATTAATCCAATTGATCTAAAACTTTCCAGAAAACTTCTTTGAACCTTAATGAACAACTTTCTCACTGAAAGCTTTCCGTAGCTTAAAATTCGTTCGCTAAACGAGGCGCTTGAAGGTTAAAATTCATGATTTTTGCATTGCCTAAAAAAAAATTAATAAGTTTTTTGTTTATTACAATATTCTCGTTTTTCTTTCTGAGATAGTTTCAGAAGACTTAAACACGTACTTTGTATTGGGGAATTCGGGAAATGATGAAAATTGGCTAAATTAGCGCGAGTTGAAGTGAAAAAAGATTGGAATTTTTCGTTTTCAAGATATCCACTTTTTACCAATTATCTCAAAAACTACAAAACCTATAAATTTTTGCAAGAGGAAAAAAAGATGCGCCTCGAAATTCTCTACAAGTATCAGTCTTACACTCAGGACAATACTTCTCAGGCTGAATCCGGCCGTGTCCCCTTTTGGTCGCCAGCGGTTCAATTCCTTCAATATTTTCCATAAATTTTACATTCTATCAAATTTCATTTCACGCAATGGAATAACGCCTGGGTATCATTACTTGATAATCTCGACCGGTTTACTCAATTGCTATTTTTTCCGGTCTGCTTCACGCATTTGTTCTTTCGAAGTTACGTCTATGAGGTGTCGTAACTACATTATCCGGTTTCTAATCTGCAATTAGGCGAAACTGTGCATAAAGGACTTGACATGAAAATTGTTTGCTGAAATAAATAAAAATTGAAAATATATTTCCTTTCAAATAGAAAATTCAAAATTTGCTTCAACTTCAAAGTCACACAATTACTCTCTAAATCTGAATTAGGAGAAAACTATTAATTGCTAGAAGCTTTCTACTAATTCAATTAGCGCCGGTTATTTCATTGCTAATTAGTAAAAAATGACTAATTCAGTGTGTCAGAATAAGCGACTTAATGAATTTAACTATATCTACGAAAGGAATTGATTTGAAATTTTTTTTGAAATTAAAAAATAAATTATTAAATACATGGAAAAATACAAGAAATGTGAAAATTGTACGAACGATACATCAAATTACATATAACCATTATACCAACTAACAACCCGAAGTTGTAGGTTTTGCAAATTTTTAAAAATATTTTAATATTTGTGCACAAGAAAAGGCACATCAATATTTCTTGGAATCAAGTCGTGTGCGATAATTGTGTAGTATTTTTGTCAATTTCCGTACACTATAAGCCTCGAAAATATTTAAATTTTCTGAAAATATATTTTGGTTAACCTAACTTTTTTTTAATGCTATTAATCCAGTTCCATCTCGTTTTCTTTAAACAATTCACTTATTTTTTTAATATTGAAATAAAATGTACCCAATTTAAAAAAACTAAAAAGACATCCGAAATAATAATTGCGCGTGCGGATTGCACAACGACCTTAGCGCGTGGCTTCGGCCAGCCTAGTAGGCTAGAGAGGGGATAACGCGTGGCTACGAGCCCAGTTAATTGGACAAATAATTTTGAAACTACCGTCATGTAATCAACTCGGTCCGTAGCAACGCGTTATCTCCTCACTTGCCTACTTGGCAGCCTGAGCCGGATCGCAAAGGTCGTTGTGCAATCCGCACGCTGAATCCAGTGACCAAAATTATTTAACTTGCAAATAAACTAAAGTCAAAATCGTCAGAAGACACTTGTTTGCAAATAATAAATGCCGAAAGATCTGCGTACTCCTGCGCAATACGAGAGGCGCCATTAAATTTCAGGGATATATTCAAAATAAATTTAAACTTATACTTTATGGATGTTTTCACAAGACCATGTTAGTGTCATTTTTTTCAAATACATTTTATTGTCTCCACAATTCTATGAAATTTCATTACGCATTTCTGTAAGAAAAATTTAAATTTTGAAATTATTTAAAAATCCGAGATGCATAAAACTAATAACACCATTCGAATCAATAGCTTAAAAATTAATTTTTTTCTGGAAAAATTATTTATTAGTTTTACCTTGATTTAATGAGAACACAATTTTGTTTACTTTTTTCAAATTATTAAAATTCTAATAAGAGCAATACAATTTTAATTTATATCAACGATTTTATATAATTATATTTATATTAACATTTTTATTTTTTAAAAGCTGTATTGCTTTCTTGTTTTTTTTTTATATTACTTACATGCTTTTATTGAAATCCCTTTACTTATATCTAGCTTCTTTAAATTTTGTTAAATTATTAGGATACTATACTGCTATAAATTTTAATTAATACTGATCTAATTCATTAAAATTGCCTTACGTCAACGGGACACGGAATTACACTTCAGAAAGCACAGCTGTGTTTTGTTTTGAAATTAGAATATGTCTGTACGGTTTAAATTTTGAATACATAATTATCAATAATATAACGATATAAAATTTGAATATAAATTGAGAAAAACATTAAACTTTCGTAAAGAAAACCCAAAAACCAGCAGAAAGCGTTACAAAAATTATTATTTTTCCTTACCAACTCAATGCTACTCATTGAATTAGTAAATTAGTGAATTAATACATCCCAATAAAAAAATCCAACTGTTTTTGGTTAGAAGGTTATATTTTTGGTTTAGAAATATACTATTACATTTTTCTTTTAATGTTAATCTAGTCCGGTTAAAAATTTAATTCTTTTGCTGAAAATTCAACTATCTCATTTAAAAATTATCCTTTTCATTCGCAAATGTAACTATTTTGTTGAAAGTTTAAGTATATTAGTATAAATTTCATGTTTTTTTTTGGTTCAAATTACAACTGTTTGATTGAAAATTAATTTTTATTGGTACAAAATAAATCTTCTTAGTTAAAAATGTACCTCTTTAAATGAAAATTCGTTCTTTATTTGTTTCAAATTCACCTTTTTAATTGAAAATTTTATTATTTCATTTTTGTTTAAAAATGCATCTTTTTTGGTAAAAATTTCATCTTCTTGACAAAAGATTCTTGTTTTTTTACATGCTCATCATTTATGATTGAGCAAGTATCAGAATTGTCCGAAATTTGATACCACAAATTTTCAACGGATCTCCACGTTTCGAGACCCCCTGAATCTGAAAATCAAGTTTTTACGATGGTGTCCTAAAAGAAAGGACGAGTTGGGTTACCAGTCATTTTGGATACAAATTCAAAAAGTGAGCGCATTTTCGAAATTTTTGAGACCACTTTTTATATTAAAAAATTTTATGTGAGGCTATTCAAAGAACTCAGAAAGCCAAACAATGTATCCTAATGACATTTTCCCATAAAAAATTCTCTGAGTTATAGCATTTTCAAAATTTTATAAATTAATCGAAAATCAAAATTTTAAGTCAAACCATGCACGATATGAAAAAAAGTCAAGAGAAGAAAAACATTGCTTTTTGAAAGCCCTGCAAGACTATCGTAACAACTTTGTGGATTATTGTAAAAATAGAAAATTCCAATTTTGATCGCACGAAAAATAATTAAAAATCAAAAATTCCATTTTGTGGTCAAACTATACAACATACGAAAAAAGATGAATGAACCAAAATTGTGTTCCTAAAAAAGATTGACATATTCGTTAAGGATATCTGCTTGATAGGGCCCGTAATTTTTGTTTTATTCGTGAAAAATAACATTAAAAATACAACATTTGTAGAAAAACGACCAAAGTTAAAAAAAAGATTGAAAAAAATATGTTTACAAATGTCTGTTAAAAATCGAGCGCCCAGCGCGAGTGCCCCGATGAGAATGCATACCTTAAATCCTACAGAGCTTTGAAAAACTTAATATTTAACTATACTTAATTAACTAGAAAATTCAGAATATGAACACACATAAATACTGCATTCTGAAAGAGATTATTTTGATAAAGTTTCATTTAAGCTTTCCAAAGGCAAAGGATAAATATCTGAGCGTGAAGCGCGCGGTGTAATTACGTCCGACCGCGAAGCGCGAGATTAAACAGATGCGCGCCCTAGGCGCGCACAAACTTGCGAGCGAGTTGTTTAATGATTCATCATTTAGCTGGAAACTTCATCTGTTTGGTAGAATATTAAACTATTTTCTTGAACATTCTTTTTACTTTTGTTGACAATTTTTTTTTTCAAATTCATCACTTTAGTTGAATTTTTTTTGTAGGGAAAATTATTTTTTGTTTGTAGAGAATACATCTTATTAGTTAAAAATTCATCTTTTTGAATACAAATTTAATTGTTTTGTTGAAAATGAATTTTTTAATTAAAAATTTTACTATTCGTTTTTTTATAATTCATCATTTTATTTAAAACTTCATCTCTGGTTAAAATTGAACTATTTATTTAGAATTCACATTTTTAAGATTTACTGTTTCTTTAAAAATTAATGTTTTTTCTTGACAGTTCTATTTTTTATCTGAAAATTTAACAAATGTATTTTTGGTTAAATTTTATTCTTTATAATTTTATTATTAAACTATTCAATTAAAGCTAGTCAGTTTAAAATCTTCTTTTTGAAAAGAAAGTTAATCTTTTTTGGTAGATCAACCATCTTTCTTAGTTGAGAATTCAACTGCCATCTAAAAAATTAATTTTTTTGGCTTGAAAATTCAACTTTTTATTTGAAAATGCAGCTGCTTCTGGTTAAATTTTAATCCTTTTTTGTTTTGAAAATTCATCTTTGTATGTTGCTAATTTAAATATTTTGTTAAAAGTGTAAATATTTTGTTGAAAAATTATCTTTGTATGTTAATAATTTAACTATTTTGTTAAGAATTTAAATGTTTTGTTGAAAAATTATCTTTATATGTTGACAAATTAACTATTTTGTTAAAAAATTAATGATTTTCTTGAAAATTCTTCTTTCTGAATATAAAATTCATCTTTCATAGGTTAAAAACTAAATTTTTGATTAAAAATGCAACTGTCTTCGAAACATTCGTCTTTTCGGATAGAAGATTGAACTCTTTTGTTGAATATTGAACTGCCCTCTAAAGTCTAAAGATTCATCTTGTTGGCTTGAATAATTAATTGTTTCGTTAAAAATGAATTTGTTGTTGTTGCAAATTTAACTATTTAATTAAAATTTCATATTTTCTGGTTTAAAACTCAACTGTTTTTTTTTAATGTTTTACCTTTTAGCTTGAAAATTCTTTTCTTGAAAATTCAATATTATACAATTTAAAAGAACTTTGATAATTGGAATAAATGCAAATTCAGAGCCGTGGGATTTAGTCAATAAATCAGAAATGTGTGAAGAATTTTTTTTAGTTTTTTGAAAATTATATACATTTTCTAACTAAAATCTGCAAAGTATGATTTCCATCCATCCTGAATAAACATAGTTTTTTGTCTTAAAATACATAACAATCGCAGTAAATATCGTATAGAAATTTCTGATTCTACTTTCATGAACGTTTATAGACAACCTCATCATGTATAACGTAACAGTACTAGCAATTGAAGGCAAATGACTCAGGATTTATGTCTGATAAAAGACAAAATATGAAATGTCAGATTGCACAATTATTGTGAGATTCTGATTACGATCCTTGAACTCAAACCATCATTAGCTCAGTATATTTCGAGCTTTTATAAACAAAATTTCTAATAATATATTTCTAATGACAAATAATGTCTGCATAAATAATTTTCTTTTCTTTAGGAAAATTTATTAATAAATCATGTCTTTTAGAAATCGTAATCTTTTCTAAATTATTTGAATGATTTCCTGCTGGGACCCTTAATGCGTCTGTTAGGCACTGATTACGATCCTTGAACTCAAACTATTATTATCTCAGTATATTTCGAGCTTTTACAAACAAAATTGCTAATAATAAATTTCTAATTAAAAATAATTTCTTTTAGAAAAATCAATTTTTTGTAAGTTTGTCAAAGATTTTCTCAATTTGGGATCCTGAATCCTGATGACATTTTTCAGGTGCTGATAAAGATCCTCGAACTTGAACTATTATTATCTCAGGATATTTTGAGCTTTTATAAACAAAATTCCAAACAATAAATTTCTAATCACAAATAATGTCTTTCAGGAATTTTAATATTTTCTAACGACTTCCTTTTGGGGTGCTGATGGCGTCTGTGAGACGCTGATGAAGACCCTTGAACTTAAAATATTATTGTCTCAGTTATAAACAAAAAAAATTACTAAAAATACATTTCTTAATTACCAATAATGTCTTTCCGAAATGTAAATCTTTTCGCAAGTATTTAAATGATTTCTTAAATATGGGTTCCTGATTCTTGATGGCGTCTTTGAGGCGCTTATTAAGCTCCTTGAACTATAACTATTATTATCTCAGTACATTTCGAGCTTTTATAAACAAAATTGGTAATAATAAATTTCTAATTAAAAATAATTTCTTTTAGAAAATTCCATTTTTTAAAAAAGTTTGTCAATCATTTCCTAAATTTGAGGTCCTGAATCCTGATTGCGTTTGTCAGGCGCTGATAAAGAGCCTTGAACTTGAACTATTATTATCTCAGTATATTTAGAGCTTTTATAAATAAAATTGCTAATAATAATTTTTTAATCATTAATAATGTCTTCCAGAGATTAATTTCCTTTTTTACGTATTTCAATGATTTCCTAAATTTGGGGTCCTAATGGCGCCTGCATGGCGCCACTTGGGGTTTTGTTCAGTCTAGACTCTAGACTCCGAAGAAAAATGACCTCAGGCAGATGACTCACCGAGTATTACTTCTTTTCGCAACAATCTCTTCACTTTAAAATTTACTGCTTTTATTCTCGATTCACCATTATCAATATCAAAATCGTGTTGAAAGCAAGATATAAAGTGTTTCTTACATCCTTGGCCCATTGATGGTGAGCGGACGCTATCATGCGAAATATCATTCGCTCTCTACATTAGAAATCTATTTATAAAATCACCTGAAAATATCAAGCATATCATGCAATATTTAGAAATGTACATTCTAAATTTAAGTAGTCAGAATTTGACTAATTAATTTAATCAAGAATGATTTTAGTGCAAATTGAGTTATATCTACTGACAAAACAATCGTTTCAACATTTGAATCAGCCAGTATTGTTGACTGAATGAAATAGTCACATGAAATTTATTTTTATTTTCATTTCAATAAATGATTCAAATCAACCAAAAATGACTGATTAGCACATTAACAGTTACGGATTAAATCAATAAAAATGACAGATTTAATTATTGAAAGTTACTAATTATAGCATTCGAAATTACTGATCTAACTAGTAGAAATTACTGATTATTTAATTTTAAATCGCTGATTTAATCAATTGAAGTTACAGTTTAAAAAATCGAAAATTTCAGATCCGGTCAGTGAACGTCACTAATTAGATCAATTCGTCTTTATTGCTAAAAAATAAATCTGCTTTACTCTAAATTGAATTTTTGGTTGAATTTAACTATTTCCTATTTAAAATGAAGGCTAAAGATTCATCATTTAGTTGAAAATTAATTTGTTTATCGTTAAAAATTTAACAATTTTGTTTAAAATTCATTTTTTGGTCTAATTTAATTTGTCAATAAAAAAAAACGACTCCATTTTGGGTTAAAAATGTATCTTTCTTATTTAAAAATTCAAGTTGAAGTTTAATTTGAAATTCAACTATTTTGTTGAGGATTTAATTGTTTTGGTAAAAATATGTCATTTTGGTTGAATTCGACTGTTTTGGATTTAAAATTTAAATAATTTTTGTTGAGATTTTGTTTTCAAAATTAATCTTTTAGTCTTCTTGGAAGAAAATTAATCTTCGTGATTAAAAATGCTTACTTTCTGTTTAAAAATGCACCTACTTGGTTGAAAGTTAAGCTAATCTGTTAACAAAATTTTGTTATAAATTCATCATTTTAATTGAAAACTCATCCTTTTTTTTTAATCAAATTTAACCATTCAATATTTAGCAGAAAATTGGTTGTTTTTTAACTTTAAAATTCAGTTATTTGGTCTAAATTTCATGTATTTAGTTAAAAGTTACTTTTTATTGACAGAGATAAACAAATGTTAGTTAAAAATTCATATTTTGGTTTAATTTAACAGTTTCTGATTTAAAATTAAATTCTTTTAGGTTGAATTATCTATTATTAAATTTTATATTGAAAACTTTATTGCTCAATTAAAGTTGACGTAATTTATTAAAAATGTCCTTTTTTTTTTGTTTAAGAATTGATCATTTTATTTGAAAACTCTTCTCTATAATTGAAAATTTACTATCTCGTTGAAAATTCCTTTTTTTGTAGTTGAAAATTGCTTGTTTTTTTAGTTCAAAGTGCAACTGTTGGAATTTCATTTACTATGTTAAAAATTCTACTTTATTGGTAGAAAATAATTTTTTGGGGCGAAAATTCATATTTTTGGTTAAATTCAACTTTTCTTGATTTAAAATTTTGTGGAGAATTTATCCTTTTTGTTGTTGAATATTTTACTAATTGATTGAATGTTGAAATACTTTGTTCAAATACTTTATTGAAAATAACTTTTTGTTTGCAGATTTATTATTTAATTTAAAATTCATGTGTTTGTTTGAAAATTTCCCTTTATTAGTTGAAATCTATATGGTTCAGTTGAAAATTAATCTTTTTTGTTAAATGTAACTGTTTCTGATTTTAAATAAACTCTTTTAGATTGAATTTTCCCCTATTACAGTTTTTGTTGAGAATCATCTTTTTTTTATTGAAAATTTTGTTACTTGGTTGAAAGTTGAAATAACTTATTAAACATTAATTTTTTCGTTAAAAATTGATAATTTTATTTGAAAACTCTTCTTTATGGTTGAAAATGTACTTTTTCGTTGCAAATTCATTTTTTTTATGGTTGAAAAATGCTTGTTTTTAATTTGAAAGTTAATCTCTTGTAGAAAATCATTTTTTGGGATGAAAATCAATACTTTTGGTTAAATTTGACTTTTCTTGATTTGGAATGTTGTCGAGAATTTATTTTATTTTTTAAAAATATTTTACCACTTGCTTGAATGTTGAAATACTAAAAAAAAAATAATTTTCCAGTTAATGATTTATCATTTAATTAGAAATTCAGGTATTTGTTTGAAAATGTATCTTTTTTGGGATAAAATTAATCTTCTCGGCAAAAATTGCACTTTTTTGGTTTAAAAATTCAACTACTTGATTTAAAGTTGAATTGCTTTGATACAAATTTATGTTTTTGTTTACTGATTTATCATTTCTTTTAAAAATTCGTCTATTTGGTTGAAATTTCGTGTATTTTGTTGAAAATTCGTCTTTATTGGTAAAAAATATTTTTATTTCAGATTCATCTTTTTGCTTACAGTCAATTGTTTCTAATTAAAAATTAAATTTTTTTTTGGTTCGAGTATCAAATGTTTTTTATTTGAAATTGAAACCTTTTTGTTGAAAATATAAACTAATACATTTTTTGTTGAGAATTCTTATTTTTTTATTAAAAATTTTATTTCATGGTTGAGAGTTAAACTGTTTTGTTAAAAATTCATTTGTTGGTTAATGAATCATTCTTATAATTGAAAATTCTTCTATTTTGTTGAAAATTTGTCTCTTTTTTTGTAGAAAATTAGTCTTCTTGGTTGAAAAATTAAACTTGGTTGCAAGTTTAACCACTTTGTTAAGAATTCTTTTTTTTTAAACATTTATAATTTTGGTTGCAAACTCATATCTTTTTTTTTTTGAAAACGTAACTGTCATATAATAAAGATTTGTAATATTTCCAACAGAACAGATTGGAAATTTATGTCCCGGAAAGTATGAGAATTTACTACAGTCTCTAGACGTGGTTATTTCCGTCGAAAGTGCATCGAACCATCTTCCTTTTTGATTTTCGACCCCTGTCTGTGAAAACTCGTTAAGAACTGTTTTCCTAAATATAAAGCGGGGTCTACTTTTTGGAGAATTACCCGGTGACAGTCTTTCAATTATGTATTTTTAGAGTTGTTAAGTACGCCTACAGACATGACAAACGTGGCCACACTTCAGCAGAGCTACTTAGTATTTGGAAGATTTAGATTTAAGCTGATGGAGATACATTGAGGATGGAAACAAGATGTTCTTAGTCATCTACACTCATAACATATAGCTACTGACTCATCTTTTCTACTTTTCTTCCAACGAATAAAAATTTCAAAGCTAATTTACTAGTATTATTATAAGGGTATGGATTGTCCAATAGTTAAAAAAAAGACTTCCCGCTTTCGCTATTCTTCCTTATCATTTGATCAGTTTCACGTGAAGCTTGGATATTCCACAAATTTTGCTTCCCCAAATTTGTATCTTTATATGATAATTGATTTCTGAAGTGTGGCACTACAGAACTGAATAACCATCATTTTTACGAAAATGAGCTTATTGCTTAAAATTTTTTTTCAAATTCTTATTTTCTAATGAAATTTAAATACAAATTTAAATGAATTTAAGTACATTTTGTACCTTAGGATTTGCGTAGTCATATATATTTTTGTAGGCCTTCCAAAGAAAAATAGTCTGCCAGTGCAATCACGTCACGCTATGTTTTGATTTTCTCGGAACAGAAAAATATGTTGGTATCCAAAATTTGTTATTCTTATTTAGCGTCTCCATATGAAGAAATGTTTATTTTTGCTGAAAAATGAAAATTCGATTTTTACTTTCAACCGAACACCGATTTTTATAACCTGTGTTATTTTAAATTCAACATTCTTGGACAATTTACTCTGAATTAGCTAACTTTGTTTACTTGCATTCAGAAACTCAATATTTCGGAAATAAGTTTTATTTTATTTTTGAGACTGATGATTAAAATTTTCTATCGCAATCCGCTGCCGAGCGTGTTATATTTTGTGGTCAGTGGATTTTTGACTTTTCTTTAAGTGGTGATTTTGATTTTACAGTATATGTTATGACTTCATGAGAAATTCCGATTTTGTTTGCTGTCTAGAATACAGTGAGAATCATACCGCTGTATTTTAGTTCCAAAATACAAATTGCCAGCGAAAAAAATAGCATGACCTAAAGTTGTGCAACATCGTAATTTTTTATGTTTGAAGCCAAATGATTTTATCTAAGCTTTGAATTGTTCCAAAATTGTAGCAGTTGGTCTGTCAACTGTTGAAAAATGAAGAAAATTAGAAATTGAATTTCGAACAGTTGAAAATTCATCTCTTGAAAATTGAATTTTTTTACACCATTAAGCCATTTCCCTTTCGGGGTAGGCGTGACTCACTCGGCAGGGGAAAGGAGTAGTGTGTGGAAGGGATAGAGATTTTTCAGATTGATCCAGAATTCTCGTGCTATTTAAGTAAATAACACGTTCGTTCCGCAACACTGCTCCGACCCAGGTTGCTGATCAATCTCTCTAGCAATCATCCCAAGCGAAGAACCTCACGAAGTCGTTATGTAAGGTTCCCCACTTGGGTCCATTAGTAGCCAAGGTCTTTGTTTCAGGCGTCATTCACTCTACTGACACTCTTTTTATTAACTATTTGCCGCCATACTCTCCTGTCGTGGCATACTTCTCTAGCTTCTTTTATGTCCATGCATTTTTTCATGCATGCTCTCGTGTTTCTGTGACTTCTTATGTCTGTTCCATTCTTTCCGCGGTCTACCTCTGGGCACGTTGCCATTTACTTTACCTTGATACACTTGTTTCGTTAGTCGTTCATTTGGCATTCTCTCAACATGTCCGAACCATCTTAACCGATTTCTTCTTTAATATTTTAAATTTCAACAGGTGCGTTTTCAGCAGTTGCATGTTCAAGTTAAAAAACCAAGAAAATTTAGAAATTTACTTTTCAACCGTTGAAAAATCAAAGGCTGAATTGTTTATTTTATTGATTTTTCAAAAGTTGAAATTTCAATTATTAAAAATTGAAGAAAATTAGAAATTGAATTGTCAAGAGTTAAAAATTGAAAACTAAATTTTTAACAGTTAAAAATTGAAACTGTTGAATTTTTAACAGCTAAATTTTCATCAGATGAAAATTGAATTTTTAAGAGTGGAATTTTCAAACGTCACATTTTCAATAGTTTCATTTTCAATTCTTCTCAATTTTCAACCGTTGAACTTTTAACTTGAAAAATAATAAAAATTAGGAATTGAGTTTCTAACCGTTGAAATTTTATCCTTTAAAAATTGAATTTTTCATATTTGGAATTTCAACAGTCGCATTGTGAGCTGTTGCATGTTTAATTTTCTTTAATTTTCCACTGTTGAAAAATGAAGAAACGTAGAAATTAAATTTTCGACATTTACATTTTTAACAGTTGAAAAATCAACGGCTAAATTGTTTATTTTCTTCATTTTTCAATAGTTGAAAATTCAATTCTCGAAAAATAAAGAAATGTAAAATTGAGTTGCCAACAGTTGAAAATTGATGACTAAATTTTCAACAGATAAAAATGTAATTTTTAACAGTGGAATTTTCAATAGTCGTATTTTCAACAGTTTCATTAAAAATTTACCTCAATTTTCTATAGTTGAACTTTTAATTGTTAAGTAATGAAGAAAATTAGAAATTGTATTTGTAATGTTTGAATTTTTAACCATTGAGTTTTTAACAGACGCATTTTTAATAGTTGCATTTTTAATTTTCTTCAATTTTTAACAGTCACGTTTTTAACAGTTTCATTTTCAAATTTCCTTAATTTTCCTCATTTTTCAACAGTTAAACTTTTAACTTCTGGAAAATGAAGAAAATTAGAAATGTTTTTTTCAACTGTCGAATAATGAAGACAATTAGAAATTTAATTTTCAACAGTAAAAGTTTGAATTTATAATGTTTGAATTTTGAACAATTGTTTTTTTTTAACAGCCGCCTTTTCAACAGTTGCATTACATTTTTTTCAATTTTTAAACGTTAAATTTGTAACTATTGAAGAGAAAATTAGAAATTGAATTTTCAATAGTTTAAAATATTGAAAACTGAATTTTCAACAGTGGGACATTGAAGATAACATTTGCAACAGTTGGAAATTAAAAACCGAATCTTACCAGTTACATTCTGAACAGTTGCATTTTCAATTCGCTTCAATTTTCAATAATTGAACTTTCAATTGCTGAAAAAATGAAAAAATTAGAAATTTGATTTTTGACAGTTAAAAACGAAAGAAAATTGAATTTTCATTATATATTTGGATTTTTAGCATTCGCATTTCATTAGTAGTATTTTCGAAGGTAGTGTTTTCAAACAATTTAATTACCAACAGTTTAATTGTCCACAGTCAAATTTTTAACTATTAAAAATGCAAAAAAATTAATAAAAACGGTATATTTACATGATAATTTAATAAATAACCATTCAATCTAAAAAAAAAAGAATGTTCAAAGAGTCTTTTTTTTTAAAAGCGGATTGTCACTAGCAAATAATGTTTTGGCAAGTTAATATAGTCATTAAATGGAAATTAAGTAAGTAATTTATCGATTTTTTTATCTTTGGCCATTGTTCTTTCGATATTCTTCAGGTTTCCTTTGAACCGTGACAAAATCCACGATTTCAATTTCCGGTTGGTTCCTTCACGGCGACATATTAATAGTCTCTCGACTCGACACTTCCGACAGCATCCATGCGTGAGACTCAGGCAATCAGCTATGAATAGACGTCGCATTTACATTCGCGACATTGGCATTGGCAGGGAATACATTATCGCATAGATAATCGTGCACTTAATTTCCATTGAAGTAGCAAATCTATGGGTAATAGTAGATATGAATATATAGGTTGTCCAGAACTGATTTTTGCAATTTGGGACAACTAGGTCTCAAAAGGAGGACGAAATTGGGCATGGGTTTTGGAAAGAGAGAGAAAAAAAGAAAGGACTAAAATTTTACACCTACATTCTTCAACAACATTAATTATTTCAATAATAAAACTTCTTAAATTTTAAGAAGTAAAACAATAAGAATCCTTGTAGGAATAATCCTTGTCTTTTTATTAATTTAATTTTATCTTAATACGGACATAATAGATCATAATCTTCCTATTAAAGTAATTAATTATTTCAAAGTAATTCTCTAAAATACACTAGAAAATTTTTCTGTTTTTTTACAAGGCGCTCAAAAAATAAGAATAAAAATCAATCCTATCTAAAAAAAAATATGAGAAATGAAATTTTCGAAAATCTCGCGCTCATGGTTTTTGGCTATCTGATTGGTTGCCAACAGCGTGAGTGCGACTTTCAGTATTTTTTCTTTTGAATGTTTTTGATTTTTATAAATCGAAAGTTCCCAACAAGCAATTGTATTTAATTTTGGAAATTATTTCTGAACGTTTCTTAACATTATTGATAAAAAAAACAACATTTTATTTGAATTATTTTCTAATATTGGACAATAATTTCGTATTCAACATTTTACTACCTGAAATGTATAAACTGTAGGTAACGATAAAAAAATTGTCGGTACCGCTAGAGAAAAAATAATTTTTTTTAAAGATTAGTTTTAAGCTTTAAAGATTTCAAATATCGAAAAATAATCTGGAATATTTGAAGACAAGTTTTTTAATTTTTGTAAGATTTAGAAAAAGTTGTAGAATAACTTTGATTTGTAGCAAAAGATAATTCAAAGTTTTAGAAGTTTTGAACAAATTAAAAAATAATTTGAAGTTTAGAATATTAAAAAAATATATTTTAAACAAAGTCTAGATTTTTAAAGATTTTTAAGAATTTTGCAGGCTTTCAGACAAGGCCATTTTTTCAGAAGGTACCAGGGAAAATTAATTTTTTTCAAATCAGTTTATCATAAAAATTAAAAAACATTTTAAATGATTTCCTAAGATGTTGGAAAAGAATATCGAAGATTCCAAAGCAAAAATTTTCAATTTAAGATATTTTTAAATTTAATTTATTTCACAACATTTATTTTAAGATATCTGAAGGATTTGAAAGCATTTTTTTATTTTGCAGCATTTTTTCGAATTTGTAGGAAAAATTTGAATCATTTTAAGATATTCAGAGGTTTTAAAAATTGTTCAAAAGTAATAAAAAAATGTACTAAAATTTTAAAACAAGATGTAGATTTTTACAGATTTTGAAAGAAAATTGATAAATTTTGTTAATATTATGAAAGACTTGAAGATAATAACATTTTTTCTTAAAACTCCTGAAAATATTTAAAGTGAATAATTCCTTCTTTTAAACTATTAATTTCAACAGAATAGTTAAAAAGATTTTAAAACATTATAAAAGATTTTTCAAATTGCCAAAATGAACATTGAAAATTATATCGATATAACCTTAAATCAAATAAAAACAGAAATTTAAGAATAATAGTCACTCGCAATTTTTATTTTAGTATATCAAAAATGACTTTTTCACTCGAATTATAATTTGCCCAATTTTTTTTCTATGGACTCAAGAATCTTTTTTTGTTGCAACTTCAATTACTTGGTTAAAAGTTAAACAACTTTGTTCAAATTTACTTCTTTGGTTGAAGGAAGATTCATAATCTGAGTTCAAAAATCATCTCTTATTTGGTTGAAAATGAAAAACGTGTCGTTGAAAACTTGTCTTTTTCGGCAGGAAATTAATTTTCTTAGTTGAAAATTCATCTTTTTGGTTGAATATTTAATTAATTGGTTAATTGGAAATAAAAAATTTTCTGGATTCAAATATCAGCTATTAAATTTTTTTGGGGAAATTTATCTTTTTTGGTTGAAGGTACAGATAATTAGTTCGAAGTTGAACTGCTTGGTTAAAAGCTCTTTTTTTATTGTGTTTTCGGTTCAAAATTCAATATTGTTTGGTTGGAAATTCACTTTTTGTGGAAAATTCATATTTTCGGGTTAAAAAGGAACCTTTTTCGCAGAAAATACGTCTTTAAGAAAACATTTATTGTTTTTTGGTTAAAAATTAATCTTTTTTGGTGGAGGATTCAACTATTTTGTTTAAAATTAGTTTTGTCTTTTTGAATAAATGTAACCGTTTTTCATTTTAAATTTAAATCTTTTTGGTTAAAAATATCAGCTATTACATTTATTCGTTGAAAACTCATCTTTTTGTTTGAAAATTAAACTATTTGGTTGAATTTGAACTTTTGTATTGAATTTTCTATTTTTCATAACAGAAATTTTCAAAAATATTTTTTAATATTCTCAAGAATCTTAACAATATTATATTTATATAACCTCACAAACAAGTAAACAGATCAAGCAAAAAATAATAGCTATTGGAAATTTTTATTTTGTATTCCAAATTGTTTTATCCCTCAAATCGAGAAATAATTATGTACAGTATTTGCTTTCGTTGGCGTTTTTTACCGGAAATCGTGACTTTTAATAACAAATTAGTGGATGCCAAAATTTTTTTAGCAACTTTAGGTTATGCTCGCTTTTTTAACCGTAAAAGGGGGAGGGTCGGTAAGGCCGGTTTTTGGCCTAATTTATTTTTGGACCAAAAAATCTGAAAAAATCATGGTAGTATCTTATAAGTATCCCGAGTCG
>NC_046658.1:88564759-88576382 GCF_010883055.1 Belonocnema kinseyi | reverse complement strand
ACTCGGGATACTTATAAGATACTACCATGATTTTTTCAGATTTTTTGGTCCAAAAATAAATTAGGCCAAAAACCGGCCTTACCGACCCTCCCCCTTTAGAAAGAAACATTGGGTTTAAAAAATCTATTTAAAATCTTAAAGAATTTTCTGTTCTGCTATAATAGGCTTTTTTGTCTATATATCATACAAAAATATTATATATTAATTTTGAAGTTGAGATATGAATTTTTATAAATTATCAAAAACATTGACCTTGCTTTTCTATAATATTATATAATAGATTCTATAAAACATAAATATTTTGTATTAATATTTACTATATCTTTTAAGTTAGAGACTGCATTTTAGGATAAATAATAAATGTTCAAGGTTTTTTTACTGTTAAAAGAAATGAAAACCGGAGAAGGTAAAAAAAACCTATAGGACAAAATGCTTCTGAGGTCATGTATTCAGGGAAATCCGGATGGATGATCAATTTGCAAACCTATGAATATGCCACAGATTTCTCCCATCACTTTCCCATTGATTCTTTCTCTCTCAATTATTTTATTATATTATACCGGCGTTGATTCACACCCCACGTACAAACGCAGACAGGTAACGCCTACTTCCGATTGGCATTAATACATCCTCGTGTAGGATGGAAAGTGCATTCAAGTGCACTGATCATCAAGCAACGATAACTCATTAAACATCCTTCAATTACTTGTGACTTCCTTGTAATATGTACGTGTATGATCTGCAACTTTCGATTTTTTTTGTACTGGAACCTCATATGGCTAATTTTCTCTCATGTAATAATTGTAATTATAAATCAAGTTGAAGAAAAGACTATAAAATGAATTTTTATTCGAATAAATTAAATTAATAAATATTTTTTTATCATTATTAATTATTTAATTAAATTATTAATCTATGTAATTTTTATCACATATTAAAATTTTGTTTCTTTCTGATTAGATTCGAGAAGAATATTGAATATCCGTTCCATTTTAGATCAGTTGGTAATATTCTCTACAAATCTCCTGACCAAAGAATTATTTTTAAAATATCTAATTGTTGCATTTCTCTCGAAAACAACGAAAGGCACAAATATTAGAATTTCGAAAAAATACAGATTTTCTTTCTTCAGAAATGGAAACTTGAGAAGGGGGGAGTGTCATGCTCGCTTGCTCGAAAACTTTTTCTGGATTCTTTTGTGATATTTTACATCCATTATTAGAAAAAAGAAAACAAATTTAGTTTAAAAATATGTATTTGAGCAATGGTTTGGCCTGCATAAAACTGATATATGTAACGCCTTTTTGCATTAGTAGAAACTTTTTAAAAGTATTAGACAAAAATATAGAATGTAGGGTTTTCCTAAAAATCTTCTTTTTCTTGTTTTAAAAATTCGTTAAAAAAAATATTCAAGATTTTCTGAAAAGCCCGAAATTTGTTAGATGTATAAACTTTATGTGAACTTTTTTTGTACCTTTCGTTTTTCCGAAAAAAATTCAAAATATTATATTTATCTAACATTTTTTAAAAATTGTAAGCAGTTGTTTACCATTAACGAAAATCACGAGATGTGTAGTTACCAACTATTCCTGAACAAATAGTTTAAATGTGGCATTTTTTTAGAAAAAATACTTTGAACAGTTTTAGAAAAACAGCCGCCATTTGATCATTCTTGATTAATAAGATTTTATTTTCAGAAATTGCCGCGACTTCAATCAAAACCGGAAACCAGGGCATTTACAGGGAATGCAAATTTGAGCGCGGAATCACATTAAAGGGCTTGGAAGATGCGATTAAATGTTTTAGAAAACCTGATTGGTAATTTAAACTAAACTTTAATTAATTACATTTTATTACTATGACTTTTAATTTTATTCCATGATAACATTTATTTCTAAATGTTGCTAAACATTTTTGATAAAATGGTAAATTTTAAATAAAAATTAATTTTTAAGAGTGCAGAGTAAGTCTGTTTTAAATTTTTGCTGCTACACTATAAATTGTAAACTTTTTAAAACTTTTCAAGAGGCGAACAAAATTATATTATATTGACGATAAGATTTCTGCGAAAATTTAAAATTGTTTTAATAGTTTTTACTTGACAAGATCACTTTCAAGTTTTGAGGACTTTAAAATAAATTTAAAAAGAATCTGGAAGATTTTAAGATCATCATTTTAATTTTGCAGGACCTTAACAATTTTTAGGTAAACTGAATTATTTCATAAGATATTTAAAGGTTTGGAAAACATTCGAAAATATCTTAAATCTTGAGAAGATGTCGAAATATTTCAAACAACATGTAGCTTTTAAAATTTGTTTAAAAAGATGCTTTCAAGAATTTCGAAAGGTTTCAAGCAAATAAATTTTTTAAGCAAATTTCCGAGAAAGTTTTGAATAATTATTTATTTTATACTAATTTTAAGAGATTATTTCAAAAATATTTTCAAAATTTTCAAAAAAGAATCCGGAAGTTTCTAAGACAGTTTTTAAATTAGGTAGAATTAGGTATCTGGAAGCTTCAGACTTTTATCCCGAATTAAAAAAAGTCGAGTTTTGAAGATTTTGAAACAAAAGGTAGAAGAATTTTGAGGATTTTGAAAGAATACAAGAAAATGAAAAAAATGTCTGAATTTTCGAGGGAAAATTTCAAACCATTTTTTATTTTTAGAGATAAATTCTAAGAAAAAATAAAAAATGGTTTCAAAATATTTCAAACAATTTCCCAAATTTTCGGATAAGGATATAAACGATTGAGTTTTTAATTTTTTCGCTATTGGGTGAACCATTAATCATTCAAGATTTAATACATTATATTACGGTGTGTTATAAATACATGTAATTACATTGAAACTGGCCTAATAAATGATTAAAAATAATTCTTTGTAATTACTTTTTAATATTATTTATTCATTAAACGCAAATACTAAATACAATACAAAATTATATCTAAGAATTAGATTATAAAACAAAATATTTTACATTAATTCTAAAACAACCCGTGTGGAAATAACTCCATTTCGCCCTATTAAAAGTCGGGCACTAATCGGGGGCTAGTTGGGTTATTAATTTTGACAAAGTACCCAGTCAGGGACTAATCGGGGACTAGTTGGGCTTTTTAAGACTCAAAGAAGGTGGTAACGAAATCTGAACTGTACCGTGCTTAATAGTTTACTACTAGGATACTGCTCTTCATTGATTAATCAGAAACTTTTTCTCTTTCCAATTCCAACTACAGGAAGGATTAGGCTTTATTTTCATATGGCAAACCTTTCACATCAATTAAAAAATAAGCATCTACACAAATTTAGAGTCTTATGACTTTCGGCAGACTTTTCACCTACATCTATATGTATTTTTTCCAATATGGATTTTTTTAAAATTTCATACAAAGGTATTTATAAATTTTCCTAAAAATTCCCAATTTCCTCAAATATACTACAAAAAAATAAGATTACGTCTTTTTGAAGATTTTGATCGTTGTTTTTAGAAAAAGTTGATTTTCATACAAAATTATTAACTTAATAATTATTTGTTAAGTATATTTGAGATGAATTTATCATTAATAAATCCTTTCTCCAAAAAACGGTGTAAAATTATTGTTAAATATATTTTTAGTGCATAAGAAAATAGTGCATTAGTGCATAAGAATAACCCGACCAGAACCCCACTAGCTCCCGACCAGAGCCTGAAGATTACCCGCACGGAAATTAGTGAACAAAAAGGCCCGACTAGCCCTTGACCAACCACCGACCAGGCCCCGACTGAAATTTTGTCTTGCGGTTCTGGACTGGTAGCTTTAAAGAAAATCCGTAAGGGCGCGACGTGCCGGCTCTCGCGCAACAAAAATGACGCGTCGAGTGTTTAAGACAGCAGTCCACACGTAACGAGGCATAATTACCTAGAGCAGAGACTACTGTGACCAACATGGCGGTTCCTTCAGAGCGAAGGTCTTCTATTGCTGCCTTCCAGCTGAATTTTTTTTTTTTTAATTAATATTCCACAACTTTTGGGAAATTTTAGTTATATAAATGTATGTATTTTTAAGCGTAGGATATGTTCCCCATTAAATCTTGGGTAAATTTGAGCACTTTTAAATATTTCAAAAAAGTTTATGGAGATTTCTGTAAATAATAAGTATTTTGACAAACTTTTAGGGGATGTTCCACAAATTTGGGGGAGTTTGGTTAATATTCCACGCGGATGTATTATCATATGACTCCTACTACTATCTGATCAGGCCCCGACTAGGATAATTCGGTTCACCTGACTAGCCCCCGACTAATTTACTGTGACGGTACTGGTCGGAGGCTAGTCAGATGACATGTGAAAACTGCTCTCTGAATATAGATATTAATGATTTATAAGTATTTAATTGTGTGAAAGAAAACGATCTATCGGGTTTCATTTATATTTAAAAAGATTTGAATTAATTAAGAAAAATAGTGTGCCAATTTTTCTTAATGCTTAGCAATAATTTTTGTCTCTATTTTTTTTTCCTTCAGGAGGATCAATTTGAAAACATTAAAAATCGAACATTCAATCTGTAACTACTTTTTGTCCTGAGTATTACTATATTTAAAACCACTTTAACAGTATACTTTAAACTAGAATTATTTTATTTACTTTAATATAAGTTGCACCACGCTCTGAATTGATTTTTTTGGCACATTTTTTGCAATGATTACAATATGGCAGATGCAATGAATGGATGTAGATAATTTTAACGAAACTTGCAGACTCTGATGGTGAAATCTGTATGATAATTCATAATAGTTAATTGGCAGTTTGGAAACCAAAGTTCCATTTCTATTCTTATTTTCCGCTGTTTGAAAATTTCGCTAACGAGAAGGAAGATTTTGATCGAAGACGAATTCGCGCATGGTAGGCCATGGAAATTCATAGTTACATAGTTTCAGTCAGTGGCCAACGGTACTTCGCCTATGCTAGAGCTATCTTCTCATTGGCGGATCTAACTGCAAATAACGTTGTATTAATATTTATTCCCTGAGAATGCAGGTTCTCCATGCACTGAACAGTTATTTTGTTCTTCAGGCCCCTAATGGCATGTTTTAATGGTAAACCTTGTAGGTCTCTCTAAAGTAGTTTCAGGAATGTAATTTGAAACAAGATCAAAATTTGCGTTCTAAAATCTAAAGGATAGCATTTCCAGTTGAAGTAAAAATTTAGAAAAGGATAAACATTTTTAATGTGAAGAAAAAACTATGGATTCAATTTTGTTTCTTGTTACTTTCTTACAAACGAATTTAGAACCTCAATTATGTTCACTCTCTTAATCAATGTCTGAGTTGAATGAAAATTGAATTGCTTTCAATAATCGAATTGCTCAATATAAATCAATTATGGTTCGATTATGTTTCAGTACATCTTGAAGCCCTTTCTTTGTTTAAAATGAAACTTTATTTTTTACAAATTATGTATATTTTTTATTAATTTCATACAACAAATAAAAACTGTAGATACTATTTCCTATTATGTATAATTTTTGGCCTGGCTTGTAACTTAAATCTTAAACTGCATCAAAATGAAAATGTATTGCTTTACAATATGTAGTTTGTAAATGTGAAATGAATCAAATCAGTTGTAAATTACTGATTGGAAAGCAGAGCTTCCACTTTATGATTAATTAGCATTTGCATCCTTACAGAGAAAGCATTAATAAGATTACAAGTCTTGAATCAAGAAGTCTTTGCTACTTTTTCATAAAATTTGAATTAAGGTACTGAAACAAGTTTTATTGTAAGAACCAGTTTTTTTTTAAATATTATAAATGACCATAATTTCTCTACTTTTCAGTAAAATCTATTAATATTATAGTTAAATCGACTCGTCTAGAATTACTCAATCTTTCTTGTTCTTGCACGAATTTAAAATTATTGAAATGGAAAAAGTTTCTCTATAAAATACCGATTTTTTAAATATTATAAATGACCATGTTTTCCTTATATTTCAATAAAATATCTTGATATTATACGTCATTCGATTCATCTGAAAGTAAAGAGTCTTTTACATTGTTTTATCTACTTGAAATTATGTTAACGAAAAAAGCTTGACTTTACAAAACCCATTTTTTAAATATTTCAAAAGTGCTAAAAAAATCTAACGGGATTGAATTGATATTGAATTAAATAATTTAAAAAATATTTGCAAATGTTATGACGAGAAAGGATCATTTATGATAAATGAAAAATCATTCAAAAATTGAAATTTTTAAATAATTTTTCACGGTTTAAATTAGCAGGTGAGTGGAAGTAACGTAACGTTACGTTTCCTGATCAAAAAGTTTCACGAACTTCGCGAATTTTTCATAAATTCGAACTGTTTGAATAGAGCACCATAAGAAATTCGAGCTATTTTTTGTTTGAAATTTGATTTTGTTGTTGTTGAAAACCCCACTATTATATTTTTGATTTGAATTCGTCTGGTTTCACCAAAAATTGGACTATTATATTGCAAACCTAATTACTTTGTTGAACATGCACCTATATCGTTTTTGTCAATAATTTAACGAATATCTTGAAAGTTAAACTACTTTGTTTAAGATAATTTTTTGTATTCGGAAATGCATCTTTTTTGTTGAAAATTTAACTATTTCGTTGAGAATTTGTTTCATTTCTAGTTGAAAATTCTATTTTTGAACTGAAACTTTAACTATTCCGTTTTTAGTTGAAAATTGATCTTTTTAGCGAAAAAATGAACTTTTTGGTTGAAAAGTGACCCTTTTTTCTTGAAAATTTAACTATTTGGTTAAAAATGCATATTATTAGTAGAAAATTAAGCTTTTTGGTACAAAAATAATCTTCTTGGTTGAAAATTTAAATATTTGGTTGAATGTTGATCTATTTTGTATATGATTTTTGTTTTTGTTGACGATTATTCATTTTGAGTTGAAAATTCATCACTTTCATTGAAAACTTTAAGTTTTTCATTGAAAATTTGTGTTTTTTGGCAGAAAACTAATCTTGTTGTTTAAAAATTAATCCATTTTGTTTAAAAATGCAACTGTTTGGTTTAAAAATAATATGTTTTGGTTGAGATCACTTGTTTCGTTAGGAATTTGTCTTTCTTGTTAGAGTAACAAATAGTAGGTGTAAAGTTAAGCTAGTTTGTAAAAAAATATTTTTTTTTCGCTTGAAAATAAATAATTTTAGTTAAAAATTAAACTATTGTGTTGAGAATTAACTTTTTGTCGAAATTTCAATACTTTTGGGTAATAACTAAATATTTTGGTAGGAAATTGAACTATTCGGTTAAAAATTAAACTGTATCTTTAGAAATTTAACTATTTTGTAAAAAATTACTTTTGTATGTTGAAAAGTAATATTTTTGGGTTAAATATTCCATTGTTCTGTAGATAATTGAACTTTTTTTTTTAATTGAACTATTTGATTAAAAATTCATCTTTGTTGGTTGGAAATTCAAATATTTGGATAAAAGTTGAACTAATTTCTTAAAAATTCACTTCTTTAGTTGCAAATTTAACTATCTTGTTGAAAATTCGTAAATTATATGTTTTTCATGTGAACATGTGATTATTCCATTTTCAGTTGATAATTGATCTTTTTAATTAGTTGAAACTTCAGATTTTTGGTTGAAAACACTTTTAGAAAATTGAACTGTTTTGTAGAAATGTTTGTTTATTTGTTGAATTTTTTTGTCTGATTTTAAATTCAACTGTTCTTTGGATAATTCATCTTTTTGGATTTAAAATTTGACAATTTTGTTGGAAATGCATGTATTAAATTAAAAATTGTCCTCTTTGCTTGCAAAATTAACTAATTTGTTGAAAATTCGTTTTGCTTGGTTACATTTTTTTTCATCTGAAAATGTAATTATTCCGTTTTAAGTTGAAACTTTATCTTTTTTATTAGTTGAAAATTCAGATATTTTATTAATCAGTTAATTCTTTTGTTCAAAAGTGAACTGTATTGTTAATGTTATCTTTCTTGGTTAAAAATTCAACGTATTGTTAAAAATTCTTCCTTTAAATTGAAAATTTATCTTTCATGCGAGCTTCTATGGCAAAAAATTATATTTTATGGTAGAAAAGTCATCTTTCTTGGTTGAAAATGAACTTTTTTGTTAAAAATTCAACTGTCTTGAAAAAAGTTGTCTCTTCTGCTAAAAAGATCAAACTGCTTGTTTGCCAATGCACCATATTGACATTAATGTCGTGTCTGTAATTTTTTCGAACCATTTTATTCTCATATTTTCGTTAATTTTTAATAATTGTTTTGCCAAATTGAGTTTATTCAAATTTAGAATGAAAATTTGAAGTCTGCAAACTGCAGGATAAATTCACAATTACTTTTATAACATTTTTCCTTCATAAAATCAATTATTAATTTTGATAATCAATATTTGATGCTTTGAAGACATCAGTTTCCCAGAATCATGAGTTATTTATATTTTTTGTCACGAGCACGAAATTCCATTTTAAGTTTCGCTTATTATTATTTAACTTACATCACGAATCTGATTTTCTTTGATCATATGCGAGACTCGAACGTATACTATATACCGTAAGTCGAATCCTTTTGCAGAGCTCGGATATATGGAGTTAAAGTTTGCGGTTTCCGCATGCGGAAACCACGTAGAGGCAAGACTACAACACACATACCTAAGCACCTTTTATTTCTCCAAAGGAAAGCGGCAGATAAAATAGCTTGGAAACAAAAATGCAAAATAGATAAGAGTCTTGAGATCATTAGCCTCTGACCAAAAAGAATTCGGATCTATTGTCAATCCGTCGATCGTAGATGGAGGCGAGACATGAGGCTATTTACAGACGGTAAATTTCAAACGTAACTGCGTCCCGTTCAGGATCGTTGATCTTGGAAATCGGTTCTTACTTCTTATTTTATGGGGGGAAATTAACATGAGAAAAGTCTGAAACTTTACTCTCTGAAATTGTATTGTGGGAACCTGTGGGCAGTGCATAGGGTGTCTACTGGACCGGAAAAATCGGGAATTTTTTAAGGCCGGGAAAAACAGAGAATTAAACGGATATTTTTACATGAATTGGAAATTGTATTTAATTTTCAATAAAAAATGCTCAAAGTTTATAAAATAAATGTTCTATTAATTTTAAAGCCAGTAGATCGTAATAAATCGTCTGAAAGTAAAAACAATAGTCACCGATTTCTTTTCTCCCTTGTATTCAACAAACTTTCCCTTTTACTCGTTTTTAGAAAATCCAACTATTTTTGGTTGAAAGTTAATACCTTTTGGTTAAAACTTTAACTAATTTTTTAAAAATTGATCCTTTTTAGTTAAAAATTCAGCTATTTTTGTGAACATTCATCTGTTTGGAAAGAAAATGTATCTTTTATGGTCGAAGTCATATTTTTTTGGTTGAAAATTTAATGAGTCAGTTCAAAAATTCACTATATAATTGAAAATTTATGCTTTAGGCTTGAAAAGTCAATTACTGAGTTTAAAATGTAACTATTCGAAAGTTGACGTCTTTTGATTGAAAGTTCAATTATTTACTCGCAAATGCAACTGTTTTATGGAAATTAAATTTTATTTTCGAAAAATTCAATGATTTCGCTAAAAAGTTAAATGTTGGTTAAAAAGTTAATTATAATATTAAAATGTCAATTATTTTGGTAGAGCATTCGTCTGTTTGTAAAGAAAATGTTTCTTTGATGATTGGAAGGTCATACTTTTTGTTTGAAAATTCAATAAGTCAGTTAAAAAATTCACTATTTCATTGAAAATTATTTCTTTTGGTTTGAAAAGTCAATTTAGTTTAAAATGTAACTATTTATTGAAAATTGATCTATTTTGATTGAAAGTTTAATTATTTAGTCCATAATGCAAGTGTTTGGTGGAAATTAAATGTTATTGTTGAAAATTCAATTATTTCGTTGAAAATTTAACTGTACGTGGTTAAATTTTAATCCTTTTTGTTTAAAAATTCGACCATTTGGTTAAAAATTTGGCTTTGTTAGTTGAAAATTCAACTACTTAATTAAAAATTAAATTATTATATTAAAAATTCAACTATTTTGGGAGAAAATTGGTCTCTTTTTAGTTTAATTTTAATTATTTTTATTTGAAAATTCGACCATTGGATCGAGAAATTGAATTGGAAAAAATTTAATTACTTTTCTTAAATTTATCTTTTGTTCGAAAATTAAATAATTTTTTTCAACATTCGTCTTTTTGTATAGAAATTTGCACTGTTTGGTAGAAAATTCAACTGTTTTTCTTTTGAACTTAAATCCTTTTTTTTTATTCAACCAATTTTTTCTAAATTCATCCTTATAGAAAATTCGTCTCCTGATTCAAAGTTCAAATATTTGATTTACAAATGTAACTGTTTAGTTTTAAATTAATTGTAGTTGTTAAAAATTCAACTCTGATGTTAAGATTCCTGTTTTTTATTAAAAGTGATATTTTTTGTTGAAAATATTCATTTTAATGTTTATCATTCAACTATTTTCTAAAAAATCATCTTTTCGGCTTAAAAATAACTTTTTAATTTAAATGCAACTGTTTTTGATTGAAGTTAAAACTTTTTTGTATGAAAATTTGAACATGTGGTTAAAAATTCAATTGTTTTTTCAATTAGACAATTATTTTCTAAATCATTAAACTTATTGATTTTAAAACTTAAATATTTGGTTTAAAATTCGTCTTCTGGTTAAAATTGTATCTCTTTTGGTTGAAAATTCAACTATTTTGTTGAAAAAACAATATATTTCGCCTGGAAATCTTAAGAATTTTAAGCATTTCAGATTGAATTTAATATGGTGCCTATCTATATTAATTTTATCCAAAAGAAATTATTTACTTTTGTTGTGAAAATAATCCTACTTTATGGTGATAAAAACGGTTTCATTAATTTCTTATAATTAAAATTTTTTAGTTGATAATTTATAATTTTTTAAATTTCATTGTGAGATAAAATTTGTTTTGAAGCCCTTAGAATTAAATCTACTGTTATTAGAAGTTTGTTTCTATTAGACAACTTGTTCATCATTAAGCGAGTGAATTATACAGTTTTTGAATGTAAATTTGTTGAAGCTTTAATTGGGGAAATCTAAAATTCAGAGAGTTCAATTTTTTCTGCTTAAATTTGCACTTTATTTCTGATTACTTCAAATGAAACGTCTTCTGCTTTCATATTTTGAACTTTTTAATGTCAGTGACCGGGAAAAAACCGGGAATTGTTTCCGGTGATAAAAGGTGCCACCTTATAATAGGGCTGCACCAAGTAGGGGACAGTTAATCAAATCTTGTAATAAGGATTCTTTAATGACCCGAAACGATACAATAAACTGTTCTATTTTGATAAAGTAAATATATATTTTTAATGAATTTCATTTCATTCTATTTAACTAATTGAACTTATTCAGCTGAAAAATTTATATAGAAAATTTATTTGAAATATAATTATATATATTAGATACAAATAATATTTATATCATATTTGAAAGATATACAAAAATGATTTTATATATATTTTATATAGAACTCCTTCATCCGAGTTTCTATACGAGGGTGGATTGATAAGTTTCCGGCCTGGCCAAGAGATGGCGCCACTAGGCCTACCTTGAGGTGGCGTTCTATAGTACCATCCTTAGATAGCTTGTA
>NC_046658.1:88517307-88564659 GCF_010883055.1 Belonocnema kinseyi | reverse complement strand
TCAGCCTTGGAGGAGATTATGTTGAGAAATAAAAAAAAAATTCTTAAAAACGTTGTTTTTCTTGGTCAGGCCGGAAACTTATCAATCCACCCTCGTACATTACAAAGAAATTGTAGGCCCAGATGTGCTGGTAACAGATGACACAATGCAAGTTTTCAATGCATTTTTTTTTTATAAAAAGAGGTAAAGATGATCTGGAAGCAAGTGTATTGTGACAGAACGGAATTCTTAGCTGCATCATGAAAAATGTTTGTATGGCCGATGGTACGTTTGTGTGAAAATAACTGAGAGAGAATGAAAGAGGCATTGACCTCTTTGGCAGCTCATGCTCACGCACACGCCAAAAATTCAATAGGCGCTCAAAAGTCCAGTTCACTTTTTATTCTGCAAGAATAGCATTAAATTTCACTCGTAATGAAGCTATGTCAATCTACAAGCGACAGTGAAATTTAATCCTCTTGTGCCTGAACTTTATTTGGTTTGCAACAAATACTCAAGCATCGAAAAACTTAAATTAACGATAAATAATTAGTCAACTTAAGTTCTAAACCGAAAGTCCAAAAAATCTAAGACTCTAAATGAGGATGAGCGAACAAAATGATGAATTCATTTTTGGGAAAAAATGAGTTATGCATGGTTGTAGCATTTTTGGGACTCGAGGAATATGGTTATTTGACCCTTGGTTCATAGAAAAATTCTATCCCATCAAAATCTCGTTTTAAACATTTGTTAATCTTTTAAATATTTAAATAAAAATTAGCTTCAAGTTGCACGCAAACTTGCATACAAAAATGCTCAGAGAACCTCAACTGGTTTTGAAGGCAAAATAATGTTTTTATCGTTTTTCTGCTTACAATTTCCAAGTCTAAACAGTTTTTAAAATATTTTTGACAATTAAACTCGCTTCATTTATCAAGGCCTTAAAAATATTCATCTTTATTTTCTAAGGCTCAAGCTATTACAATTTCGAAATCCAAATTTATAAATTTGGAAAAGGGTTAAATGTAGAATGAAAATAGAGTCATAATCTCTTGGATGTCGATTAGTATCCATCATTTTTCTGCTTTCAACCGAAAAATATTCTTCTTTTCATAAAACTGCACTTCTGTGCATTCTTTCTGTGCTCAAAATCATATGCTTTCACATACACTTTTCTTTAAAATTAAAAATTAATTCTTCGTCCTAATTATAGAACGAAAAAAATCTTGCAGAAAAAGGTAAATTGAATAATAGATATTTCGATGTGGGTGATGACTCCCCACCCTTGCCTTCTAAATGAGACGACAGAAAAGCTTCCTCCGTATTACTCTAAAAACCAAGAATTTTGCATTTTGATCAAATGTTACAAAGAAAAAGACATTTTCCGAAAAACGAAATTTCATCATTTTGCAAATTTCTGACCTATTGCTAAAAGAAGTAATACTACGATATAGGGAATTTTATTTTTTTAATGTACACCGACATGGGAAGATCTTTAATTTTAGCCATGTTCCAAGATTATGAAACTGAAAGAAAATATTTCAATATATGTGACCTGAAAATGAAATTTCTTTATTGTTCTTATTTTCTAACAATTAATAATAAAAAAGTACACCTGAACGTAGCAAATTTTATTTTTGATGAACATTAATTTGAGCTATCCTTGAAAAAATTAGACTTATAGAAAAGTTTTCAAAACATTCGTCTAAACAATCGAAATTTCTTCATTTTACTTGTTTTTCAACTTCTGATAATAAAAAATCATTATAAACTACCAAATTTTATTTTCTAAAGCAAATACACATGCTAGGATTTTCAATTTGACCCATCTTCGAGGAAAATCGGATCAATTTTAACGTATGATAATCCCTGTATAACAAAATGCGCACGCTATTAATATATAAAGATGATCCGTTTATTTGATGTACTCATGTGTTCAATACCCGTGCAGAAATTGCCAAATGTTTGCCTTATTTCCGATTTGGGCCAGATCGGGCACACAATTTTTTGGTTGTTAAATTTGGCCCCCTCTAGACCCCGGCTTAATAGCCAAGCTTTACCAGTAGATGGCGCTCCATAAATTTCGGGGACTAAAGTGGGTTGACTCCAAATCGCCCAAGTTTTAATGTAAAGTGTTAAGCGTCAAAAATATTTCAATTATTATATGTAATAGTGACAAATTAAGTGGGAAAAAATGCCAAAAGTTAGCATAAGATGAATGCGTAGGTATAGTATACTTCAAAATATTCCTGAATTACGTGTTGAAAACTATAATAAGTAAATTTATTAAGAATGTTAAGATGAAACCTAACCTCGAAAGGAAGTCATTTATTTATAATAAAATAGCAAAAGTAATATTTCATTTGTTGAATGTGAAAACGAATTAGATCAACAATGGCGTCATAAACATATTTATTTTCACGTATTTTTAGGTGATTTGATACAATCGGAATGTAAATACAACCTTCTTATTTATATTCGCTTTTGTAAAAATAAATTAAAGAGCCAGTGCGATATTATAATCCACTTATTTCAAAATATCTTTTCACAATTAAGTTTAATATAGAAAATGAAAGCAACTTCAATTTAGAAATTAAAACCAAAAATATATATTGCAAAATACTTAAATGGTTTATCATATACAAATGCTGGCTGTTATATTGCGTCGTTTGACTTTTTCCGTTTGCTCGAAAAAAAGTGTCTGACATACTCTAATTTTTTCATATCGCGATCTGTTACATAACCTGATATTTATATTCTCAAATTTCAGTTAAGGAGGTGATATATTCGATTTTAATATTATTTTATTTAAGAATCCCTTTTAATTAAGAATAAGTAAAATAAATTAATATGAGCCCGATCGGGGCCAGGAATGGTTATCTCTGGGCGCAGCGCTTATGCCCCGGTCGGGCATTGCGTTTCATTTCAAGTCTGGCCCCATCTAGATAGCCTGATTTGGGCCAAATTCTGCCCGATCTGGCCCCGATCAGATCCAAATTGGAATTTCTGCACGGGCATGTTTAAAAAACTACATAAATGCAGGATAAGGTGTCAGTGTGGGGTATGGTATCAATTACAAAAAATGCCTGTATGTGTTGATTTTGATATTAGTTTTTTTTACATAAATTACTTTATTTGTATTACAAAATTCGTTTATGATGAAAATTTTTTTTTAAATCACGTGTCACAATAGTTATTATTAAAAAACAGTTTTGGCGTAAACAGTTGCAAAAGTCTTTGGTAGAAATTGAGCACTTACAGCATATTTTGAAATGCTTGAAGCATGAAAACGTTAGATTCTAATAGGTGAAGCATTTCTTTGAACTTCTGGTATCATAAATGGTTTTTATGAACGTTCTAAATATATTAAAATTAATAAAATCTTGCAACATGACATATGGTGTATAATGTCCAAAAAATTGTAGGGATATGGTAACAGTGCTTAATAACAGGTCAGTAATTTGATGGATAATGCAGAAAAACTCATTAAGTTATCTTGTGAATCTCGTAAAGTTATTATTATTAAACAGATAACGACGAAAATCGTAACGTGATTCAAAGTTATATGTAATAATAATACGGGAAGTACCAAGCGCACGTTTTATTCATCTGAAAGAGACTATATCATTTGAGATGCGTGATTATAACCTACAAATATAAAAAATTGTCTTAATGAAGGTTATAAAAGTATTCCCATTCCTGTTCAAAATATTCTATTAAAATAAGCTTAAAATAATTTTCTTTACTTAACCGCAAAATTTTATTTTTTAGTCTTTTGAAAGAGACCAGCATGTAAACTTTGCGGTCATAACCTACAAATATTAAAACTTATTCTTAAGAAACTGTTTCCATTCCTCCTTATAATTTGTAATTTCAAGCAAACTTCAAGCAATTTTTTATTATTTATTATTGATGAATGCCTGTTTTGGATTTTTTTGACTTTGTTACATGTCGGTAAGCAAGATAACTGTTAAGGGAAATTTCAGGTATTTACAGGCTGAATAGAATTTTTAAGGAGTAATAGGTTATAACAAGCTTCTGCGACATACTTTACTTTTATTGATAAGAAAACATTCATTTAGTGTTGGTCATGTATCGATTCATTTTTCATAATTACATTATACTCTCAAGAATTATTATATTGTTTACTTTTTATTCTACAATGTTCATATTGTTGAAATAAATAAGCAGTAATATGAGGGACACTATGCCCCATGGTATGGGGTACGCTGACCGAAATTCAAGAACAACGATTTAATAAATATCAATTAATGACATTTTAATTTTAATTTACAGGACATTTAATTCAAAGCCCGACACCATACACCACTCTCCCCTAGATGGTTTCTTTTTATATGTTACTATTTGAATTTATTTTATTGAGAAATATTCAGAAATCATCTCGAATGGATTAATCATATTTTATTCGCTTACCCCTCATATTTAAGGCCCGTAACCTGCATCTGAAAAACACAAATTAAGAAAAAGAACCCAAATTAAGAAAAGGGAAGTGAAATCTGAACTGAAAAATGGATCCAGCATCTGAAAGATCTTGACATAACATTTTGAGTGGAGTAATTTTTATATAGCCGTATTCAGTCAACGTTTGCGAAAATCATGAATTCGCGAAAGTTCATCATCTAAACTCTAAAGATGCTATGAATGAGAAAGCGTCGAGACGGCGGTCGACGGTTTTCGAATAGCAATGGCGAACTTTCCACATAGTCGATTTGTTCGCAAAGGTAAAAAAAAAAGTAGACACATATATGTATGTGACTGAGAAAAGACACTGCACTTGACCAATGTATGTCAATTTGTTTGAAGAAAGTATCATATCTACTGTAATCCATCATCAGCCTAAATTTTTGGACTTTCTTTCCGTCTCTTCTTTTATACGTGAAAAAGATCTCATGTAATATAAATGGCAACAGCATCTGTGGATTGTTTGCGGTATACAATAATGTTCAATCGACCTCCGAGAAATAACTTTCCACTCGTGAACTTTCAAGGCAGTTATTATACATACTGATGAATATATAACAAAGAGCACGACAGAAGTGAAGTCCATTTGTTGATAATGTGCATAACCATGAAAAGAATGAAATCGCGAATTTGAATCGGAACTGAGGATTTATAATCACTTATCAGCAGAAAGCATTGCAAGCATTGCAAATTGTGATTGTAAAATGTCACAGGAGATTTCGTCACGTGAGCGATAAAAAAAATATTGGATTACGTTCCATACGACCATGACAACCGCATGGCGGGAAACGCGTTTTACGTTTCGAATGCTGATTGCCAGAAAACCTGTTCTAGTTGAATTGCGTATTGCGTATTACGTATGACATTCTTATGGGATACATGTGTTGTTCCAATAGATAGTTACGGCTCGTGCTTTGACCGTGGCAAGTTTCCTTGCGTCATTTTAAAGCTGGAGCAAATTTTTTAGCCTAGGTTAGTTTCAAGGAGGTTGATGCCAACATTCAAGGCCTTGGTATATTAACAAATAATTTCCAAGCATTGTTGAATAAATACATAAAGAAACATATGTTTTATTATTTACTCAGGGTTGCCGCTTGACCGCGAAAAACCGGGAAATGACGTTAAATTTGTTTCTTGATCGGGAGTTTCACGAATTTTAATAAGAAAAATCTGTCAAGTTCGATTTCAACAGTTTTTCAAATAATTAAAATGCATTCTTGAAGATTTAAACAATTAAAAAATAAAAGCGTTCGAAGTTGAAAACTTTTGATAAAAAATCATTTTTATTTTATCAACTGTAAATGTAAATAAATTATTTTTTTAATGTATCAGTACTTTAAGCATTACAAAATTAGCAATAATTGATTTGCCAAAACAATTCTGAATCCGTTTAAAACATGAGGATTTCAGATTGTCACTGTTTCAATTCGAAAGTCTTGATAAGAATTTGAAATTAATTTACTTATATTTTTGCTGATAATTTGACTCTCAAATAAAAATTCTAATAAATCGCCAATAAAATATTTTTAATTCAAAGTTTTACAACTTCCCTTATCTTATTTTTCCTATTAACTTAAAAATTACTTCATAATTATATATTCTTAATTAAAGGCTTTTATTAATTTAAAAATATTATGTAAGTCTAACTTATTCAATTTTTATCCCATTTAACTTTAAATTTAAACCAAATATTTAAAAGTAAACAATTCGAAACTGAATTGTCTGATATAGAAAGCTTTGAATCTCCTGAATTTCTAAGAGTTTTTTTCAATTTTAACGTTACAATTTAATTGTTCTTTTTAAAAATTATTTAATTTGTAAGTGCAATTGTTACATTTTGATGCATGAATAACAGTTGAATACTTAATATCTGTAGAGAAAATTTGAGTAATCTTAAGAGATATTTAAAAGTTTTAAAAAGATTCAAAATTAATTTAAATGATTTCAAGTAATTTAAACGAAGTGTGTGAAGTTTTTATTCGCAACTTATAAATGTATTTTAATATAAATCGAATTTTTTCTACTATTTTTGACAAATAGTGCAAATTAAAAAAAATCCTTGAAATCTTCCAGGTTCTTTTTAATAATTTAAAAAGATTCTAAAGATTCTACATTTTTTTTAATGTTTTGAATTTAACATTTTGTTTTAAATTAGGCTGGGTATTTGCACCGAAATTTTGGTCTCAAGATTTTAAAATAAAATTTTAAAGCTTTTCAAAGAGGCTTCGACTATTTAAAATGAAAACAATTTAACTTCTAATTTGAGAACTGTTAAGTTTAAAAAAAAATATTTGTCAATTAGTAATTTGTCTAGCTTAAAATTCCTTAAAATAATATGACTTTGAAATTTTTAAAAAGTTCATTGATTGATTCTTTAATTAAGAGTATTGCAAAAGTTAACCTGGATTTATATTTTTGGAACTTAATCTGAATCTTTGAACTCTATAATTTCTAAAAGTTAAAAATTCTAAATTCTAAATTTTACAGTTTTTCTGCATTTTATTTTAAATTGTTCAATTGATAAGTGTTTGTATCTTCCATTTTATACGTGTAAATTATTTAGAATTTCAATACATCATTTGTGAATTTAAAAACTTTTAAACGTCAATTTTAAAATTCAAGAGTTCCATTTTGAATGCATTAATTTGTTGTTTCGTGTTTATTACTTCAAATGTGGAAATGTTTAGAATAGGGTTCGATTTTTTAAATTTCATTTACCGTGAAAAATGTTTTCGAACTGGGAAAAAAGCGGGAAGTGACCGGAACTTTTTTTCTTCGATTAAAACGACCACCATATTCTACTTAATCCGAATTATTTTGATTTGAATCATTTTGTAAGAGAAAACGAAGATGTTTTCCTTCATATATTTTTATTAACAAAAATATCAAGAACACTATCAAAAAACCATAAAATATCAATAAATTCACTTTTAACAAAATGAAAACCTTTCAATTATCATTTTAAATATCACTTGATTTCTTTTGACATTCTTTAGAATTGCTGCGATTGCAAATTGAAATTGTACATTCGCAAGCACTTGACATTATAAATTGTCCAGATTTTAAAACTGAGATTCTGAAATTTTCAATTTAGAACATTTCCAAATATTTAAAGATATATTTTAGCATGAAATCCACGGATAAAAATTAAATTTGGAATGGGCTATAATAATTTTTTACGCTGTTAAATAAATGAAATGGAAACAATCTTTTTAATTAAATATTCTGTTTTAAATCTTCAAATTATTAATAAAATTAGCATGAAAATTGTTTATTTATGTATAAATGTTAAATACGAAAAAACTTATTTTTATAACTGAAATTTGCTTATCGGGTTGATGATATTTCAAACATATAAATACAATCATGATCTCAATTTTTTCAAAAAATTAATTTTTTACGTTTTTTTTCGCTTACTCCTCATTTCATCCAGATTTAAAGGCCAATTTGAAAATCGTTAAAATGTTAAAACCTCAAAATAAACATTGAAATTTGAATACTTAAATTGAGTAAACTAAAATTTTACATTAAGTTTTAGGTGGCAAGTGGAAAGAGAATAATTTTAGTTTTATATTATTTAAAAGTAAAACTTTTATGTTGATAACGTTTATAAAATGTTTCACATTGATTGGTTCAGATATGACCAATTTCAAAGTAAATTCTCGGACTTGTACAATTATAAATAATAACGATTATAATTCTTAGAATAACGACATACGAAAGGATTCATGGCGGAATTAACTTCGTATTAAGTCATTGAAAAGTGGACAATTACAGATTAAAAATGCTTACCATGAAAAAATTCGCAATATAAATTGTTTTAAATTGTATGGTTTCAAATTGAAATTACCAAAGAATATTAAATTCAAAATTCAGTTGCAATCTGTGCTAAGAAATTTATAAATGATATTATTTCAAATTAATATCGTTGAAAAATTGACAATTTATCATTTCTTTCATATAATTTTGAAACTCGTACAATTTTTTATGGAGGACGTTAGAAAATAGTTAAACAATTTGACATTGTTAGTATAAAATTGAATAACTTTTGATCTAGAATCATTTAACTAAATAATTAAAAATTAATAGCGGTCGGAATTAAACAATTTTGAATTCAGGTTATTTGAAATTGGAAAGCTTCAAGAGAATAAACTTTTTGAATCTATTGAATTATAATACCTTAAATTGAAAAATGGTTGAATTGGGAATACTGAAACATTGAAAACTTCCATTTTTGATTAAGCAAACAACACTTTCTGTTAGAATTGCTCAATTAATAATTTTTGTAATTAAAAAATTAGCTGCGTCTAGTCGTCCCGAAAAATTGTCGAAGCTGGTAAAGGGGATGGACTAGTCATCTCGAAATCTTTAGTATTTTTTTTTTCTTAGCATTGTAATTGGGTTTTTATTTTCAGAGAATAATGTTTTTGTTTATAATTTTGACCGCTTCTTATTTCGAAATTGTCTTCGTTTGAAGGCTTTGAATTTAAAATTTAAACAAATTTTATTTTTAATAGTAGAAACCACATTTTTTACTAGTCACAATAAATTCGGAAAAGTGTATACTGTATTTTGTGTGCACTGGATTTTCAGTATAATGTAGTATACACAATACCAGTGAAAAAAATAATTTTAAATTAAGATGAAAATGCGAATTTTTACCTGAAGTTAGATAAAAATTTTATAAAGAATTGATAATTACATTGAAAGTAGTGAATCCGCCTCTTGCTGCAAATTATCTGATGTCGTTTAATTGTCCTTGTCAATTGTTTGCAACATTTTTATTTAACTTCAGATGAAACAAAAACTGTAAAATTTCCTGTGAAATCGTCTAATAGTACGGAACATTTCGTAAGATTAAATATTTCCTAAACATTCAGTTTTGCTTTATATTGAGATTCTAATGACTCATATTCTTGTCTAGACATCGGTATTAAGAGCTATAAATAAGTAGGAGGAGCACTGTAATTGATTTAGAAGGGCAGAACCCTCGGCTTAACTACTGTCTATTGTTTTCTTGACAAACCAAAGGCATCAACAAACTAAAACCTTTATGATTTTTCATGTTTCAGTAGTCTTTCCCTCCTGCAATTTATTATCCGTTTTCATTTCCTTTCTTGAAAAACTTCTCTTAAGTTAACAACAATTTTTTATAACAATTTCAGTATATTAAAATGTAGATTATAGAATATCTGTTATATGGTATTGAATATTGAGATTTAATAAAAATTGAATATGTCACTAAATTCTTACATAACATTTTTAAAACATAAATTTATAATCAAACGTAAAATTTTCGAGAATGTTTCTATATTTATTCGACCACCCTAAAGGATAATTATTAAATTAATTTGAACTACGGAACCTCATTAAATCTTAAAAAGCAAAATTATTAAATATTTAAAGATTTTGAAGGCTTTGAAGATTTGAAAAGATTTCGAAAAATTGGGTTTCTAAAAATTTCACGAATTTTCGAAGGTTTTAAAGACTTATAATTGGAAATTCTTCAATTTTAACGATTTGCAATTTAGAAAATTTTCACGTTGAAAGAATTTCAATACTCTTTAATTTCAAAGATGTATAATTAAAAATGTTTTAATATGGGAACTGAAAAGTCAAGTTTTCAATTACAAATTTTTTAAATGGAGTTGATTTATAATTTAAAGCATGGTAAAGAATTATTAATTTTAAAACTTGTATTATTTTTAATTGTACTTTATTTGCAGCAGAATAATAAGATTTTTTAGCAAATTAGTTAAATTTCCGACCAAATACTTAATTTTTTCCCCAGGAAGATCAAGCTTTAATAAAATATTCAAATTTCCAAAGAAAAAAGGTTATTCTGAAACCCAAAACAGTTGTATTTCCAAGCAAATAGTTAAATTTTCAAGTCAGGGAGTCAAATTTTGTCGAAAACATTTGGTTAAATACAAAAAGATGCATTTTTTAAAGAAAATTAATTTTTAACAAAATATTTTTGTTTACAACAAAATATTTTAACTTTAAAGCAAAGAGACTCATTTTCTACCAAATATTTAAACTTATAATCAAATAGCTGAATCATCAACCTACAAAGATGAATTTTCAACCTAATGGTCCGATTATTTATTTTAAAAAAAGCTTCAATTAAAAGCAGTTGCAGTTTAAACAAAATAGTGAAATTTTCAAGTATACACGACTCGTTTTTCACAAGACAGTTGAATTTCCAATACAAAAAATTGATTGTGTAACACAAATGTTCAACCAAAAGAGATCAACTTTAGAACCAAAAAGACAAATTTTCAATCAAGAAGATTATTTTCGGCCAAAAGAGCTGAATTTTCAACTAGAAGTGATCAATTTTTACCATAAATGGAAAAGAGAAATTCTTATGAAAAAAATTGTTTAACTAAATAGTCAAACTTTTAACTGAAGAGATAATTTTTCAATAAAATTTACGAATTTTTAATAATTGCAGATTTTTCAGTCAAGCAAGAAAAAAAGTTCATCCAACTTTTGAAACATTCAAGCTTCTGCCAAAAGAGAGCGATTGATTTTGAACTAAAAAACATCAATTTTTAACGAATAATGGAAAAGTTACGTTTGCAATTCAAAAAATTAATTTAAAACTAAGAAAAAATGAAGAATTTTCAACAAAATAGTTTCATTTTCAACCAAAGAGATGAACCTTTAACTAAATTCTAGTATCTTAAAAAAAATATTTTTCAAGAAAGTTGTTATACTTTCGATCAAGTAGTTCAATTTTTAACAAAAAGATGAATTCTCAACGGATGATGCAATAGTAGATATTTCAATCAAAAAGATTTTAATTTTAAATCAAAAGCAGTTAATTTGATCCAAAAAGACCAATTTTTAACAAAATAGTTGAATCCTCGTTCAAAGAAGATTACTTTTTAATAAAACAGTTTCATTTTTAGCCAAAAATTATAAAATTTCTACTAAAAATAGATGAATTTTTAAACAAAAAATACGAATTTTCCACCAAGAAGGAATTTATTGAAATTTTTAACGCCCAAATATTAAGTTAAAAAAAACGTTTAAGCCAAAATAGTTGAATTTTCAACATAACGGTTGCATTTTCAATAAAAAGGGATGATTTTTTAACATAATTGTTTTGAATTTTTACTAAATAGTGAAACGTTTAATTACAAATACAATCTTAAGGAGAAAGAAACTGCAAAAAATAAAGAAATAGAAATACAATGTAAAAAAATTGTCAACCAGAATATTGTATCAGGGTGGCTGCAAAATTTCATTGTCAAAATTCCCTAATTTTTTTCTAACCGATTTTTCATTTCCTCTGATCATTAATATTTACTGATCTGAATCTTAATCTTGTGACATTTTTAACATCCATTTTTTTTTATAAAAGAGACAAACATTTTTTAATTGAATTTAAAAAAAAATTCAAATTTATGATTCTGGACGGTCATTTAAATTATCTCCTCATGAAATTCCCTGATTTTTCAAGATTTTTTTTTAATTCCTGACTTTTCCTGATTTCTAAGTTTTCTTTGACCTACAGCCACCATGTCCGATGTATTCTCAAGTATTCCGAAGTATTCCGAACCATTTGAAAATTATTCTTTGAGAATGGATTCCTCGTGAACACAAACTGAGAGTGGTCCAATCCTCACTCTATTCTTTTTCTCTCTGGATGCCAGATTATAAGGAACCTTCCAGGAAGCCTAAACATTTTTCTAGATGAGAGCTTCCCCAGAGAAAAGGAAAAACGGGAGGATCTTGAAGAGTGATCGACTTGTTTGAAAGTAGAGCTGCATTAATTTGACGATTGCGACTCGTTAGGTTGTCCCAGAACAAGACTAGGTGTCCCGGGTCAAGGAGAAAAAAGGAAACCAGGTCCAGCAAGTCACAAGGAATATCTCGCGGGAGTCCCTTTACGATCGAGTGAAACGTCAAACGAAAAAAAAACAAAAACAAGTCTTAGTACCGGGGAGAGTCTGTGATGGGCCTACAAACCCTGATTTCAGAGGAGCCCAGGGAACTTAAGTCAGGAAACTCACCTTGTGAATTAGAAACTTCACGTGAGATTCTTTCCTATGTATATAGTCTACACTTTTATATTATGTGGAATGGGTAACGAGCCTTTGAGGCTTGACACGGACACGTTTCTTTTGCACCACAATCACCACATGTGGAATATCGGGAACATTCTGCCTTCTATGACCAATTAGAAATCAACCGTGTTCCGTAAATGCGAAATTCTAAGTCTCGTGGATGCAAAAAAAGCAGGGTGTTACTCCACCACGAGAGTTACGAGTTTACTAATAGGGATTGCAGTAGATGTGGTTATTCAATAACTTATTTCACTCTTGACTTGTTACAAAATATAAATTAATCTACGTTTATCGCATTACTCAGATTTTTAATAAAAATTGGATAAAAATCAATTTTGTGTAACAAAATTGTTGAGATGGGTATCTAATTTTTGTTTGATCAAATATTTGAAATATTGATCTAATTGAGGTATTGGGTGCAAATTTATACTTTTATTTTTAGAAGACACTTGTTTTTCTTTTATTTTTCAGATAACTTCATGAAGAACAAAATGAAAAACAATCGACTTCTAAAAATACGAATAGGCTTTTGTGGAATCTAATCGCTAAATTTTTGTTACGAATTTTTCCGATATTTGAAATTAAAAGATTTCAAAATGGAACGTTGGTATAAGTGCTTAAATTTTAGACAGAACACTGTGGCTGGAGGAATAATCCTTTTTTGCTCAGAAATTAAATTGTCAACTTTAGAAGAAAATCTATGTGAAGAAGATTGACAAATTCTTGCTATTCTACTATCTGATACTTTCTAAACTGGCTGTAGGGCTTGCCGAAATTCTGTGAGTGCAGACTAAATATTTTCGGTATTCCTAGGCACTTAGTTTCCCAATTATCTCTTCAAAGTATTTTCCAAGTCACTTTTTATTCACTTTTTTTTTAAAGGAAAAGTCTACTTTCCTCAATCCGCCCCAATTCAGATTAGATCTGAAAAAATAGAAAAATTAATTAATCCATGTATGAAATCTATAGTAATGTATGGTATGAAAATGTTATTCAATATCGGGCTGCGCACACTTTCCCCTATTCCCTCCTTTTTCCTTTTTTTAAACGAAGAATTCCTCTTATTTTTCCTACTTTAAAAAAACTTGTCCTTTTTCTTGTTTTGTTTCCTAATTGCGAACAGAATTATTAGAACCCAATAAGAAAATACAACTATTTTTGCTTCACATATTACTATTCTTGGTAAAAAAGTTTACTATTATATTTATGGTTCAGAATCCATCTTTTTCGGTTGTTTTGTTAATCATTTGTCTTTTTTAAATGCAAAGTCTATCCTTCTGGTTAGGAAATCCAACTATTTAGTTGAAAATACAACTAAATATTTTTGGTTTCAGTTTACCTTCTTTTGTGCAAAATTTTAACTATTCAAGTGAAAATTCAACTTTTTAAAATTAAAATTCATCTTTTTTCCTCAACAGTGAAACTATTTGGTTCTAAATTCCACTATTTGGTTAAAAATTGATCTTTCTTGGTTGAAAATTAAGTTTTTTTGTTAAGGATTTATGTTTTTAGGCTTAAATGTCAAATTTATTTCTAAAAGCACTTTACTTTATTGCTTGAAAACTCAAGTTTTTTGTTGAAAATTTATCTCTTTTGGTAGAAAAAGAATCTTTTTTGGATGAGAATTTAACTCTTAAATTAAAAATTTAGCTTTTTCGTGACGAAATTCACTTTGCTGGTTGAAGATTAATTATTTTCGTTGAAAATTCACCCCTTTGGTTGAAAATTGAACTATTTTGTAGAAAATTAAATGTTTCGCTGAAAACTGTACTGTTTCATTTTTGATTGCTAATTTTTTTTAGATACTTCAACTATTTAGTTGAAAATTAATGTTCTTCATTGAAAAATATTCTTTTTGGTTGAAAACTCATGTATTTTGTTAAAAATTCTTATTTTTTGGTAGAAAATTGATCTTCCTTCAAAATTAATGTTTCTAGTGGAAAATTCAACAATTTTTGTACAATTTTCATGTTTTATTTGACTTAAAAATTCAGCTGTTTGATTTAAAATTAACAATGTGCTTTTAGTTGATCTCCAATTTTTTTTTTAAATTTTAAATGAAAACTTTTTTGGGTTGAAAGTTGAACTACTTTGTAAAAAATTCATTTTTTTATTTTTAATGGCAGTACAGAACTACATAATCAAGAAAGTCTGATTTTTTCAAGAAAGTTTGAAAATATTTTGTAATGTTTAAATCACCATTTTAAGATAAAACAAAATCTACTTTACAATATGCTACAAAAACTACATAAATCGAAACTAATAGTTTCGACAATAGTACTTTCTTAAAATTAAAGATTCAGAAATTTAAAGTGACAGGAAATAATAGAATTTATTTTTAATCTTATTGTCCAATTTATTTCTACCTTTTTCCTGATAATGTTATAAAGTAACGAATTGGCACAATTATTTATTATACATTTCAAAAAATAACGTTGAAATATTTAATGTGGATAAATAAGTAAAAACAAAAATTCGATCCTACTCTTTCCTTTTTTTAAAACTCAATTTTATATTTTGTCCTCTTATCTGAAAGGCAATTGTTCTAGATTTCGAAAATTAGCGATTTAAAACTATAAACATTCAAAATATACAAATTGTAACTTGGAAGCATTAGAAGTTTCACTGATCAATTAGTATGAATTAATTTAAAGAGCAATAAAATCCACAAATTAATCAGTAGAAATCCTTTCAGATTTTATTCCGTGACACACTTCTTCCTGATTTAAATTTAGAGAGTGCCTATAGCAAATTTCAATTAAAAGTTGCATACATTGTAATTTGAAAGTAAATTGTTTAACTTTCGAGAAATTCAAATTGCAATCCAAATTTAAGATTTTCAGCTTTCGAATTGGAAGGAACCAAAAATGTGTCTGTAGTACTTAAGGATGATGTAATTTTCAATTTGAAATGTCCAATGTAAAAGAAATTTTAAGTGGATACAGTTTTTTAATTTGAAATAAAACTATAAATATTGTATTTCAAATAGATATTTTAATCAGGAAGAAAACAAACATTTAAAGGTCCAAACTAAAAAAATATAAGAATTTTCACGTATCGAAAACAGTAATAATGAAAAGTTTAAAACATTCAAACGCATATCCAAATTCATGCATACGATTCTGATTTAAAAGAAATTAAAATTAAGAACATAATTCCAGTTGCGAGAAGTGAATATTGAAAGCAGCCTAACTAAAAAAATGAATTAAAATTAAAATTATTGAAATCTAATTTGTAATATCAAAAGTTTAGAAAAAATGCAATTATGTTAATTGAATAAATTCAAAATTATCACACAAAAAATTTATTTTCTAATTCAATAAGTCACAAAAATAAAGGAAATATGAATTTATTTTTATAAAAATTAGAGAATTCTAGGAAAGTGAATTCTCAATAAAAGAAAAAATTTATTAGGTTTAATATACTTTTTCATCATATGACCTTCCTTAAGTATTTAAATAAAATTTCCGTCTTTTTGTAAAAATGTAATCTACGTCCTCAATTTTGTCCAATTTTTTTTATTTAGTTCTAAAATGTAATAACTTGCAGAATTCTCATATTTGAAACTTCGCATTTATACCTATTTAAAACTTAAAAAGCTTCCAATTCTAAAGAATTGAAAATTTAGGTATTCTGATTATTGTGACATGAAAGATGAAAAACTTTTTTAATAAAAACCTCTCCCTGAATAAAAGTTATAAAAAAAACTTCTATTTAAAAGTGTGAATAACTAGGCTATTCACATTTTACAAGGAAAAAAGGTACTAATAAACGAGACTCTTAAATTTTTTTCGGAAAACTAACTTATCGAACTACTTTCTGTTTACTTTGTATGGCTACTAAATACATGTTATAACCACCAATTATTCTTCGCCAAGATTTATAGTCATACGTGCGTTTAAATATTTACATTTCCATAATTTTTTGTTTCAGGTACGTTCCATTGTACAGCTATTCATTTTGTGACACAGGTGCGATGATAATTAGTTTCTCAGGTAAGAATTCGTTCATTCTACAAAATTAAAAAATCGGTGATTAGTAGCTCCTTAGGAATGGGAAGAATTTTGTAATAAAGAGCCAAATTATCCGATCGTAATAATTAAATTTCCATTTTCTAAAATAATTTGATAATATTGAAGTTAGTTAAGCAGGTGTACCTTCTTTATGAAAAATAATAGATAATGGCTAAGCGTAAAGGATAATTTTAAATTGCGTCTACGAATGGTTACATACCAAAGAAATGCTTTGACTCTGTTAAAGGTTTTTGTTACATACGCAGTTCCAGCAGTAAAATATTTTTTATTACTTCTGCCATAAGTGCATAAAGATCCATGCTCACAATTTTCCCTTTTTTCACATTTTCTCAAGAGGAAAATCTAACAAATATTCGCTGTTGTTAGCAAGTGTTATTACTCCTTTATTGCTCTAGCATACTAGCAAAAGTTAAGAAATTTCTGATTTCTTCACACGTTATGTGCAATCTATTCCTTTGCTGGAATATAGAAAATGAAAGAAAAATTTTAGAACTAATTATTCAATTGTTTCATAACTTTCTGCACCCACTGAACATTTTTCAGTATACACTGAAAAAAGTTGTTAGTTGGACTAATAATTTCGTTTCTAAGAAATGGTGCTCAGGGTGGAAACTTGACCAGTAAACTGGGAAATCACCGGGAATTTAATTTTTTAAATTCGGAATTTACTTCTGAACTAAGAAATATGCAAGTTTTCATTATTTTGATAATTTTTGTTCAATTTAGCAAAGTGATTTCTACTTTATGTACAGGGGTCATTTTAGTTAAAAATTCGTCTTTCTGGTTTATAATTAAACTATTTTATTTAAATATTTACAATTTTTGTTTAAAATTAATTACTCTATTGGAAAATATAACTATTTAATGTGTTATAAATGTGTTATTAATGTGTTAATTTATTGTGCATAATCCGATGAATCCGATTGATCTCCGATGATAAATTAATTGATCAAGTTTTGTTTGAAAGTTAGTTTTTTTGGAAACTAATTTTTTATTTAAAAAATGAACTTATTACAATGTAATATTACATAGTTTTATTTAAAAACTCATCTATTTGGTTGAAAGTTAATTTTTTTACTTAAAATTTAATTATTTAAGTTTTGATTAATAATTGATCTTTTTTAGTAGAAATTAATTTTTTCGTTGTTGAAAATTCAACTATTTCAATTGAAGACTTGTTTTATTTGAAAACTTATCTTTTTGGTTTGAAATTTAACTATTAAAGTTGAAGATTGATCATTTTAGTTGCAAATTCAACTTTTTCAGTTAAAGACACATTGTTTTATTTGAAACCTCATTTTTATGGTTTGAAATTTAACTATTACAGTTGAAGATTTATCATTTTAGTTGAAAATTCATCTCTTAGGCTGAACATATTTTTTAGGGTTTTAAAGATTTGAAAAGATTTGTAATTCACCTTAAATTCTTATTAATTTATCCAAGATTCTTTGGAATTCTCTTGAATTTTATGAATTTACTTAAATTTATCTAAATTTGCTCTATTCATCATAATTCAATGGATTATTTCTTGAATTTTTCAAAAGTGTTAATTTAATTGATTTTGAGAATCAATTGATAAAATAATCAGAAGATTTGAAATATTTTAACCTAATTTTTTTCAAATTCCTTGGAATTTTCAAAAACTTTAAAGAATTTCAAAGGAGTTTAAAGGATTTGAAATAATTTTGTTTATTTGAAAAGATTTTTGAAGGGCTTTAAAAAGTTTCAAGGGCCTTCAAACGATATCAAAGGATTCGAAATATTTTAGGAAATTAAAAAAAACTCCCAAAAATTTTTAATTCATTTTAGTTGTTTGAAGGCTTTCAAATATTGATATACTTTATGATATTTAAAAAGAGTACAATTCAATTTAAACAGATTTAAAGAATTTCAAGGGATTTCCAAGGCTTTTTATAATTTTAAAGGATTTTAATATTTTAATAGATTTCAAAATATGTTTTGCAAGAGATTTTCAAATATTTGTTGCAATTCATTTGGACTTCGCCCTATATTCTTATTAATTTATCCTAAATCCTTTTAAATTATTTTGAATTCTTCGAAATTTACGAATTTCTACAAAATTCAATTGATTTTTAAATATTTTTAAATTGTTTTCAGTTCACTTGATTGCTTTTTAAATTCTGTTTGATTTTTTCTGAATTTCATCTAATTCTTCTCGTTTCTTTTAAAGTCCTCTAAATTTACTCAAAATTTATTGCAATTAATACATTTAAAAAAATTTTTTAATTGTTCCAATTCGTTTGAATTCTTTAAATTCAACTTAAATTGTTTTGTAGTCATTATTCACTTCTTGTGTTAGAAATTAGTAGTGTTTTAAAGATTTTAAGAGATTTCAAATTTTTTGTATTCACCCTGAATTATTGTAAATTTCAAAATGCGCGAAAGCTTGCCCCCCCACTTTCAACATTTCGAATTTTTAGCAGAGTTCTGATATCCTTTTGAATTTTTCTACAGTTCCTAATAACATTTAGAAATAATTTCGGCGTAAAACTACTTAAAAAATGGATTTTTTAAAATTTGGTGCCTATAAAGTTCACGTTCCCACGAACTTGTCTAAAAATTACATTTTTTAAAATGTTTTGGGTAGATTTATCATAGTTCTAGAGTTCTTGATACTTATTAAAAATAGTTCCAAGAAATTAGACTACAAAATGTTTTTTCTATGGAGCCAGCACCAGTTATACAAAAAAGTCTTATAACATTTTTCGAATTACTTCAAATCCAAAAACTTACAATACTTTACACATACCCAAAAATGTTGAAATTCAAATTTTTTAGGGTTGCATGAATTCTGATCAGAGTTGTGTAGCCCCCTGAATAGTTCTACAAAAAACTCTAACAAAATTTTTCGATAAAACTAAAATCCAAAAACCTACAACACTTTACACATACCGAAAAATTTTGAAATTCAAAATTTTGAGAGTCACGGGAGTTCTGATCAGAGTTCTTGTAGCCCTTTGAATTATTCTATAAAAAAGTCTAATAACATTTTTCGATAAACTAAAAATCCAAAAACTCCTGGAACTCTGAAAATGTTGATTTCAAAAATTTTGGATATGTTTAATGTCTTGTAGGTTTTTTGAATTTGAGTTTATCAAAAAATTTGATAAGACTTTTTGGTAGAACTATTCTGGGGGCTACCAGAACTCTGATCAGAACTCTTGGAACTATTTCCAAAAAATAATAGGACCTGTAGAACTAATGAAACGGATGTCAGAACTCTAAAAATGTTCAAAATTTGGAAAGTTCGCACGCATAAGTACAAAATTCAATGAAATATTTAAACGATTCTCATTACCGAGTAAAGTAACATTGAATTACTTGTATGCTTATTCTTCGTTAATTAAATTGATCGAGGACAAATTCGAGTTTTTATCCTAGATGGAATTTAACCTACATATCCTTCTGTATAACTTCCTTAAGGACCATTAACTTTGACTTTCCATTCTTGTTTGCCTCGTTTCTCGATTCGTGCTATGCTTTATGATCTTGATCGAGGTACGAGTAGTAATCAAGGTACAAGATTCATCCGATTATGCACAATTTTCTTATATCTCTTATATTTACTATGCATGCAAAATTAATTTTGGAAATAGTCTACCAATATTAAATCAGGAAATTCACGTAATACTCTTACATTGCAAATTTCTTTTTTTTCTTGATTATCGAACTCACTTGGAAATCATCGATCCTTATAAGAGCGTGCTTAATGATCCACGCATCCTAAAATGATTTTTAGAGTAAAAAATATATATGTGGGTGAAAATAAAAAATTAACAATATCCGGTACCGAGAAAATTACGGTTTTTATTCAAATAAAATAAAATGTTTAATTATAGAACCTGGTAGTATATGACTCATTCCATACCTTGTGTGGTGATTATTAAAAATCAAAGAAATTTCAATCAGATTAAAATTAAATTTAAAGTTCTATTTAACGTCCAATTTTTCTTTTCTTTTTTATGAAATTTGTTACCTTTGTTCAAATTTCAATAGGAACATTTTATGGTGGTTGTACAAAGTTCGTCGGATTCTTGGTTTTATTTTCAGGAATTCTGCATATTAAAAATTTGCCCGGTACGAGGAAAAAATGATTCAAATCGATAACTTAATACCAGACAGACACAAGAAAGATCTAAACAATTTTTTTTAACGAATGGGATTTATTTCTAATTTTTAATTAATTGACAAATTCATGTGTTTAAATGTATGTGAGTGAATGTATGTATGTATTTTAAATGCCTTATTTCTTATGCTAGGTTGCATCTATTCTTTACTTTCTGACACCAAAGTATTACTTGAATCATCTGTAAGGTTCCGAATATTTATCAAACATAAGTTTTATCAAAATTAATTACATTCTCTTCTTAATGAAAAGGTGTTGGTTTTATTTAAAATTGGGCTTTATTGGTTTTTATAAAATCTCCATTTTTTGAGACCCCCTGAGTCAGAAAAAATTATCTTTACGAAGGTGTCTTTCAGTCTGTCTGTAGTCTGTATCGTGTAGGCACGATAACTTTCGAAAGATTTATCAGATTAGAATCTGCTTTGGCGCACTTTTTTAGGGCCTAAAAAGAAATAACAAGTTCACTCGTTCTATCTCAGGATATTCATAGTATTTGCATACTCGAAAAATTTATCCTAATAACTTTTTTTAATAAAAAGAAAATGATCAGAGTTATAGCTTTAAAAAAAACCGAAAATAAACATTTTAAGCCAAACAACACACGACATGAAAAAAAAGTTGAGAATAGACAAACGTTGCTTTTTGAGAGCCCAAAAAGATTATCATAGCAAAATTTTGAATTTTGTTGAAAAGTTGAAAATTCAAATTTCGATCACACAAAAAGAATTGAAAGTCAAACATTCCGTTTTGAGGTCAAACTATGCAAAATACGAAAAAAATAAAGAAACTAAAATTTCATACTCCAAAAAGATCTACAAATTTGTTATTAATCATTTTTAGGTAGAGCGTAGATTTTCTTTTAATATTAACAAATATTATTAGAAGTTTTGATGGGATACTTAGTTTTAGTTTTAATCATAAAAAATATCATTCAAAATAAAACGACATAAGGTACAAACAAAAATTAAAAGAATAAAGTTGTTCACCCCGAAAGGATCTACATATTTGTTATTAATAATTTTTAGATAGAGCGTACATTTTCTTTTAATATTAAAAAATATGATTAGAAATAAAAAACTTAAATTAAAAAAAACGATAAAAAAGACGAAAAAATATGAAAAGACAAAAGTTATTTAACCAAAATATGTCTACAAAAATTGCTTATAAACTCTGGTTATAAAAATATATTAAAAATAAAATAATTTACTTTTTGGAAAAAGGACACAAGCTACAATAATATTTTATTTAGTAAAATTTGTGCCTTAATTTTATCTGCAAATTTGCTTTTAGTTTGAATCATATAAAATAGAATTGAAAATAAAAAATAGAATGTATGGAAAAGTGACACAAGTTGTAATAAAATGTTTAATAACAATTTTTACATTCTCATCTAATGAGAAGGTATTGGTTTTATGTAAAATTTCACTTTGTCGGTTTTCATAAAATCTTCACGTTTTTCACTGAGTCAGAAAAAACGATTTTTACGAAGGTGTTTGTCTGCCTGTCTGTCTGTACTCTGTATTCTGTAGGCACGATAACTTTCGAAAAATTGATCAGATTGCATTCTGCTTTGGCACACTTTTTTAAGGCCTAAAAAGAAAGAACAAGTTCGTGAAGCAGCTATTTTGGATCAAAATTCAAAAAGTGAGCACGTTTTCAAAATTTTTAAGACCACATTTTTTCAAGATTTCAGAATTCTATAAACGGTTATTCATAGTATTTAGAATCCCAAATAATTTATCTTTATGACTTTTATTTATAAAAAGAAAATCATTAGAGTTAGAGCATGTTCAAAATAAAAAACAAAATCTAAAATGAACATTTGATGCCAAACAACGCATGATATGAAAAAAAGTCAAGAAAAGAAAAACGCTGATTTTTGAAATCTCTACAAGATGGTCATAACACATTTTTTAATTTGGTCGAAAAGTTGAAAATTCAAAATTTGATCGTACCTTAACTTTTTGAAACCAAATTTTTTCAGGATTTCAAAATTCTATGAACGGTTATTTATCGTACTCAGAAACTTAAACAATTTATCCTAATGACTTTTTCTGTAAAAGGTAAATTATCAGAGTTAGAGCATTTTCAAAATCCAAAAAAAGAACTAAAATGAACATTTTAAGCCAAACAACGTATGATATAAAAAAAAGTCAAGAGAAGAAAAACTTTGATTTTTGAAAGCCCTACAAGATTATCATATCCACTTTTCGCATTTGGACGAAAAGTTGAAAATTCAAAATTTTAGCATACCAAAAATCTTTAAAACCATATTTTTCAAGATTTTAAAATTCCATGTGCTGTTATTTATAGTACTCAGAAACTCAAACAATTTATTCTGATGACTTTTTTCTATTAAAAGAGAATTACCAGGATTAGAGCATTTTTAAAATCCAAAAAAAAACAACTAAAATGAACATTTTAAGCCAAACAACGCATGATATGAACAAAAGTCAAGAGAAAAAAAACGTTAATTTTTTAAAGCACTACAAAATTATCATTACAAATTTATTGATTTGGTCGAAAATTTATAATTTTATCGTACGAAAAATAATGAAAAATCCAAAAAGGCCGTTTTTTGGTCAAACTATGGAAGATACGAAAAAATTGAATAAACTAAAATTACGCGCCCTAAAAAGATCTACAAATTTTTTAACAAACACTTTTTGATAGGACGCGTAGTTTTTGTTTTTAGTCGTAAAAAAGAATATTAAAAATTAAAAATGACAAATAAATTAAATTTTTGGACTAACGACATAAGCTACAAAAAAAACTTGTTTATCCAAAAAAAAGTCCACGAATGTTTATTATTACTGTTTTATAGGATGCGCAGCTTTTGTTTATTCGTAAATATATCGAACAAAAAGATTAATTTTTTGACAAACAACGCAAGCTATGAAAAAAATAAATAGACTCATTCAAGTTTTTCATGAATAATTTTTTAGAGGACACTTAGTTTTTTCTTTAATCGTAAGATATAACCTTTAAAATAAAAAAATTAAATTATTTTAATGCATTTTTTAAAATAAAAATTGTTTGTAAAACGATATAAGATATGCACTAAAATTGAAAAACAAAACTTGTTCAGCCAAGAAGAACTATAAATTTGTTATTAATCATTTTTAAATAGGACGAGGAGATTTTCTTTTAATCGTAAAAAATAAGATTGAAAATAAAAAAATTAAATTTTTAGAATAAATTTTTGGAAAAAGGACACGAAAGACGAAATAAATTTTTTAAAAAAGTTTCTATAACCAGAAATATCTAGAAGTTTATTATAAAATCTGACTAAAAAATCTGCCCGCTTCGCGGGCACATTCTTATCGCGCACTACATGCGCGTCTTGCTTTGCTCGCAAGTTTAAGCGCGCTTCACACTCGGATATTTATTCTTTGCATTTGGAATGCGTGAAAAAAACTTTATCAAAAAGATCTCTTTTAGATGGCAATATTTATATGCGTCTTCATGTTCTGAATTTTATTATTTTTTTTTCAATGTTATTTTTCACGAAGAAAATAAAAAGTACGCGTCCTATCAAGAAGTGATCCTTAACGAAATTGTAGATCTTTTTTAGGATAACAATTTTTGTTAATTCATATTTTTTCGTATCTTACATAGTTTGTCCACAAAATGGAATTTTTTATTTTTCATTATTTTTTGTGCAATAAAAATTTGAATTTTTGATTTTTGAAGAAAATCCAAAAATTTGTTATGATGATCTTGTAGGGCTTTCAAAAAGAATTTTTTTTCTGTTTTTTAACTTTTTTTATATAGTGCGTTTTTTAGCTTCAAATTTTAATTTTCGGTTGATTAAAAAAATTTTGAAAACGCTATATTTCTAAGAGTTTTCATTTTATCGAAAAAAGTCATAAGGATAAATTATTTGTTCTTTTTAATATTATAAATTATGAGAATATAAAAACATATATAGTAAACAAAAATCTGCCCGCTTTGCGGGCAAGTTCTTAAGCGCTCTGTGTGCGTGGCTAGCAAGTTTGAACGCGCCTGTGGCGCCCGATTATTGATTCTCGCGCTTCACGCTCGATGATGCATTCACCTCGCGATACACGCTTAGTCTTTGTGTTTACCCTACATTTGTGCGCATTTTTTAAAAATTAAAGGTCAAAACATCGATAACTTCTATTTGGTGATTGAGAATCCTCTTTTGTCGAACTTCCTTCAACTTTAACGAACACAAATTCTCATTATGTATCTCGTACTTCGCATTCGATTTTGTCGAAAGTGCAAACTTTATTACATTATTACATTCTCATCAGAGAAGGTATTAGATTTGTGTAAAATTTGTCCCCCCCCCCCCCCCCCCCCCCCCAGTTTTTGTCAAATGTCCACGTTTTGAGACCCCCTGAATCCAAAAAACAGGTTTTTACGAATGTGTCTGTCTGTATGTCTGTCTGTCTCTCTGTGAACACGATAACTTTTGAAAAGAGTAATCTATTAGTGGTACACTCGTTTTGTGTCCAAAACTAAAGATCAAGTTCGTTAGCCAGCCATTTTGGATGAAAATTCAAAAACTGCTCACATTTTGAATATTTTTGAGACCACTTTTTTACAAATTCTAAAATTTTCTGTATGGTTATTCATAGTATTCAAAAAAATTTAACAATTTATCCTGATGACTTTTTTCGAAAAATCAAAAATTACTACAGTTATAGCATTTTCAAAATAAAAAAAAACCACTAAAATGACCAATTTAGGTTAAACAACGCATGATACGAGGAAAAGTCTGGAGAAGAAAAACATTGCTTTTTGAAAGCCCTACAAGGTTATGATAACAACTTTTTCAATTTGGTGAAAAAATCGAAAATTCCAAATTTGATAGTGCAAAAAAATTTTGAAACCACATTTTTTTAAGATGTAAAAATTCTATACATGGTTGTTTATAGTACTTCAAAACTTAAACAATTTATCTTTCTGGCTTTTTTCTATAAAACTTGATCGTACCAAAAATAATGAAAAATTCCATTTTTTGGTCAAACTATGCAAGATACGAAAAAAATGAAAAAGCTCAAATTGCGCGCACTGGAAAGAACTACAAATTTATATCATTCAAAATAAAAATATGAAATTTGTTTGAAAAAACGACACAAAGTATGAACTTAAATTACCAGACAAAAGTTGTTCGCCTAAAAAGATCTATAAATTTATTATTCATCATTTTTCGATTGGGCGAGTAGATCTTCTTTTAATCGTAAAACCTAAGATAAAAAATTCAAAAATGAACTTTTTGGAAAAAGCACAGAAAAGACAAAAGAGGAGATAGGCTCCCATATAGGACCCTATATAGGTTCCTGTATTAGACCCTATGCATATGCGCAGTAGTTTATATTTAATCGTGAAAAACAACATTAAAAATAAAACATTATAAAACCAAGGAAATAAGAATTAGTATGATTCAATTTTTATGCATATTATGAATTATAATGATATACATTTATTAAAATGATACATGTTTCAGAGCAGCTTAGAATACAATTTAAAGCAAAATCAGAAACAAATACAAAAATAATCATGTTAAATACAATTTGCTTTTTATTTTGCAATTTTTTAATAAGTAATCCCAGGCAGAGTTACATAAAAAATATATTATAATTGATATAAAAGTGTTGTGTATAATGTAGAAAAGTTTACATGTTGGACAAAATCGAGTGCAAAGCACGAGATACGTGATGAGAATGTGTTCGTTAAACCCGAAAGCGCTTTAACCAAAGAGAGTTCAAAATCACAAAATTACAGTTGTCAGTACGTTGACCTTTGATTTTAAAAGGTGTGTCCACGAATGCGGGAGGAATAGAAAGACCGAGCGCGTAGCGCTAGGTAAATACAACATCGAGCGCGAAGCGCGAGAACCAACAGTTGCGTGCCCTAGGCGCGCTCAAACTCTGTTTCAATACCATAATTCATATTATGAATTACAGTAATATAAATTTATCGAAATGATAAACATTTTTCTTGGTAAATAAGAATAAAATTTTGTGCAAATAAGAAACAAATATTAATGTAATCATTACAAATAAAATATGGACTTTATTTTGTAATATCTGAAGGAGCAGCCCCCTTAAAGAGATACAGAAAAAATATATATATATAATATAAATTTGACATAACAGAGTTGAACGTGATTAGAATGCGTTCGTTAAAGCCGAAGGAGCTTTAACGAAAGAGAACACACAATCAACATATTACAGTTGTGGATGCTTTGGCCTTTAAATTTAAAAGGACTGCACACAAATGTAGGTAAATACAAAGACACAGCGCGTAGTGCAAGGTAAATATATTATCGAACGCAAAGCGCGAGGACCAACAATCGCGCGCCCTGGACGCGCTAGAAAAGCTTGCGAGTCGCGCGCATCGCGCGATGCGAATTCACCCGCACGGCGGGTAGATTTTGTTTTTTGTTTTATCCATCATTACTCCCGACAGAATACCAAAAACCCAGCAAATAAAAAGTTAGCGCACGTATAGACAAATATATAGTACACTTTATGCTATATTTATTTTTAGTACAAAGTTTCGAAAAGTTGCCTATAGCCACATAATTTAAAACTTATAGGATCCACAATTATCCATAGTTATATTTAATAATATTAACATTGCTGAGATATTTCGTAAGTATAGAAAAAAACTATTCATGAAATGATTTAACTTTGAAGAAACTTATAGTAATGAAAGTTACACCCAAATGTTAGCCTACGCGTTTTCGAAAAAAAGTTGAATAAGCACCTAAAATAGTTTTGTCGTCATGTGTGGGTAGGTTCGCTTATTCAAGTTACAGTTAATGTGGAGTAGAGATAAATTGGTGTAAAAAGAAAAGGTTGTCAAGAGAGGCAGCTGTTTCTACTTGACGAAAGAGAGCAATGTGCAGGAAGCAAAAAAATGATTTAGGCTTATGAAAAGATATGATCCTAATTAAAAAAACTGAGATAGTAAAATAACTTTGATAAGACATTACATATCAAATTCATAACTGACTAAGCTAGATAATTCATATTTTTCTCATAACAAAATATTCGTAACTAAATCAATCTGAGCGAATAAAATATATTTTTGTTTTTGAAAGTTCATTTTTTGGTACAATAGTTCATTTGAAATTAAAAGAAATAAATCTGTTTAAATGCAAAGTAGAATCCAATAAATTGAATTCCATATAAGTGTTCATAAATTCCATTGAATTAAAGGTGGATTGAATTGAATTCAAACTAAGTTAATTAAAATTAATTCCAGGTAATTATCTGAGTTTCATGGAATTCAATACGAAGTTAGAGTGAATTTAATTTAGGTAGTTCAGCTTTCAACTAAAAAAGAAAAATGTTCAGCCAATCAGTTTAATATTTAAATTGTAAGTTAAAAAGTTAATTAAAAATATGAACTTTTAAGAATTTAAAAAACACAACAATTTAAAAAATAGCTACATTTTTAACCAGTGAGATAATTTTTTAAGTAAAATTAAGAATCTTCAACCAAACGGACCAGTTCTCAACGAAAAATGTAATAGTTTATATTTCAACTAAATGCGATAATTTTTGACGAACCATTTTTTAATTTTCAGCTTTATTTTAAACAAAAAAACATCAATTATGAACTAACAAGAAGCAATTTATACCTAAACAGACGAATGTGAAAAAATACTTGAATTTTGAACCAAGTAGTTGAATTTTCAACTAAAAAGATAAATTTTTACTTAGGAAGATGAAATCTCTATCGAAAGAGATGAATTTTGGACTAAAATTATGCATTTCCAAACAAAAAATTAATTTTTAATAAAGCAGTTCTGGTTTCAGATAAATCTGCAATGATGTAGATGTATTTTCAATTGAAAAATATAAATTTTTAGCTAAGAAGAACTAAAATTATGCATCTACAATAAAAAAATTCATTTTTAACAAAGTTGTTCAGCATTCCCAGAAGCAGTTGAATTTTCTACAACAAAAGATTAATTTTCAACCAAGTAGATCAGTTTTCTACCATTAAAGAGGTTTTCTATAATAAACTACATGAATTCTCAACCAAGTTGTTGAATTTCCAATTAGAAAAAAAAATTTCAACCAAATAGTTACATTCTTATCTAAGAGATATAATGTTTTAACAGAATATGGAAAAGTTACATTTTCTTTAAAAAAATTATTTTTGTTTGAAAAAACCGATATTTCTACGAAAATATTATTTTTCTTCCAAAAAGGCGATTTTTTCAAATATATAAATTTGCAACATAAACTTCAATATTTAACTTTATTTAACTTTATTTAACTTTATTTAACTTTTAAATTAACTTTATGATTTTCAACTATGAACACATGAATTTTCAACTATAAAAGACAATTTTTTGACCAGAAATAAAATAGTTAGATTTTCAGTACAAAAAATTAATTTTCAACCAAAACATTCTGAAATGAAATCAAAATTATAAAGTCATTAAAAAAAGGAATTTACAAAAAATACAGTTAAATTATTAAATTAACAAAAAATCTTCTATTAAGCTAATGAATTTTCAACAACAAAAACTTTGACCAAAAATGCAATAGTTGAATTTTCAGTTAACAAAATCAATTTTCAACGAAATTGATTTTCAACAAAATTGATAAAAACTATTGGGATCACTATGTGAATTACTCCGAATTCTCTATAATAAAAGTAGATTGCTCCACAATATAACTTGATTACTCCGGGTCAGAAGTGGATTACTCCAAAGACTAAGTGTATTTCTCTAGAATACCTTAATTTATCTAAATTCTTTGGATTATAAATGGATTATTCTGGCTTCTAACTGTATTACTCTGTACAATAGCTTGATTACTCTGTACTATAGCTTGATTACTTTGGTTTACAAAGTGGATTACTCCGGTTTACTCTCGAAGATCCGGAATACACCGAATTACCAGTTTTGATAATCGACCGGTCCCGCAGATTACCAATCTTGTTTCCCCATCGGGTCTATCCTAATCAGCTGGTGTCGACATACAGTTTCTATTTGTTTTCCGTGAATGATTAGTTTAAAGAAAAATATCTTCCTTTCTGGACCATCATGTTCCTACTTTTTGCTTGAAATCGAATAAGGTTACAAAATGCTAGTACACCAGAGCGATAATTAGTAGACCATAATGGGCGCGGCAATTAAAAGGGCATTCAAGAAAGACCAGTGAAGAACAACTTTTTTAGGCACTTCTAGAATTGAAGAAACGGAACAAGAGGCTGATGTACTCCTAGGTCGACGTCGCTAACCGCTTTCTAAAGAAGACGCGGACATTCTTGCGGATCAAGGAACCGAGTTCCATGGAGCGCGAAGAAACACGCACTGCGCGAAATAGGAGTCAAAATGCCGGATGTGCACTGTGCAGCAAAAGACACTCGGAAGATCTTGCGAATAACGAATCTCGTTCCCTCTATGAGAAAAAGAGACTTAAGTACTTTAGTGAAAGGAATTTCACTAAAGCAAGCTTGCTCATTAGCGCCGCTGTATGTTCAACGCCGCAAAACGTCTCAATCGCTGAACGCGATATGAATCCCTCATCTGGAAAAAAATAATTCCTAAAATAGAGCGAATTTGCTACGAAGATATTTCTCGCGTCATGCACTGTTAGCTCAATGCCCTGACAAACTCACTTTTCCGTTTTCAATCAAGATTCCAGGCTGTTCAAAAGGCAAGAAAAATTTGAGCCTGTGGGAACAGCAACGAAACCACGATGCTCAGGTATCAGGGGGAGAGCATCGTAGTTTCGTTGCTGTTCGTACTTACTCAAATTTATCTTGTCTTGATAAAGCTGCTCTTTGATTGCCGAAACGTTGGTGATTATTTTTACAAATGTTTTTTTCTTATTTTGATTTATTGATAATAAAAATAAAAAGACAAAGGAAATAAAAGGAGAAGGAGGGGGATTTGGTTTGTTGCTTTCTCATTTTTATTTTCCCTTTCTATTTTTTGTTTAAAAACAAAATTTGTCTTCTTTTTTAGGAAAATTTGTATCTTGTTTTCAAGTGGCGATAGGAACATTTTATGGTGGTTGCCACCATAATTTTATGAACATTTTAGGAACATTTTATTGTTCGTTGAATGTAAAATTATTGCTAGACATGTGCTGAATAGTAGTGATGTGTGCTTCAAACAATTAGTTATTGCTAAACAGATGCTAAACAAACAAAAATAGTTAAATAAGCCAAAGCTTAATCTGACAAATAGTGTTTAAATAGATAAAACAAATAAAGAATAAAAAACAATTAGGAATTTTTGAATGCATGGGAGTAAACCTTATTTCCTAATTTCTAAAATCTGATATCTAATAAATTAAATTACACTGTGGAATCTCTTCTCGCATATTTTCCATGATTATAATTTTCTCATCCGGCATATTTTTCTTAATTTTAATTTCCTATTCCGGAATATTTTTTTATCCAAGAAATAGGAGTTCCAAATCTTATTTCGTTCGCAGAATTATATGCAGGACAAAAAAGTTGTTTGTCTCATTCTTCACTCTATCAAATAAAAAAAATAGGATTATATAACTGAGCAAGTAGGTAGCAAAAAATCGTATGATCGTTAACAAAGTAAAGTTATTTAATCAATTTCGGTTAAAAATTTTTTTGAGTTAATGTAGAATTTTTTTGAATTCATTATCAATCATTTTCAATTTAGAAGAATGCAAGCGGGAGTTCGGTCACGATTGACGCCTTTTTTAACTTGCAATGCGTGGGGGCGACCAATGCAGATATAGAATGAAAATCTAACGTTTATGTCTATCTTCCAAAGATCACATTGTGCCTTTATGCAATGGTATAGCTTACCTTACGATTTTTTGTAAAAATGTTGGAAAATTTTTTTTGTCATATATGCGTTAACATGAATTAATTTTTATTCAAATTAACTCAATGTATTACCGATTTTGACACTCTAACAAGGCAAAGCCCATCGCAAATATTATATATTACAAAACCATATGACATAATATATTTCTTCGTTTTACGCGATTTTACTGATTGTTTATAATTATACAACTATTGTTAAAATTGTTGTTTTCAATGTTAGAAAATCTTGTCAGTGAATTAGGTTATATTTTTCACATCTTCAGTTTAAAAGAAATTCTAGGGCTGTTGTGTAAAAAAAGTAAACAATGATACTCTTACAATAAACTTCCCTTTAAAATGTTTTTTCTTTTACGAAATAATTGTTTGTGTATAAGAATAATTTAATTTCGTATAGTTCATTCTTTGTGAAGACGTTTGCCAATTTACTATCTGGTTTTAAAATTGTATTTTGTAAGAAAAAGAGGAGATTCTCCGAGCTTCTAGCTTATCAGTTTCGAGAAATGAAGTCGTAAACTTATTGTCAACTTGTCTAATTGAACAGACATCTAAAACCACAGACAGTTTGAAATGTCAATAATGGAAAAATGTAGGCAAAAATATGTGTACTTGAAATACAGAAAATTGGCTTTTTCCAGACTCATATAAATATTTGAATGACATTAGCATCAATTGCCGGAGATTATTATGTTTATCTTATTTGAACATTGACATATGCATAATGGATTTTTCGTAAGTGTCGTCAATTTGCTTCGTTTCAAATTGAAGCTATAAAAATGTATACATAAAATGAATAACATTGTATTTCTTGATAATTTTAATTGTTCTTTGTATCAAATCATCTATTTTATGTACAGTGCTGTCAACTTAAATCTGAAATATTTATGTTGTTAGAGAACAATTATGCAGAAAGCAATTTTTACAACTAAAACATGGAAGATACGCTGGCAGGAATAATATGTTACAACATTAATTAAAATAACTGCAGCACCAAAATTAGATCTACTAGTAAATAAAAAATTATTCTTTGAAGTAATTTTAAAAATTGAACTTATTTAAGTCCAAAAGAGATTGAACTCAGAATTTAAGAAATTTGCATTAAAATAAAATCAAATTTAAAATCCTATTTATCGTCCAATAATCAAGTTAATGTATAGAGTTCTTTGAAATAAAGCCTAGATTCCAACGACCAATTTGGATAACCACTATCAAATGTTCTTATTGTAACTTGAAAAAAATCCTCTCTAAACGAAATTTTAATTTTCCTAAAAATCAAACAAATTTTTAGAGAAAAATAAAAAGAAGGAAAGGAAAAAGAGAGGACAACTAACCAAATTCCATTCCTTCTTTCTTCCTTTTTTTTATTATTATCAAATAACAATAACAGAATTGTAAATAATAATCACCAATGTTTCGGTACCCATACAACATCCTTATCAAGGTAAAAAAATCAGCATGTAGGAACAGCAACGAAACAATGATGCTCTAACTTTGCATCGTTGTTTCGTTCCTGTTCCTGCCTGTTCAAATTTTTCTTATCTTTATAAAGGGGCTGTATTAGTACTGAAACGTTTATGAGTATTATTTACGATCGTTTTTTTTTTTACCAAAAAACGATGCAAAGGGAGAGCATCGTTGTTCCGTTGCTGTTCCTACCTGCTGAAATTTTTCTTACTGTGATAAGGGTGCGGTATAAGTACCGAAAGGTTGGTGAATATTATTTACAAATGTTTTTATATTGTGATTTGATCATTAAAAAAATTAAGAGGACGAAAGAAATAAAAGAGGAGGAAGGGGATTTGGTTGGTTGCCTTCTAATGTTTCTTTCTTCTTTTTTATTTATGTCCTAATATTTTTTCTTTTTCAGGAAAATTAGATTTTCTTAAATGAGGATTTTCTTTCAAGGTACAATAGAAAAATTTTACGGTGGTTGTCCAAATTTGGGCTTTGGATTCTTCGTTTTATTTTCAGGAAATCTATCCACTAAGCTTAGAAAATAGCTGAGGTTTCAGCATGAGGATTTTTAATAAAAAGACCTTTTACTTCTAGCTTCATATATGGTTAAAATAAATTTTCTAAAGCAAAACATATCATAAAATCAAACCATACTATTTTTACATTCTAAGATATTTCTGTTTCATAAAAGCCAACGTTGGTCTTGCCCCACACGCGGGAAAAGACTGGCGAAATGCGGCTTGTTATAAAGAATTGAATGGTCAAATCACTGTTTTATTGAGATAATTAATGCACATGGAATTATAATATGCAATAATATTAGACTCGGAATTTATTGAAAAAATGGATAAAAAGAAAATGAAACAAAATGAAATGAAAAAAAAGAAATGAATTTTCAACTGAAATATGAATATTGCACAACAAAAATGATTTCTTAACAAAGTAGTTGAACAAAAATTAAGAAAAAAGTTAAATCCTCAAACAGAGAGCAGATTAACTTACAAGGAAACAATAGCATTTTTATCAAAAAAGATTAATTTTTTGCTATAGAATAGATGAATTTTTAAATCAAAAATACAAATTAAAAAAAAAGAATCTACATCCGAAAAAAATTTTATTTTAACTTTTCAACAACAAAATGTAAGTTTTGTATAAGAAATCAATTTCCTGCGAAAGTTATACTTTAATTCTTAATCCCAAAAGACAATGTTTAAACGAAATAGTTAAATTTATAATAAAAAAGAATAACTTTTTGTAAAAATGAAGGAATTTTTATGCCATCAGCAGCATTTTTGTATAAGGAAAATGCAATTTCTACTAAAACAGATGAGTAGTTTTAAGTCAAAAAGAAAAATTACCAACAAAAATAGTAGTGGAAATTTCATCCAAAAAAGGTTTCAGTTTGACTTTTCAGCATAAAAATATGAGTTTTAAATGAGAAAGAAATTTTCTATGAGAATATTTGCATTTTCTACACAAAAATATAAATTTTCAACAAAACGATTGAATTTTTAATTTAAAAAAATACTTTTTTACAAAATTCTTTAATTTTAAAACAAATCGTTGCATTTTTATCGAAGAAAGATGGAATTTCAAGTAAAATAGATGAATTTTTAAAATGAAATTTTTCAAAAAACAGTTGAATTTTTAATCCAAAAAGACAAATTTTCAACACAAACATTGAATTTTCAACCAAGAAGGATGTCTTTTCAACAAAATTGTTCAATTTTTAAATAAATAATAAAATCTATAACTAAAAATATAATCTTGTAGAGAAAGCAACGAAAAAAGTAATAATACAAGCGCAAAAATTACTAACAAAGAATGCTATAGCAGGATTATCGCAAAACTTTACTTTTAATTTTTTTCTAACTTCCTATTTACCAATTTTTCATTTTTTCTAACCATATTAATATTCAATGGCCAAAATTTAAAACTTTGAACACTTTCAACCTAGAATATTTTATAAACAGAATAAAACAATTTCAAATTACAATTGAAAAAATTTCAAATGCATTCTACTTGACAGTTTAAAGTTATAGAAATTCTCTGACTTTTAGACCATTTTTGTTCCTTAAATTCCTGACTTTTCCCTGACCAATAAAATTACCTGACTTAAAAAAAAATTGTAGTTAGCTAGGTTCGTTTTTTACACACTAGGTTTGTTTCGCATGTGATGCACTTTTTCCGTTACGATAAATGATATTTCTGTGAATTAATTTAGTGTCTTAAATGTGTCGGAATTTTGCGAAAATTTCTTACAGTGTAGGATGTCGGAAATTTTGCTTCCTTTAGGAAAGGCAGGAAATTTGAAATTTTCTTAAAAATTCCCTGTTGCGTTCTTAGGACATCGGAAGTTTTGTTTTCTACAGGAAAGTAACCATTTCACAGCCATAGAAACTCTGTTCTAAATAAAATAATAAATTTGAAAGAAGCTATAGCCATTTATAGTCTACTATAGGGAAATTCAAAATTTTCACCTGATCTGAATGCCAAAGAAACTCTGTTCCACATATAAAGAAGTTCGAAAGAATCTTTAGCGATTTATACACAACAGTCCGAAAATTCTTATTTTCATTGTCAGGAAAAATAAAAAATTTGTCTGGGAAAAGTCAGATAACTTTGAAAATGAATCTTTGCGGCCACCCTGATTATATTTTACAAATCGCTACCAAGCTCCCTGTACAGATTATAGAAATTCACGATTAAATCGCCTATCATTATTTGCGAAGCGCGGTTGTGGATGAAATTTCTTATTGCAATCGTGAAATTCAACTCTCAACGGTTGGTGACAATTACAGTCGGCATTGTAATGAAGAAGAGACGCCTGTGTTGGCTCATATCGTCTTTCAGTTATGCGACTTTCAAGGCTCCCTCTTCCATTTCAAAGTCGATGAACGCTTGAAGAATTACTCGAATAAATATAGTCGCTCCTAATTTGGGCACCAGGATTGCACGTGGGTGCCGAGAATTAATAGATTATTGACTTATTGTTTGTTGGTTAATATCCGTCAATTTGTTATTTTGAGAAGGAATAATTAATTTTGCATAGGAATGCTTCAAACCTCAATCACTCATGTTTATTAATCAGTTTTGTAATGTATACCTTATATTCAAAGTCTCCTCTTAAAATCGCGTTCGGTAAAGGTAAGGCTAAACATTTTAACTGAGGCGCATGCATATTTCCCAAATTCTAATAATCCTCACTTGAGAGAATAAAATTCCAATCTCCAGGGTCTGCTCATAAATATTTAAAGGGTTCTGATAATAGATGCCAAATAATTTTTACCTCAATTCCTTGAGAGAAATCCTTTTATTTAAATTTTTATATCACAAATGTTTTAAATTTTAGCAATTTTAGAAATGTATATATGTTTCTGGATTTTTGATTTTCCTATTTAAAAAATGTAATATTTTTATGAATTGCCGTTTGATCTTACACAGTAAACCCCAGGAATAAATTTTATCTTTCAAAAAGATAAAAACGTTGCATCACGTTTATCTAACGATAGATAAAATTTATCTGAAAAAAAGATAAAGTTTATCTGACCTAAATATTTCTTTGACATAGGTTATATGTCAGAAGGCTGCGTCTACTTTCACAGAAGAAATATCCTTCATAAACGAGTAAGAACACTCAGCCAACTTCAGTCCCTTACTTTTGTTGAACAAATCTTGAGTTTTCTATCGACCCTGATGTAGACTTCAAAAATTGTAAACAAACACTATTTGGTATAAAGTAACCAAAGTGCAGACTGTGTATTCAGTAAGTGTAGGTGAGTGATTTTTGATTTTAAAATTATTGAATTAAAGTGAAAATATTTAAAATTGAATACCGCGTGGATTTTTTAATTTGTAAAGGACATTTTTTCTGTGAAAATAGACGCAGCATTTCTGACATGTAACATATGTCAAAAAAATATTTACGTCAGATAAACTTTATCTTTTTTTCAGATAAATTTTATCTTTCGTTAGATAAACGTGATGCAACGTTTTTATCTTTTTGAAAGATTAAATTTATTCCGGGGGTTTGCTGTGTATTTATATTTTATCGAATTACATTGCCCGAAGTTTTATTATTCGGAATTGCCATTGGTGATCATTTTTACTATTCCGATTGCAATAACGTAACATAAAAAGGAAATTCCGAATCTCATGTTCAATCGTAATTCGGTATAATAAAACTGAAGCAAGTTTGTTTCACTCGAGGAAAATGTAAATTGACTAGGATTTTTCATTCGATTATATTAAAACAAATTTTAAAAGTGTCTTTTTATTTTATTACTTTTAGTTTGTTTAATTATTAAATGAACAATGAAAAAGACCTTATTGGATATAGTGACGATACAATCAGCAATGTTGCTTGCACTTTTTCATATTTCAAAATATTTTTAAAATCTTTGAAATATTAAAATCTGGTTTACATTCAAACTCGTAAATTGGTATTTGGCTAAAATTGTAAATGTTGAAAATAATATTCAATGTCAGTTGAAAAAGAATAAATTTAAAAAATCAATAACTCCTTTTCTAAACCTGAAAAATTCTATTTACATTTCTGTATGTTTTAACATTATTTTTTGGAACAGGGATCTACTAAATATTAATAATCTCCAATGGAGCTGCAAATAAACACCTGTAAAAATTTGGAGAGTCATTTGAGGCTTTCAGAAATGTAAAAAAAAAATTACATGCACTAAAATCCACATAATTCTACTTCTGATTTTCAATTTTTTTGTTTTTGATCTGCTTTACTGTTTTGGGGTGGTGACTTGACCGAGAAACCGGAAAATGACCGCGAATTTAATTGCCCGGGAAAAAACAGGGAAATGGCCGCGAATTTAATTAAAAAACCGTGAATATACTTCTGATTATTTTTATAATTTTGGCCAATTTAGAAAAATGATTCCTACTTAATCTCAGTCCATTATAAGTCCATTATAAGAATAAATTTGCAATTTTTTGCTGTGAGATTTTTTTCGCTGACTTAAGTTTGATAATCAAATTGTTGATATCACAAACATAGAGAAACAATCTTTTTTTTAACGGATTTATAACATTTTATTCGTTTATCCCTCATTTATCCGGACTTGGAACAGATAATTTTAGAAAATAATGATCATTTTTATTTTAGGATAGGTACTTTCTGTAGAGAAATATAATTTCACTTGAAACAGGGAGTTTTTTACATGAAACAGGAATTTAACAGAAAATTCAACTATTATATTTTTGGTTGAAAATTGATCTTTTTTGTATGAAAATTAAACCATTTGGTTAAAAATTGATATTCTTGTTTAAAAACTAAACTATTTGTTTAAAAATATATGTACTTTGTGGAAAATTGGTCTTTTTTGTGAAAATTAATTTTTATGATTAATATTCATAATTTTATTGAAAAATTCATCAGTTAGGTTGAAAATTAGTTTCTCCAAGTGAAAATTACACTGTTACATTTTTTATTGGAAATAGATCATTCGTAGTTTAAATTTAAACAATTTAGCTAAAAAATGTTCCTCTTTGATTAGAAATTTAACTATTTCCTTGAAAATTCGTACTTTTTTGTTAAAATTTAATTTTTTTCGGTCGAAGATTCATCATTTTAATTAAAAATTCATTTGTGTCGTTGGAAAATTCAACTATTTTGTTGAAAGTTAATTTCTAAATTGGTTGAAAATGATTATTTTTCAAACTGAAACTGTAACTGTCATTCTATTTATATATCCCATTAATTAGTTAAATATTCATTTCTTTGGTTGACCATTCATTTTTGACTAAAAAATAAATGATTCAATTTCTGATTGAAAAAGGATCTTTTTTTAGTTGAAGATTCGTCTTTTTTAATAAACATTTTTTATTATTTATACTTATTTTATGGACCGACGCGTGAGGGCGGAATTGTGATATCCGCGCGCTAATGAGTTACACATACATTGACATATTGGAGAAAACATTTGTGCCTATGTAGACCTTTGTTAATGGAAGTGTCTTTCACTTTGCGCGTCAGAATGCGCGAAGCGACGCGTGGGTGATGCCTCGGCGGACTTTCCCTTGTAACCTTTCGATCTTAGGAGAACAAGAGGACTGAGGAGATTATAAGCTATAGCCCATAAGGCCTTGGATTCCATTTGCTTTCATTGAAAATTGCAATTAGGTCTAAATTAGTCTCAACACTGGCATTTATTCACGCCCTTGTTTTTATTCGCTTCTACAATATAGATTCGATCTTTTATCTATTTTTTATCCTTCCATGACGCCTTAAACTAAGTATGAGCAAATGCTCAGATTTATCAGAATCACGAGCGTGCTCTCTTCAACTAAACCAGTGAAATATTTTTCTGGCTGAATCAGTATTTTGAATATATCATTGATGAACAATTCCAGTGACGAACTAGTGGCCTTTTCAGCCAGTGAGATTTCACTGAAAATAAGTGAGATTCCACTGGCTTATTTTAAGAGAGTGTAATTCATGGTCTGGTTATTATTATGGTACATAAAAATCGAGTTTTCAGTTGTGTAAAAAGTAGGAAATCATTCAAAAAGAAGAAAATTGTGGGGTATCCTAAAATTCATAACATTGCGGTACCGCCCATCCCGATGAAAATATCATGTGACCTTGGAGCTAACCTCCCTCCTATTTTTAAATACGGAATATAAATGTAATTTTATATAACCGTAAATCGTGGAATGAATTACGAGTGAAAATTATTTAATTAACTCAACAGATTAGGGGTATAAATAAAAAAATGTGTCCTCTTTTTTTAAAGGATTCTAATTTTGTCCCCTGTTATCAAGAAGCTTCCCCTTTTTATCTTTTTTTAAAGTTAAATTTGAACTGAATTAATATAACCTCAAAGGAAAATCGAAAAATTCTTGTTTCCTATTGAAAATGGAACTAAGTTCAGTATTAAACTATTTTGTTGTAAATTCGTTTCATTTTTGGTTGAAATTTAATTTTTTTACTTAAAATTTAACTTTTACATTTTTGGTTGAAAACTTTTTTTTTAGTTGAAAATCCAACTATGTATGTAGTTAGACAAAGTAACCTATTTAGATGAAAATTCAAGTACTTAGTTGAAAGATCTAGTATTTTTTTAATAATGAATCTTTTTTATAGAAAATTAATCTCCTCGGTTAAAAAATCTAGTATTTTTTAAATTATTCATTTTTTATATAAAATTAATCTCCTTGGTCACAAAATAAACTTTTTGGTTAAACATTTATTCTTTTATTTATTTACTTATTTATCTTTCTTTTTTAGTGTATAATTTAACCATATAGTTAAACATGCATATTTTTTCTATGTCCATTTATGTAGATTGTGGGAAGTCTTTTTTAGTTGAAAATGAAAAATTTTAACTATTTAGTGAAAATTAACTTTTTTATTGAAAATTTATGTAATTACTTTTCTGGAAATTAGTTCTTTTTTGTTCTTTCAGTTGGGAACTTCATGGTAATTTCATTCATAACTAGTTGATACAATTTAAGTTTTTTTTTTAAATTTAATAAACAAATGCATTGATAAGGCATTTATTCAAAGAAAACTTAGTTTTTTTCGATGTCAACTTCTTTTAATTAGGAACTTCATGATGATATCATAAAAAATGCATAATTTATTGATCAATGTTAGGAATTTTTAAAAAAAATTTTAATAAATAAATGCATTAATGGGGCATCTGTCGACCTAATTTTTATTTTTTTATCTCAGTCTTTTTAATTGCAACTTCCTGATAATTTCAGAAAAATCCGTAATTAGTTAATAAATTGTACATTTATTACAAACAAATTTAATAAACAAATGTATTATTTTGAAGCTGCAGTATTATCAAAAGAAATAAAGTAATGAGAAACTTAAGCTGAAAGGACTGAGGTTGAAAAAAACAACGTTTTCGTCGACAAATGCCCAAATATTGCATATAATTATTAAATTTGTTTAAAAAAACATAGAATTCATCAACTAAATATGAGTGTTAATGAAATTATCATCAGGTTCTCAGTGAAAAAGACTGAAATAACAAAAATAAAACAATGTTTTCCTCGAAAGATTCCTGGATAATGCACTTGTTTTTTAAATTCTTTTTAAAAAATCATAAAATTTATGAACTAATCATAAATTTTGCTGAATTTACTATAAAGATCTCAATTAAAAAGTATGACATCGAAAAAAGAACAATTTTTCTGTCTATGGATGCCCCAATAATGAAATTTTTTTATTAAAATTGTTTAAAAAGCATAACATTAATCAATAAATTATTAATTTTTTCTGAATACATCGTGAAGTTCCTAATTAAAAAAGTTTTGACCGAAAAAAAAACAAATTTTTTCTTTGAGAAATGCCTTATCTATGCATTTGTTTAAAAAAAATCTTAAGATCAGAAATGAAGACGACAAAATTCTCGAATGGTGCACTTGTTTAAAATTGTTATAAGATTAATCAACAAATTATGCATTTTTCTAAAATTATCATAAAGTTCCTAATTTAAAAAAACATTATATCGAAAAAACAAATTTTTCTGTCGAAAAAGGGCTGATTAATACACTTGTTTTTAAAAATTTGTTTATAATATAAACAATAATAATCTCAAGAAGAAATTTCTTCGTAATTATATTGTTTTTATCCAAATTTCTGGCAATCTATCTTTAAAAAACGTAAGATCATGCAAAATGGTAAAAAACATTCTTTCAACAAATAATTTGTTCATAATTATGTTTTGTTTATTATATAATATTGAAATATCTTAAACAAATATGTCTCTGGAATTTAGGCGATTTCAATCATTTTCATGGTTTTGACGAACACCGACAACCTCAAATAGAAAACAGTAACCATTTTTTTCGTCTGTACTGATTTGTATTGTATTATTTGTTTGAATCAAATAAATATTTTTATGAATTCGCGTAAACAGATTTCAAACAAATGCATTGTGTGATAGAAGATAATTTTCTGTTTAAAGCAAACAAAATTTACTAATCAAATTATTTGTTTTAATCAATAAGGCAAATATTTTTCACTTCTTAAAATTAAATAAACCTTTTCTTAATTGAAGCAAATAATTTGATTCAATGATATGAATTCAAATAAATTTTGTTTTGTGCTCCAAACGAACATTTTTCTGAGTGTAGGATCGAACTGGATTTTATCGGAGTATAGTGTCGGGCAGGATCAGATTAGATGGATTCGGTCCGGATCTGATAGCGTATGATAGGATCCGGTTGAAAATGCAGGGATATGGTCAGATACACAGCAAAACAGTGGGTTCATTTATGTTGCAATTTTTTAATGATGATTTGGAATAAGATTTTTTTTTCTCAAAATGAGAATACTTCAAGTGTATAACTATGACATGAAAATAGCTGCATTCTTAGGTGTCTCATTTCTGTTTCAACCCAAAACAACACCGAATCGACCTACTTGTGAGGAATGATGTTTTTCTCTGTAGGATAAAGATAGGATAAGATTTGATTATCAATCTACTTCAATCACTCGATTTTCCGCGTGAAATAAAAACATAAAAATTTAGTATTTTGAAAACTACACATAACAAATAGCCTCTACCGTTCAGCGTCCTTCGTTGAAAATAGAGAACATGAGATTTCCATCGGTTCCGGGTTCGAAATTCAAGCCTGAAGCCAATTAGAATCAAAAAATGATCAAAAAACTCTTTTGGTTTAAAGTTTAGAATTAGAAGACAAGTAACGACCTTCGACAGGTTGATCGAAAGTAGTCTCGATTCCCGACACCCGACATGTAGAATAAGGAATATTTCTCGCTTCCGCAATTGTAACGGTGATTCCAGGCTAGAGTCCAGGTTGAAGCCTATAATGGAAAATGGAGAAAGTTCTTATAGTGTTACATTGCATTTATCGCAAAATTGCGCGATAAAAGCTCTAGCCGCGATAACATGTTACTGCCTCTGGCTATTACGTGATGACCCTACAAGTAGAGAGAGAAACTCGATCCATTCGGTTACCCATCGCTAGCAATCATAATATTCGTCACAGAGAATTATGTAATCGAATGCTTCGTGCCAGCCCAGTTAGCAGTACAGTGTCACGAAAAACAAGTACCGCTTCTCTCGGTGAAGTACTTTCAATTCGATACCGATCAGTACACCATTACTCTTACTCTATTATTTTCTTATGATTTATGTCCTCGTTAAAATGGGCTTATCAGCATTTTTAATCAATTATATGACTTTTGTTAACAGTTATTACTGAACATTCATATTGTAATTTAAAAACAGATAAAAATTTTCCTAAAAAAGTACAGAAAAAAATTCTTTGTTTGGACAAAAATAAAAAAGTGGAAAAAAATAAGAAAACCGCAACAAAAAACATTTGTAAAAATAATCATTAACGTTTCGGCACTCATACATCACTATTATCAAGGCAAGACAAATTTGAGCAGGTAGGAACAGCAACGAATCCCCGAAATTCTCGTGGTTTTGTTGCTGTTCCAGCAGTTTTTTAGGAATTCTACACAATAGCAGATTTTTTTTAGATCAAAATAAAATGGTTTCTTAGGCTATTTATTATAAATTTATTATCTTAAGTGTCTGCTTATATTTTGATTTCAAATACTAACTTCCTAACCGTCAAGCTCAAATATAAAAAAATTAAACTCAAAATTGAAGACAAAAAACACGTCTCAAATGCTAAATTTCTAAACGAAGTCCAAAACCGTGAGATCCAATAAATAAATGCAATCATAAGGCCCTAATCACTTAAAAAAAAAAGTAGAAGTCCACAAATAAAAGTTTTTAAACGGCTCTAAAAAAACCCCTGAGAAGGTTGCCTTTTATACATAAAAAAACCTCATAGATATAGTTTTCTTCTAGTTAGCAAACTGAACCGAGATTTTTTCGTTAAAATTTTCTATCGATAATTTCATAAAATATAGTGTACAAGAGGTTCAGTCGAAATGTACTATAAAGTAGGAAGAGAATATTTTAATTTTGCATTAAACAAATTCTTGATACTAATATCGTGGATTTTGAGAGTGTTTAGAACAAAGAAAATCGTAAATTTTTAACATTTTTGATCTGTTTATATAGAATTCTGCAATCTTTTGAATTGAATTCTTCTGAATTATTTTTTTTATTGAGCTCAAATTTTCAGAATAAACTGTTTAATGTTGCATACGTAAAAGTTCAGACCCCTGTTTTTATGAAATTTAAAAGATATAATTTTTGGCAAACTGGAACGCCTGTTTTAAAATTTTTTATTTCTAACTCTTATAAATTCTACAGGTAAATTATATATAAATGTAAAGTAGCCAAATGAACAGGAATCTACAAAAATTGTCTAATGGTCACTGAATATATTTTAAAGCACAAATTCCATTTAAAAAGGAAAAATAGAAGTTAAAAACAATTTCTTTTAAATAATGCTTTTTTAAATAATGCAATTTCTTTTAAATAATTTTTAAATCTGCATTCAAAATACCTATTACGTCTCTTTTGTTTTCGCATTGGTGTTAAAATATTTGAGTAGTAAGTTGAAAAGGTAATTTTCAGACAGTGAGACAGAATAAACATAGTAAAATTAATCAAATCGTGTAAGCTCAGAAAACAATTCTGGTTTGAAATCTGAAACAATTAAAAACATTTTCTTAATTTGTTAATATCTTGTTCTGCTTTCTTTATTCTTATTAAGAAACTTCTTATTAAGAAACACGTTATCATTTTTATTGATCTGAAAACTATTTTTTTGGTGATTAAAAATTGTTGGGAATTTTGACTTTTTCCAATTTTTAAAATTTAAGATTTTGGATAAAGAAACATTTTTAGTCTGTCAACTGTGTAATATAAACCATTTAATTATTTTAAAAATTGAACCTATTTTTAGGATTTAAAAAGTGAATAATAATTGATTTTATAGGAAGATTCGGAATTAGTTCACAATTATAGAAATTTCGAATTTTAACGTTAAAAATCGAACTGTTTAAATTGGAAAGTCTTATTAGTTAAACTAATTAAAACGCGCGATTGAAACTTTATAAACTATTTTCAATTTTAAAATAACTGCAAAATAATATAATCGTAATTATAGCTTTTATTCAATTTCAAATATTATTTCAGTCTAAAATATTCCATTTTCAAACCATTCAATTACTCAACGAAAAAAAGCTATATTTTGAACGTTAATATTTTAATTTTTCTATTAAAAAAAATTTGATTTGTATATCAAATTATTGAATTTGGATGCAGAAATAACAATTGACGTCTATTAAAATTTGAAATGATTTCAAATAATTTAAAAGAAATGTCTAGGGTTACCGAAAACTCCCGGCTATTCGTATACCAAAATTTCGATACGACTAGCCTACGACCTATTCAAAACCAAAATATAGATTTTGGCAGATTTCGAACAAAAAATTTAGAAGTTTTTTAAGAATTCGGAAAGGCTTCAGAAAAATAAAAAATAAAGTTTTCTAGGAAAATTGAAAATGATTTTTTTTTAAATTAATTTTAAGAGAAAACTTAAAAACAATGAGAAAGATTTACAAATTTAACCAAAACGAATGCCGAAGATTTAAAGAATTCGGATCATATAAAAAAATGCTTACAATTTCTGAAAAAATTTGAAAAATTATTTAAAAATTGAAAAAATCTAAAGCAACATGTAGATGATTCAAGATTTTAAAATAAAAGTGCGAAGAATTTTAAGGATTCTTGAACTATTAAAAATAAAAATAATTTAGCTTTTAATACAATAAGTGTTCCGTGTATACAAAAAATATAACCGTTAAATTTGTATTATTTCTATTTTGAAATTGCTCAAGATGACATAATTTTGAAAAAATTGTAATTCATTCGGTTTGACTCTTCAATTTAGAGCAGTGAAAATATTAACGTGAATTTATATATTTGGAATTAAATCAGAAACTTCAAACTCTACAATTTATAAGAGTTTAAAAAAATATATTTGTTAGTTTAACTGCATTTAATTAAAAATGGTTCAGTTGACAAGTTTTAGTAGCTTCTATTTTCAAGAATAAAGACTGTTTCATTTTTGAAGGAATTAAGAAGATTTTTGACACTCGAGAGCGATCACCTTCACGCTAGAGATAAAACGGACCAAGAATGGATCGTTTATATGCTTCCTACCGGTCCTAAACGAGGTCGACTGGCTCCAGCCATAACCACACCTCCTCCAGCTTCGTGTATTTTTCTCAGCGTCTCGAGACACGAGATCTACGGAGATACATTTAACAAAGGGCTTCGCATTCAGAAATTCTGATGTCGTTTTAATCATGCAACACATTCTTTTAAAAAATGGGTGGTCTATTATTAAGGCCTCCAGAAGTATATCAAAAGGTTGTCACATGTTATTCATGCAAACTGGTTTTCAAACTGAAGAGACACCGTGGGATTCGAATACATTTTTAAATAGAGACTAATTTTGGTTTGTGACAAATAATGTGCCTACGCATCTGGAAAAACTCGAATTGGCAGGAAATTTTTTGATATCTGCATCTGAAAAAACATGTAAATGATAGAGTTTTTTTCGTGCAGGCATGCTTTTCCAGGTGTAAAATTAAATTACAATTTTTTCCTAATTTGTAAAAGTAGCTTTATATTACTAAATTTAACTTTTTTGTTGGAAAATCATTTTTTAAACTAAAAATTGAACTATTCTATTTTTATTTAAAAATGTAGCTTTTTCAGCTCAAAATTCATATATTTTTTTTTAAATTAGTCATTTTTGCAAAAAGTTCAACTCTTGCTGTAAATTTGTATTTTTCGAATAAATTCAACTGTCTCTAAATGCTTTGGTTGAATTTTCAGTATTTTTTTAATCTTTTTTTTTGTGTAAAAATGAATTTTTTTATATATACAAATTTAATTATTCAATTTGTGTTGAAAATTAATTTGTTCTTTTTTTTTTTAAATCAATGTTTTGTAATGAAAATTTAGCTTTTCCAATTCGATAATAATCCATCATTCATGTTTAAAATCTATCTCGTGGGTTGATAATTAAAACATTCAGTTTTTAGTTAAAAATGTTAATTAAAAAATCATTGCTTTAATTTTGAGTTAAAAACTCGTATCAAGTAATTGGTTGAAAATTAAAATTTTTGGTTTAACAATTCGCTTTTTTGTTTGTTAAAAATTGCTTTTCTAAACTAATATTTCAGCTGCTACAGTTGAATATTCCATTATTTTAGTTGAAAATTCATCTGCTTGATTAAATATTAATTTTTTAAACTAAAAATTCAATTATTCAATTTCGGGTTGAAAATTATTATTTTCTTTTTTGTGGTTGAAAATTATTTATTTGTAATGAATTTTTAGCTGTTCCAGTTCGATAATCCATGATTTATGTGTGAAATCTATCTCGTGGGTTGAAAATTAATTTTTTGAATTGA
>NC_046658.1:88448660-88517207 GCF_010883055.1 Belonocnema kinseyi | reverse complement strand
CTCCTTTGTTGAAAATTTGCCTATTCTAGTTAAGGATTCATAATCTTTATTAAAAAATCATCACTTTGATTTTTTGTTAAAAACTCGTACCAACTTATTGGTCAAAATTCGAATATTTTGTTTAAAAATTCGCTTCTTTTTTGTAAAAAATTGTTTTTATAAACTAAAATTTTAACTATTACAGTTGCATACTCCATCATTTTAGTTGAAAATTCATCCGCTTGATTAAATATTAATTTTTTAAACTAAAAATTCAATTATTCAATTTTGGGTTGGAAATTATTATTTTCATTTTTGTGGTTCAAAATTATTTGTTTGTAATGGAAATTTAGCTGTTCCAGTTCGATAACCCATGATTTGTGTTTAAAATATATCTCTTGAATTGAAAATTAATTTTTTTATAGAACATTAAAAAATTCCATTTTTAGTTAAAAATGCATCATTTTCAGTTGAAAATTCATGTTTTTTTAAATTTCTTCTTTTATTAGTCGAAAATTAATTTTCTCGGTTAAAAATTCATCTCTTTGGTTGAAAAATTATCTATTTAAGTTAGGGATGCATAATCTCAATTAAAAAATTATCACTTTGATTTTATGTTAAAAACTCATACTGACTACTTGGTTGAAAATTCGAATATTTTGTTTAAAAATTCATTGTTTTTTTTGCTTAAAAATTCATTTTCGAAACTGAAATTGTACCTATTAGAGTTGAGTATTCCATCATTTTAGTTGAAAATTCATCTGTTTGATTAAATATTAATTTCTTAACCTAAAACTTTAACTATTCAATTTTTGGTTGAAAATTATTATTTTCTCTTTATTGGTTGACATTTTTTAAATGAAAATTTAGGTATTATAGTTGAATACTTCATCATTTTTGTTTAAAATTCATCTCTTATTTTGAATATTATTGGTTTTACATAAAAATTCAACAATTTAATTTTTAGTTCAAAATGTATGTATTCTGTTGAAAATTCTTTTTTTTTTTGAAAATTTAACTATTTGGTTAAAAATGCATGTGTATTATATTATAAAGTTATTTAGAATCCAGAGAGTCGAGCTTAATATCAGTTCTAATATTAATATTATTATACTAAATGATATTTTAATTTCTAGTAAAACTAACCAGAAACTTATTTTCTTTCAACTTAAATTATATTGTTAATTAGTGCTTAGGAATCTAATTTCTTAAAAAATCTAATGAATAAAAAAGTTAATAAATTTATATTAATTTTTTGTTATTAGTTAATTATGTTTAAATATACATATTAGTTTTGGTGTGTAACACGTATAAAATAAAAACTAACATGGCTCCTACTTCCGTTTTTTCTTCTTTTTTTTTGTAATCCGCTAACCAAAAAACTACACTTTTTCAAACCAGCTTTGAGAAAAAGTCTAAACCGTTATATTTCTTTATTCGGAATTACAAGGGCTCATTAAAACGGAACAGGAAGTCATTTGTGTAAACGCGACAACTATGTCCATAGGCCGGCCACTTGATGTAATTTTTATAAATTTTGTTTCTAATTTCAAACTCTTCTACTTTTGTAAATTATAAAGAAATTTTTTTATTGAAAGTTTTGTTGCATGAACCACTATATTATAAATTCGATAAATCAATAAAGTATTGTATCAAGAAGCAGGAATGATTTTCAGCACGTGCTTAAGTTCTACTTAATTTTATAACACAGAATTAAATTTTTTATAAGAATACAAACAAATGTTGTTGAAATTTTTCATTTAATAATCCAAAAAAATTCGATCTAAATAATATGTAGCTAGCTTAAAATTGTTTATTTCTGAAAGCTTTCCAGATTGAAGTCTTAATTTTTAAGGCACTTGTGCCAAAAACCAGGTCTCTGGAAATAAGAAGTTTCCTATGATTTTCAGAACTGAAATTTTATTATCGATCATGTCTTAGGAAAGAAAGAACATTTTTTGGAAAAAGCTTAAACTTACAGAAAATAATTATCTTAGAAATAATTTTTGTAACTGAATATTTCCCTACTGTCGCTTTTTAGCTATTTTGATTAAATGGCCTTTGGTAAATTTACTTTTTAAACTAAAAATTGAACGATTCTATTTTTACTTAAAAATTGATATTTTTCTGTTTAAAATTCAAGCATTTGGTTGAAAATGTATATATTTTGTATAAAATTTATGTATTTTGTGGAAAATCAGTTTCTTTTGGAAGAAAATTCAAGTTGGCTCAAATTTTTTTTTTTAATTCACTATATTTGATTTAAAATTAAATTATTTTTTGGTTCAAGTATTAAACTTTTTTACTTAGAATTAATCTTTTTTTTTAAATGAAAATCCACCTACTTAGTTGAAGGTTAAAACTATTTTATTAAAAATTAATTTTCTGGTTTAAAGATTCATAATTTTAAATAAAAATTAATCTCTTTCCTTAAATTAAAATTTTTTATTTGTAAAAGTAGGTTTATATTACTGGATTTAACTATGTTTTTGAAAATTTGTTTTTATTTTTCTGTCTTGAAAATTAATTTTGTTTACTAAAAATTGCACGTTCAATTTTAGATTGAAAATTGATCTTTTTCAGTTCAAAATTTAAAAAATTTGGTTGAAACTATATGTATTTTATTGATAGTTCATGTATTTTGTGGAAAAATCGTTCTTTTTGGATGAAAATTGAATTCTTTCTGAAAAGTCGTCTTTTTGTTTGGAAATGGACTGTCTGGTTTAAAATAAAAATCCCTTTTCGTTAAAATATCAAATATTACATTTTTCGTTTAGAATGAAACCTTTTTCAAAAATCCCGACTACTTAGTTGTAAATTAAACTTTTTTGTTAAAAATAAATTTTCTTGGTTTAACATTCCTAATTTCAAATAAAAATTAATCTCTTTCTTTAAATGAACATTTTTGTTTGTAAAAGTAGTTGTATATTATTTAATTTAACTACATATTTGTTGAAAATTTGTTTTTTGCGGAAATTAATGTTTCTAATTAAAAATTAAACTGTTCGATATTAGTATGAAAATAGATCTTTTTTAGTTCATAATTCGAATGTTTCGTTAAAAATTCATATATTTTTTTCAAAATTTCGTATTTTTTAATTAATATTTTTGGTTTAAAACATCTTTTGGTTTTAAAAAATCATCTTTTTGTTTTAAAATTGAATTATTCCATTTTAAGAATTGCAATGCTATCGTCAGTCGTATCTTAGGAAAGCAAAAACATTTTTTCATGATTCAAAATATTATGCTTGTAGACAATAATTGTTTCAAAATATTTTTTGTAATTGAATTTTTCTTACTGTTACTTCTTATAAATTCTAGTAAAATTATCGAATTTTTTAAAACCACGGCTTTTTCAAGAAAAACAATCCCTACAACTCTAACGTTTTAATATTGAAAACGAAAATTGAAAACAAATATTATAACAACACATTGTAGATAATGTTTTCCCCGAACAAATAAGCTATCATTTATTAGCATTCATCCATTTTTTTCAAAAATTGGTAAGAAGCGATATTAAAAAATTTTTAATTGCAGAAATATTGTTTAAATAAATTTTTCTGTAAGTTTAAAACATTTTTCATTGAAAATAAAGTTTTTTATTTTAAATAATATCTTGAGTATCATCATTTTCCTTTTTTAAAATAATAGAAAAACTGCTTTTTTTCTTCAAAGATCTGGTTTTTGGCACTGTAACTACCTCAAGACCTCCAATTAGAAAAATATATTTTAACCAGAAGTGCATGAATAATACTCAGCAATCCGAGAAAAAATTCGTAGTAGAGTGACTAATATGTTTTAGCGACGCTGGGTTTGCTGCTTAGAAAGATTTTTTCAGCTATGTCTATACACATTCTTCCATAAATAGAAGCAGTGAAGACTCAAATGATTTGAGATTTCCTGTTTAGGACCCATTCTCAGAAATCCTGACTTTCGCATTGATAATTAATTCCACTTTTTTTTACAATTTTGTCGCTGTTATCTAATATTTGAGGGCTCAGAAGGTCTTATTTAATCATTTCTGTTACGCCAACTTGTTGCTTTATATGCATAACTCAATGTAAACTCTGATAATTATGCATGAAAGAGACATAAAGTACCTTAGAAAGAATTTAGTCATCACCATAAATTGGACTGTATTTAAATATTTTTAATTTGCACACTTTTTTAAAAGATGTTATCATGCATGTTTTTCTCACTGAAACACGGACCTTAAAAATCAATATCAAGTAGTCACTTAATAAATATACAATATAAGATATTTTAAAATCGAAATGTTTTCTTTTGATTTTAGGTCGGTGATTTATTCCTAACTTTTGAAATTAGTAAGAGATCAAAGTACTATTTTTCTGAATTAAAAAAAAGACTTCCGTTACGTGAAAAAATTTGTTTGGCCATAAAGAGTGACGATCTTGATGGATTTGTGGACGCGAAATGGGCAAGTAACTTGGCCTGTTTGTTCTGCAAACAGTTTTAAACACTAGCGTTAAAAGTGTTCACACACTTCAACGCCAGACTTGATTTTACTCTAACGGAATCTCACAATCAGTTGCACTCTCTTTCGCTTCCTCTTCTTTTACGGTGAGAGAAATCGTTATTGAGTTTTGAAAAGAATAGCGGAGGTGAAAAAAAATCTTTCCTCAAACGGTTGTTTACGCATAATTTAATTATTAAGAACTTAAGAGTAAAAAAGTTTTTTAAAGAACACTTAATAGTATTACGGAATTTTCCGTAACCTTAGCCCTGAACGCGCTGGAAAAATGTTCTTACAGAAAATTCCATAACGGTAGACATTTGATTTTTAAAAAAAGCTTGAGATTTCTTCCTATTTTTAACTTCTATTTTTAAGTTGTTGAAATCCATACCTCGAAGGGCAGGGTCGCCGTAGCGCAGTGGGAAAAAATGACCTTTTTTGGTTCAAAATAACGTACAGCTCACAAATGTTCACCGATTTGGAAAAAATTGAATGAAAATTTGATAAAATTTCAAAGAGAGTTGTCGAGCCTGCTTTTCACGTCAGGCTTTCCATTTTTTTTATAAATAAATAAATAGAATGAAAAAAATGGCCATTGTTTCTATCTGACGTTACCGGTGCTCGTCAGTAAAATGAAAGTTTTTGAAATCGCTTAAGTTTCATAGAGTAAAATTAGTTAAAGATATTACAATATTTTATAATAAACAAACCAAATTTTATAAACAAATTATTTTTTGAAATGTTTTTTACAAAGTTCTATAATTATACGTTTTTTAAAACTATATGGCAAGAAATTTGGATAAAAATAATATAATGATGAAGAAATTTCTTTAGGAAATTATGATTGTTAGTATTATAAACAAATTTATTAAACAAATGCATTAATCAGATATTTTTCGAAAGAAAAATTCGTTTTTTTCGATGTCATTTTTTAAAATTAGAAACTTTATGCTGATTTTAGAAAACTTCAGAATTTATTGATTATTCTTATGATTTTTTTTAAACAAATGCATTATTCGTGCATTTGTCGGCAAAAAAATTCTTTTTTTTTCAATACAAGCTCTTTCAGTTGGGAACTTTATGACAATTTCAGCAACATTTATAACTAGTTGATAAATTGTATGATTTTTTAATACCAATTTAATAAACAAATGCATAGATAAGTCATTAGTCAAAAGAAATATTTGCTCTGTTCGATGACGACGTTTTAATTAGGAATTTCATGATGATTTCAGAAAAGTTCATAATTTATTGATCAATTTTATGACTTTGTTGAAAGCAAATTTTATAAACATGTGCATTAGCCTGAAGCTACAATTGTTTGAAAAAATCATAAAATTGATCAATAAATTATTATTTTTTCTTAAAACATCATGGAGCTGTTAATTAAAAAAGTTTTTACCGAAAAAACGAATTTTACCTTTGAAAAATGCTGTCGAAAAATGACTGATTAATGCATTTGTTTATAATATTAACAATCATAATCTCAAGAAGAAATTTCTTCCTCTTTATATTATTTTTATCCAAATTTCTTGCAATATAACTTAAAAAAGCATAAAATTAAGGAAAATCGTAAAAAAACATTCTTTCAACAAATAAATTGTTTATAAAATGTAGTTCTGTTTAATATATAATATTGGAATATCTTTAACTAATGTTCCTCTATAAAACTCGGGTAATTTCAAAGACTTCCATGTTGTTGATGAGCACCGGGAACGTCAAATAGAAAAAATGGCAATTTTTCTCGTTATATTTGTTTATTCATAAAAAATTGAAAGCCTATTTTGAAAATTAGGTCCGACAACTCTCTTAAAAATTTTGTCAGCTTTTTTTAATTCTTTGTTGTCCAATTCAGTCAATATTTTTGGGCTTTACGGAAATAGTTGAATTTTCAAGAAAACAGCTGCATTTTTATCCAAGAAAGATGCAATTTTTGTACTAAAAAGACAAAGTTTTAAATTAAAAAGACAAATTATGAGAAAAGTTTTCATCCAAAATAGATTTCAGTTGATTTATCAGCAACAAAATGTGAATTCTAAATAAAAGTTTACTGTTCTACGAAAATAGTTACATTTTTAATCCAAAAGTACGAAGTTTTAACAAAACCATAAAATGGTATTTTAAAAATTGTAATGCCTGGCCTTAAACTCAACAATTTTAATAAAAATATATCCTTCTTGGTTGAAAATTTCTCTGAAAATTCAACCTTTTAGTTGAAAATTCACATTTTGCTCTAAAAATTAAACTAAAATTTTCTTTGGTTAAAAATTCAACAATTTTTTTATTAATTGTCTTTTTAGTTAGATTCATCTGCTTTTTATTTAAATTCAAACTACTTTGTTAAAAATATTTTATTGTTGAAGATTCGTCATTTTAGTTTGAAATTTATCTCTATGGTTGAAAATTCTTTTTTTCATGGTTGAAAGTGGATTTTTTTCATTAATAGTATTACAGTCAATTATTTGGTGAAAATTGATGTTTTCTAATTAAAAATTTAACTACCTGGGTAAAAGTTCAACACTTTTGTTAGAAATATATGTAATTTTTTATTGAAGGATCATGTGCGTCGCGGAAAGTGTAAATATTTTGTTGAAAATGTTTTTTTTTTATTTCTTGCAAATTCGTCTTTTTTGTTAGGAATCTCCACTTCTGCGTTGAAAGTGAAAATAATTGTTAAAAATAAATTTCTTTGGTTTCGAATACTTAAAATGAAATTGATCTTTTTGGTTAAAACTTTAACTACTTTGTTAAAAAATAATTTCTTTAATTACAACCTTATCATTTTAGTTAAAAATTCATCTGTTTGGTTAAAAATTTAACTATTTGTTTGAAAATTCATATTCATATATAGTGACAATGATATTTTCCATTTGTTTTATAATTTTTTCTGAATACAAAAAAAGAAAAATAGTGGTGTTTTGTCGAATATATATAAATAGTTAAAAAATTTAAATTAGTTTATAATCAAATTTAAAAACCTATTTAACGTCCAATAATAATATTAGTGTACAGAATTCCTTTTAAAAAATACAAGAACCCAACGACCAAATCTGGACAACTACCATAAAATGTCCTTATTGTAATTTCAAAAAAGATCTTTTTTTAAAAAATAATTAATTTTTCCAAAAAAGGATATTTTTCTTTCCTCATTTTTATTGTTGTCTAGATTGTTTTCTTTTTTAGGAAAATTAATTTTTTTTAAGAGGATCTTTTTTCAAATAATATAAATATATAAGAACTCATCTTTCCAGATTGATTGAAATTCTTGATTCAAAATCTTTAATCGTTCTTTCATCGTTCATGTTTCTAGGTTGAAAATTTAACAGTTGTTTAAAAATGCAAGTATTATGTTAAAATTTAATAATTTTGTTGATTTAACTATTTTGTTTAAAATTAAATTATTTTTTAAAAGTCTTTTCTTTTTGCTCAAAAACTTAACTGGTTTGTTTAATGCATCCTTTGGATTATGAGTTCATATTTTATATTAGGAAATTAATCTTTTTCGATTGTGATACATAAATTCGAAATTGTATTTAAAAAATTATTTTATCAGGTTAGCTTCAAAATAAATGTAAACCGTAATAAGAAACGAACCTTCATATTTGTCTACCACCTGCTTTTTCTATACTCTCTAAATTTGAATTAGTAGAAATTTTAATTATTCTTTCAGTACACTTCATTTTAATTGATGAATCAGTTGTTTTCAGCAGTTTACTAATTTTAACCGTAAAAAACCCCGTAACTGAATTTAATCAGTTATTCCGTAACTGTAGTGACTCAAATATAGACTTAGAATAAATTGAGAGAGGAAAAATTTTTAATTAGGATTTTATTTATCCTCAAATATTATTTGTAATATTGAGGTTCAACCAAAAGTTTAATTATAAATTTTTCCTCAGACTATATAAACTTAGTGTATAACAATAAACGGGTGTAAATGTTGTCAAGTACTAAGAGTAATTTACAAATTAATTTTACACGTGTATTGTTATACACGTTTCATTTGAAAATATTTTATTCTTTCCATTGCATTTTAATTTTTCACATATATTCGTGTCTCCGTTTGAGAGTGAAGAAAACTTATTGCATCTGTATCTCATTGATAACATGTTGACACTGAACGTAAAAAAATTTCGTGAGGTGATAATGAGGTGTATATCTGCGTGTGAATAAAATTTCATGGAAGATAAGTTTAATTTGAAAATTATAAAATATTTGAAGCTATTACTATTATGCATATAACAAACAATAATTTTTTCAAAAACTTGCTGAGTTTCAGTTGAGAGGAAAATATATAACACGCGTATTTTCTAATTTACAGATCATTTTCATTGAATTCCGCAAACTAACTTACATTTCTTCAACAAAATTTTAATAAACACAATTTATATACATTCTTGTCCATCTTATGATAATTATTTATTTTAATTACTAGAATTGTTTGTAATGTCCATTTTGAATTTCACGCAAGCGCAGTAATACAAGGCGCCCAAATTAGGTATTATCACTTCAACAACAGCTAACTTCACTTCGTTAAAAGCTGATGAGAAAACAATGGATCAAATGCATGGAACAAAACTTTATTTCAATAATATGGTTGTAATTTATAATAATTATAATAATTTTATTATTTAATTAAATAGAAATGAAAAAATATGAACTATTTTTCAAATACACATATATAGAAAAAATTATCTTTACCCTCAGCTATCTACAAAGTGAAGTTAGCCTCTTGATTTGAACTGAAAATGCCTAATTGGCAGCAGACGGCGGAAACTAAAGAATAGAAAAATGACAAATTTTGAGAAATTCAGCTGCAAAGAATTGTGCGAGGAATTGTTATCATTAGGCATCGTCGATGATGAAGTCATCGAAGAGTTGAAAGGTGGTAATATTTAATTGAATATTTATGCACAAAACCCCGTGCAGAAATCTCGGTCTGGCGCCGATCGGGGCCAGACCAGTCCAGGTCGGGTCCCGATCGGGAATCCTGGTCGGGGTCAGGCCGCGAATGAAACACACGCCCAGATCGGGGCCAGGTCGGGACACCCGATTGGGAAACCTGATCGGTGCCCCATCCGTGCCAAATCGGTACACGATGAGTCTCATTATAATCCATTCATGAATTTGACAAATGGAGATTTAATATATGTAAACTCGAAAGTATCGAGTTGTCCTCTCCTTTCGAAGGCCACCTTAATATTTTGAATTTCCTATTAAATTATTTTAAGTTAGAATTAAAGTACTACAGGCACGAAAAGAAAAGGTTTCAGAATAAAAAATTTAATTATACTTTTGAAAAAAGTAAAATTATTGTGGATGGCATCAATTTCGTGAAAAAGTTTTGTTTTTTTATGAAAATAATGGATGATAACCAGAAACATTTTAAATAAGAATTTTCATTTCTTGAAAAAATGTTGCCTATAAAACTTTTTAACAAATTAGAAACAGTTTTTTCGCAAAAAGTTTCCCTACAACTTGACATTTTCGAATGCTTCCAAAGAAAATCAACGGGAAATAACCTATGATTTACGATTTATTAAAATTTTACTGTAAATAAATTTAATTTTCTGTCTAATTACACCACTTCTTGAAAAAGTCGAGAAGGTGGTTGTAGATAATTTTTTCGCCAAAAAATTGCGCTATCATTTATTAGATCATTTTATTTTTTTAAATCGGTCAAGAAGAAATATAGACCAAACGACTTTTAAACAAAAATGAAAATTTTTGAATTAAATATTTCTGGTTATTTTAAATATTATTTACAAAATATGCATTTAATTAATTTTTATTGCTATTAATTAATTTCGACCTAATGGAAGTTTTTATAAGTTGAAATGTCATTGTTTACAATGAAAAAGAAAAAAAAACTTTGTTTATCATTTTAAACTTCGCGCGAAACCAATTAGATGCCGAATGCGACGCATGCGCAGTTGAGTAACTGGCTCTTGCTGGAATGTTGTGAAAATTTGTCCTTAATGTATTTCTGTAATAAATTTATTATTAATACAGAATTAAAGTTTCAATAACATAATCGATTGTATCACATATTTTACTCTTATAATTTTAAAACATTATAATTTTGTGCATACTGCAATTCATTTCTTGTCAATAGATTTGATAATTCGAACTCTACATTAAATCGAAAAACCTCGAGTTCTTTAGTAATAATTGAAAATAAAAGAACTTGATCAATTTCATCATATAATATTTGACTCATCTAATGGTAAATGTACTATTTTTACCTAAAACAATTAAATTAATTATTAATTTATTTGAGGTTAGGGTTCAATTTGCCAGCAGAGTGTAATTACTTACTCTCATCTTCCTCGCAAAGGTTTCGAGGTCTACTGACTGGTGTTTCGTGCCTCCGAACACGTGGCTTACTTGCCTTCTGCATTTTTAATCATTGCTAGAATATTATAAACGAGTAGTATGTATACAAATTTCACTGCACTATCAGAAAAAATCAAGCAGCACTAGTTCTGCGAGCGCATAGAGATGACGTTTTAGTAGGAAATCGGTTTGACCCGGTTCGGGCCCAGGTATCGGGTATGGGCCACAGAGTTCTACTGATCAGGGCCAGATCGGGAAATCCGATCGGGGCCAGATCGGTATTACGTTTGAAATCGGGCGATTTCTGCACGGGACCATTTAGCATTTTTAAAGTTTATCAACCCTTAAAGGACCTTTGGGTTATTGGGATGACGGATTTTCCTTTTTTTTCTGATTGTTTTCGTTTACTTTACATTCTCGTTAATGATAGTCTCTGATTGTTTTCGTTTATTTTACATTCTCATTAAGGATAGTGTAATAATCGTTCAAAATTTCACTTTATGGGTTTTAACGGATCTTTACGTTTCGGTACTCATAGAGTTCGAAATTTATAACAGTTTGTTGGCATCTAGCTTTATGGTTACCTGAATGTTGTAGCGTGAGCCATCGATGAATTTTTTAAAGGTCCTCAAATGAAGGTTATGTTCATTGACCAGACATATGTCCAACCAAAAATAGAAAATTTTAAGCATTTTAAGAATTTAAAAATATTTTTTTTTGCAAATTTCAGAAATGTTTGTCAACGTTTCTTATGCATGGGTGGAAGACTTGCAACATATGTACTTTTATATAATTTTCAAAAATATTTGTCTGACAGATTAGGAAATTTTATTAAAAGTTTTTACTGTATGTCAAATATATTTAGAAACTGAGTTAAATTTTTCAATCAGACCAAAATGTAAAGTTACATTTTTTTAAATTTGAAACGAAATTTTTAACGCGTTTTCGATATTTTTGTCAAAATTCTTGGTGCACAACAAAAAGACTTGCAAATTTTTCTAACGACATTTAAAATTTGTTTTGATAGATTAAGAAATATCAATCGAAAATTCTACTAAATATAAAATATATTTTCTTGAAATTTTTTTATCAGACTAAAATTCAAAAAGTTAGATAATTTTAAAAAACATGGGATTTTTGTTTTTAAGAGTTCCGTAAGTGTAAAGCGTTATTTTTAGTGTATTTGAACCAGGTTTACAAATTATCTTGATGAAATTTTTCAATTGGACACAAATTGAAAATGTTTAAGATTAATAAGTTCGTTTAATCGTTAAGATCACTGTACTATGTATTAACCAGAAATATGTGCATTATTTAATTAATATTTTATATATAAGTAATATTGTTTGATTCAGAAGGACTTGAGTTTTCAAATGTTTATTTTAATAAATGAATAAGCATTTATTCGATTATTATTTGATTATTTATTTCATTATTACGCTTGCTAAATAATTTAAAATTTTAAACAATTTCACATTTCAAATTAGCGCCCAAATATATTTAAAACGTAACTTTTTCAAATTAAATGATTTCTTCAATACAATTATAACTGATCAATCAGTTTTATTAGTGCAGGTACATATGACTGATTCAATTAGTAATTTTCGTTTTACTAGTCCAATCAATACAATTCCACTAATTGTCAGTGACTCAATTCTAGCTACAGAAATTAGTAGAAATTAACTGAAAATTAGTTACATTTTACTAATTCAAATTTAGAGAGTAGGTTAAACTGCTGGTAGACCACAAAATGCTTAATGTATATTACATTAGTTGATAGCAATTTTCAATTCATAAACGATAACTAAAACTGAATGCCTAAAGTCGTTTTGAATTCTCCGGAACAATTTATTATCAGGAAACTATTATTTGTTATAAAAAATCGAAATGACATTTTTTAGTTTAAGTTCCTTCATGTGCTGATATTAAAATTAATTACAACTTGGATACCCCCAATGAATCTAGAGGAAAGAAATTCATAGTATTCAATTATTACTGAGTGCATTGCATTTTAGGATTTTGCAACTGTAAGATTTATTTTTTGCAAGTCTCTGAAATTTTTTATTTGTTACGAAACTTTAAATGTTATAATAATAGGCTTTAAGTTAAAAATATGCTTTGTTGCGATCTGAAATTGGCATATTTTGACAAATTCTGTACTTTTTATGTCGCCATTATAATGAATGGGTTTCATAATAAGTTTAGCCACAAAATTAGAATCTTAGGCCTGCATTTCTTTTCGAGGCGTTTAATAAACTCCGTCGGTCTGCTGAGGTGTCTATTATGAACTATAATTATTGTACTCTACAAATCATACAGCATTTCAGTTAATTTATGCAAGGAACCATGTAATTTTGCAAGAACTTTAGCATCGTTTCAACAAATAATTACTTTCTCGGGTTTGAAAGACGTAACCCGCCATTCTCTCTGATCCATAACATTGCAACATTTCATTTTATCTTAGACGAAACTAGCATCTTTAATTATTACTTTTAGGAATAAATAGTTGCCTGAAAAGCATTCACTCACCTATAAACATTATATTGTTCCATCTGACCTCTTTTATTTATTCTAATTTTAAAGCAAATATAATAACTTAATTTTCATTACTTTCAAGTCTGACTATAATAAATATAATAAAATTTTAATCAATTTTAGAAATTCTTGTTCATTTTCTGTAACTCAAAAATATATTTAGAATTGAATCTGTCCGTAAATTTTTTATACAATTCCAAAATATTTTTAAAACTCGTAATAAACTTATATTCATGTATATTAGATTAGAGATTCAAAAAATTGTTACTCTTATATTAGGTGAAAATATTATTTTCCACTTGGATTTATGCTGAGTTGAAAAATAATTTAATATTTTCTCTTATTTTTTCAGGTAAGAACAATGGAAGGCTTATTCTTGAAGTGGCAGATTTGTGAGTGATTATCGACGTAAGGCTTTTAAATATAATATATATTAAAAAACGACCTTAATCAAATCTTAAATTAAAATATGTAATTACCATGTAATTAATAATTGATCGAATTGATAACTTTAAAATTCTCGTTTTGTAAACAAAAAATTTGTCTTGATCCACTTAATTTTTTTCTTTGATTTCAAATACTATAAATAAATTAGGGCAAACAAAAGTTTTCACGGGAGATTTTAGTCACTCTAACCAAAAAGCTTATGTATATTTTAATGTAAATAATTCAAAATTAGAGCTACTTGGCTTGAATATTGAATACCTTCGTTCGCCTACTCATTACAATTATTTGAAACATCTGCATAAATTTTGTTTTATTATGTTTTTTTAACTTCTCCTCTTCAGATATCTCTAAGGTTGCTGAAATAAGAATTAAAGTTGAATTAAATTGAATGAATAGTATTTTCGACCAAAAATGGTGACTTCAACAAAATAGTTGAATTTTAAACAAATAATTAGAATGAAAAGAATTTAAACGAAATAGTTGACTTTTTAACCTATATTGATAAATTTTTAACTAAATCGATTAAGTCTTCAGCCAGTTAAATTCAAAAAACATAAGATACATTTTTAACAAGATAGTGGAATCTTCAACCTAGAAGATCAATTTTCTACCAAAAAACACAAATCCTAAAAAGAATGCATTTTCAACAAAAGAGTTGAACAATTAACCAAACAGTTGAATTTTCAACGAAAAGGATGTTTTTTAATCAAGAAGATTAATTTTCGATCAAGAAGAACCAAATTTTTTAACAAAAAGTTGAATTTTAAGACAGAGTAATGCAAGTATTTATAAGTAATTAACATAGGCAATTCAAATATTTTTCCACAATTTGTTCTCTTTCTTAAATTAATTTTATCTAGTGAAAATTGTACTTTTTGGTGAAAAATGACTCTTCTTTGTAGGAAATTCTTTAATTTTGTGAAAAAGTCATTATTGGTTAAAGATTCTTAATTTTAGTTAAAAAATATTTGGCTCAAAATTTAATTATCTTGTTGAAACTTTGTTTTATTTTTTGATTAGAAATTACTTTCTTTAACAAAGAAATCAACTATTTTACTTTTTCTGGAAATTTGTAATTCCTAGTTAAACATTCGTGTAGTTTGTTGCATTTTTTTGTGGTGCAAAATTAAGATTTTTTCTTTAAAATTTATCTTATTGGTGAAAAACTGAACTATTTTGTTGAAAATTCAATTATTTTCTTAAAGATGTATGTATTTTTATCGAAATTCTTCGTTTTTGGTAGAAAATAAATAGTCTTGCTCAAAATTGTGTATTTTATTTGAAAATTGAACTATTTTTTAGAAATACTTAATTTTAGTTAAAAATTAAATTATTCCTTTTTTTATTGTAAATTTATGTATTTTTGTTAACATTTGTACTATTTGTTAAAAAATCCATGTGTTTTGTTAAAAGTTCGTCTTTTTTGTTCTCAAAATAATTTTCTTGCTTAAAAATTCATCTTTTTGGTTAACCATTTTATAATTGGAAATTTAACTGCTCAATTTTTTATTGGAAATTTGTATTTTTTGTTAAAAAATGTAAATAATTGGTAAAAATGATCTATTTTGTTAAAAATTTCTTTTTCTTTTGGTTGAAAGTTCATCTCGTTGTTTAAAAATTTTAATATTTTGGTGCAAAATTGATTTTTTAATGAAAATTTAAGTCTTCCGGTTAAAGATTTATTATTTAATTGAGAATTTATCTCTTTGTTTGAACATTTAACTAATTTGTTGAAGACTCGTTTTTATATAAAATTAATTTTTTTAATTGAAAATGCCGCAAATATGACTTGCCCCAATTTTACCTGCCGCAAATGTGACTTTCCGCAATCTGACTGACCACAATATGACTTGCCATAAATATGACTTGCCACAAATGTGATTTTCTGCAATGTGACTTACCACAAATGTGACTCACGGCAAATGCGACTTACCACACTTGTGACTTACTGAAATGTGACTTGCCTCAATGTGAATCGCCAGGGTTTGACATGGTGACAAGCTTGTATGGTTCCCGGAGTACTTGATTACTGAAAAAGCAAAGGGTCAACTTTGACTCTCCAAAACAATGATTAAAACCATTTAAAAAAAATTATTAAACCAATATAGAAAAATTAATTAAAATCTTGAATGAGCTCGAACTTATCTTAATAACGAGAATCGGAGAGGATTCAGCGATGTTTTAACAGAAAACACCAGTTTTTTTCTGAAAATGAATTACACCAAATTCTTGGTTTTAGTCACCCCGTTCTCAGTCTTTCTAGATCTGCTGGCTCTCTCAGTTTCTAAGGGGAGTAGGCGAGAGCGTTTGCGACATTTTATATACAGGCGGCCCTCACTGTTGACGTTTCGATCCCCCCGAAATCAGTCCAAGGTTATTTGAAGCCAACCACCGACACTTGAGTGAAAGCGAGAGTTTGGTATATTTAACTGTTCCGTTCCTTATTGTAAAATTTAATTTTTTGAAAATTCAACTATTTGGTCAAAAGTTGATCTAATTTCTTAAAATGTTTTTTTTTTTTTTGTTGGAGATGCTTAATTTGAGTAAAAATTTATCGTTTTGGTTAAAATTTTAACTCTGTCGGTTTAAAATTAATTTTTTAATTGAAAATCTAACTATTCTAGTAAAAGATTTTGTCCTTTTAATTGAAAGCTCACATCTTTAGTTGAAGGTGTAACTATTTTGTTGAAAAAAAGTTTTTTTTTGTGAAAATTTTTATAAAATTCCATCTACTTTGTTGAAAATTTAGCAGTTAAAAAAAAATAATCCTTTTCAGATGCAAATTCCCGTAAGTCTAATTTGGGTGGTGCAATCCATAATAATTTTATGCAATCCAAAGTAATCCTACACGGAGAATGTCACGAATTTAAGAATGAGTTATGAGCACCCGAAATGTAAAAGTGAATCTAAACCAAACATCCAGAATTGTGTTAAAAAATTCAGGACTGAGAACGGTAATTTAGGAATCGGGATTCACGATAAAGATTTCGAGCCTCTTTCTCGCCTGAGTCGGAACTGATTCCTAAACTGCTAGCAGCTACTGCAGGCTAACACTGTAAGCAGCACTTTCCTTCTGGATAGAGCTTTGGGCGCATAGTCCTCTTCTAGCAAAATTCACCCTGGATCCAATCAGTTCGAAATATAGGACCTCCGCTGGACTGCACCTGTTGGAGTTTTTCCCCCCTCAGCGCCGAGGGACTACTCACTGAGAAATCTGGAAATCTTAAAACTATGAAGGTGGCAGCCTCAGTCGAATTCGCATATAGAGTACTAATATTTCTTTGATATTTCTGGAAGTGCCCAGATTTCCAAAACTTCTCGAGATCGAGACTCTCGAGGAGAAATCTGATTCGGCTAAGCTCGGTGGCGTTCGGATGGGGTCGGTCGTTTGTTCGACTCACCGACGCAGCGTGTACATCACGAAATTGTGAATGTGTGGTGTGAATGCTCTACACTTGGCAACAGATTTCCAAGATTTCTAAGAGTTCCTCAAAGAGTTCTTCAAGATCTCCAGCGCAGCAATCTGATATTTCTCAGTAACTAGCCCCTCGCTCGGCATGTTGTTATCAAGCCACAGTCCTTAGGCTAACGAAGTTATAACTGCATCGTTGTGACAAAGTAATTCGAGATGAAATCCGGTTGTCGGTGAAAGCTTAATGTACGACTGTACGCTAAAAGGCGTCTCCTTGAAACGCTGCCGAGGAATTTAATCTCTTCTGTGTCCGAAGGAAGGTTAAGTTTCTTTGAACCGGGTAGTCGACATGGCCAACCATCGGTACGTGCGTGCGTGGGATATACTGAACTCCGGAGGTTTAAGAATGACGTCGTTTCGATTTCAACTCACAGGAACAAGTACAAAAAGAAAATCAAAAACAAAAAAGTTACACTTTCTCGTATTCTCGACTCCTCAAGACAGATTCAGGGCCACGTGAGTAAATCCGGTTGCACCTCGGATGCCACCCCTTGGCATAAAGATTAATTTATACGCCGAGGACTTTTATTAATTTTTACTGAAAATAATAATAATAATACACGCACTCCCGGTTACTTTTACCGTTATTTTTAGAAATTACACTTTTTGTCTAGATCAAGTTACTGCGAACCTTGTTAAGACTTAATTGACATAATTACTCAATTTATGACGCACACAACAGTTTCGCCACGATCCCTATAATACAACTTTCATCTCGATTATTCACGCAGCAGGAATGTAAACGTATTACTTATTAGAGTGGGCTGGAAATAAAAAATTCTGAATTTCGGAATCAATGCAGCGCGAAAAAGTAGCCTATTAAGATCCTAAGAAAGGACACTCAGAAAATGATTTGGTTAAATCAACAACATTGTTGTTCTTTGTTCTTCATTGTTTCTGTTTTTCTTTCCTCTTTTTTATTTTTGTCCAAAAAATTTAATTCTTTTTAAGAAATTTTTTCTTTAAAGAGAATCTTTTTTAAAATTATAATAGGAACATTTTATGGTAGTTGTTAAAATTTGGTCGTTGGATTCTTGGTTTTGTTTTCAGGAATTCTATACATTAACTTAATTATTGGACATTAAATAGGATCTTAAATTTGGTTCTAATATAATTTAAATTTCTTAAATTTTAACATTGTTGTTCGTTCTATCATAGAATATGTTTGTTATATGGACAACAAAATATTTGGTTCAAGAATTTGTTGTCTGAGTGTATAATTAATTTAGATTCCATAAATCTGTAGCTTGATTTATAGATGATTCCTATTTAATTTACACCTCTTTTCCAAAAAATTGACAAAAATGCACTAAGAAAAAAATCGCAGTCCCTAAATTGCTAAATTGAAAATGCAGCGAATTAAAAAAATTTTGGTATTTAATTAAATTATTTTTAAAACTTGTGGTTTAACAAAATTATGATCACGTATGGACTTTATCAGAATAGAAATATCATAGCAAAAAAATCGAAAAGACCCAGCAAATCAAAATTAAAATTACAAATAGTTATCAAATTTTGGAATTCAATGCTATTGGTTTATATCGTAGTTCTATGCGAAAAAATTCCAAACATGTTTATATAAATTTTCTAACCAAAACTTCTAAAGATAATTTAATTAAAAGTTAAAATTATTATTTATTTAATTCGCTTTACGTCCAGTTTTGATTCCTGGAACTTGTCCATTTTTTGTGAATGTTTCTATGCTAAAAGCAACAGTTTCCCAGAAAAATTGTTAGTCACAGAATATAAGAATAATCTCATAAAATACCAAAGTCGGAATTTAAAAAATTTTCTGTGTTTCCAATTTCGATTCCTGGGCCTTGGCCATTTTTCTCTCAGTGCATGTTTGTGACGAAAATTCATTTGTTAAGAATTTTGTCCGAAAATAGGGGTAAATTAAGTAGAAATAATTTTTTATTGAAAATCTTTATTAAAAATCCGCAAAAAAGTGGGCAGGTCTTTCAGTCAGTCAGAAATGTACAAAAATTGAAACTCAAACAAATGAAAAAATTCTGCAGAAAATAACTATTTTAAGCTTCTTTTTCGAGCTAGGTAACCAAGCTGCTTATTTATCGATTACAAATTAATTCTAAATTTGGGGATCTTAATACGCTACTTTTTTTCTTTGTACCGATTTCGAATTCCAGACATTTTTGTTTTCGACCCAGCAGATCTAAAAACCAGAAAATGACAGGCAATTTTCTTTAAGAATCTATTAATGTGCAAATTAAAAGTGTTTTCGTATCTTTTAGTACTTAAATTCTGAGTTAAAAACAAAATTTTGCCAAAAAATCCTAATTTTCACTTAGGATAGCAGGGTAGGGAATTTTGTTAAAGAAATATAATTTTGACAATTGGGACAGTGAATTCCTGTAAAGAACAATAATTTTGATTTTAAACCAGAGTATTTCATAAAGAGACAAAATTTTGTCTGCCACATGAAGTTTCCGCAAAGAATTAAAATTTTTATTTTGGGACAGGAAATTTTGTAAAAGAAATGTATAAATTTGAAATAAAACTGCCTTTTCGTAAATAATTTAAACTTTCTGTGAAGGTTCACTCTAAAACAAGAATTCTTGTGCAGATTATAATGTTGACTTTAGGAAATTCTGACTTTTGGGACGGTGACGTTTCCAAAATAATTATAATTCTGAGGTGTGACAGAAGATTTCAGTAAATGATTGTAATTTCGACTTTGAGGTAGGGAAGTTTCTAAAATATTTATAATTTTTACTTTTGGATAGGGAATTTTCTAAAATATTGATAATTCTAAGATACAAGAATTTCGTAAATTTCTTGGAACCAGTAACTTGTTAGATAGAGCGGGAAATGTTGGAATATAATTTTAATTCTGGTTTACACAAGAGAAATTTACAAAACAATTCCTGCTTAAAGTCAACATTCGTCACATTTAAAAAATTCTTTATTTTAAATCAGAATTTGTTTGAATTTAAGTCTTTTTATTTGCAAAAAAATTTTACCAGTAGTTACTATAGTTTTTAATTATAATGGAAAATTTTATAAATAAATTTAATTCTGACTTAATATAGGGAATTTTCGGGGACAAATGTAATTTTGATTTGGAAAAGTAAATAATTATAGTTTAGGATTTGGGTCATTTCAATTGAAACAGATAATTTTTAACATGAAACATTAATTTTTTAAAATAATTTTACAAACTCCTCGGTTTCAAAACAGAATTGTGATTCTTATGACCAACAATTATTTGATGTTTCAACTCAGAACTATACTTTTATTTCGAAAATTCTGTTGAGATGTTCAGAAATCTCTTGAAATCTTTTTAAATAGTTCGAAATCATTCAAATCTGTTGAATCTTCTTGGAAAATTTACACTAAAATGAAACGTGTCATTTGAAATATGTTAATGCAGAATTGGAACCAATGTGGTTGGAAAGATGAATATGTATTAGATAGAAATATTGTGGAATTAAAGAATTATTTACTTACTCACTTTTTACAAGACTTATGGGAAAATAATGTTTCTATATAAAGGAATCGTTTGGATCTTAATTTCACGATTTAAAGAATGGGATTTAAATGGAAATGCTAATGAATCGTCATTACCTTCTTAAATCGTGATTTACTCAATTTGCTTGATGGAATCTTTCGTATCGTAGGACCCGTATAACAAAATTTGCAAGCTGTACACGGCAAAATTAATCTCAAGAGGCGTTAATAATGGCAATTATGGTTCTTCTCCTAACAAACAGCGAAGCCAGTTTATCTTTATGAGTTCTCACAATGCTATTAACGATTCGATGATACGAATCAAGCAAATGTCTATTCCCATCACGCAAGTTCAGTGTTAACTATTTGATATTTTGAATTTCAATCATCTCCGTGTCATTCTTTTATTATTTTTTTGACCCATTTACTCTATTATCAACGTGAGAATGTATTTTTATTGTTACAGAATCATCAAAATAAGTTTGTGAGATTATAAATTGAACACAAAGTTCAAATGTGAAGATAAAAATACAGGAAAAATTATGTTTTGAAATTTAAGGCTTATAACACAACTGAAGAACTATGTTAATCTTTTAATATTCTCACAATAAAATTGGATAAATTTAAATTGAAACAATCTATATTGTATTAATTTAAAAATTAATTTTATTCAATTTTTAATTTTATCAATTTTTGCAACATATCGTTTTTCTAAAAAACGTAATACCTATACAATATACATATTATTTTTTTAAATTATGAACCTTCCTTATTTTTGTTTAGTTTAAAATTGAAATAAGAAAACTACCCTATTTTACAGCAGGAAGAAAGTTAATTTTTTACAAAAAAACAACGCAGACAATATATTGTTTTATCAAAAATTTTTACGTTTTCTAAGCTTATATTTATTAGCTTTGAAATTAGCAGTTTCGAAAATTAAAAATTCAACAATTAAAAATTTGAATATTTTTTGATTAACAAATAAATTTTAATTGATTATTTTTAAATCTAATGGTCTTAAAAATTTCTGCTAAAAAGCAGGTCTCTGCGAAACAATTTTTCCATTATTTTAAGAATTCAAATGATATTATCAGTCATGTTTTATGAAAGAAATAGCTTAATTTTTATGAAAATTTTGAACTTTTCAAGAAATAATTATGCTCAAATTATTTTTTGTTTTTGAATTAATTTGTTTCCAATTTTTAAAATAATAAATTATCTTTTAATATAATTATTTCTTTAAAAACATGTTTTCTTAAAAAAAATGTAACGATTTCAGCCGTGGATGAGTTGAATTAAAAAATTGGGAACGAGTAGACATGTAGACAATTTTTTTTCACCGAAAAAATAAGCTACAAATGATTAAACTTCAACAGTTTGTCAAACATTGATAAGAAACGATATTAAGAAGAAATTCAATTGCAAAAAATATCTTTGAAATACATTGTTTGTAAGTTTAAAAATTTGTTCGTTAAAAATGTTTTTATTTTAAATAAGATTCGCGGTAATGTTATTTTGATTCCTAAAATCATAGAAAAATTATGTTTTTCAAACATGTGATTTTGACCACGATAATTACCTGAAGATGTTACAATTTCGAATTAAAATTTTGACAATTTGGAAAAACTGTATGCTATTGTAATTCAAAATTTGGTTTTGAAATCTTGATCTTTGTGCATTAAAATATTAAATTTACGTACAAAAAATCAAAAAATTGTTAGGAATTCTTAACGCTAAAAATTAATCTTAGAAATCTCTTGGAGCGTGACTAACAATTAGAATATTTTTTAAACAATCAAATATCGTCTATTTTTTACTCAGGCTCATTTTAGAATACGAGAATAAAATTGAACAATTCGTTGATCCAATTTAATCAGTTTGGATACATGAAATTATTTAAGGCTTTTCATTCGTTCACTGAAGTTAAGCAGCGCCTTGTGTCGGCTTCCTTGGATGGGGGCCGTCCTACTAGATAAAGTGTATTTTTTAGATTTTAAGCTACTTTCTTTCTCAAGCCAATAATAATAATAATTTTTTACCTCTTCTCTAAAAATTTTGATATTATGTTCGTCATCAAAAACAATTTTTGTCTTGTTTTTATGTCATTATTAAAGATAAGCTTTATAATAAATCTAAAACAGGATTTTGAATAACTTAATTAAATATATAAAATCTTAAGTGATTTTTTTATCTTTCAAAAAATATCATACCTTTTTAAAACTGATATTAAATTCCAAAATATTTGACCTCAGAGACGCAGAGTTATCAAATACATCAATAAATTAATTTCAATCCATCATTGTTTTGATGATAAACTACTATAACTCTGTAGGTCAATCGTTTTGACAATCTATCATAGTACAATACTGTCACACTAAATTTGTATTTTCTCGAAACAACCATTTTGGGTGTAAATTTTATTTCAATTGCGACTGACGATTTTAATAATTCTATCGCAATCCGCAGCCGAGCATGTTCCAATTTGTGCTCAGTAGGACTTTCAGATTGTCAAATAACACATCTATTTCTTCGAAACAAGATATCTTTTTCTGATAATTTTTTTTTGGATTTGAATCAGCAACATGTCGCCTCGGAATTATATTTTTATCTCATCTTGAAATGGTGATTTCGATTTTACAGAACAGTCACTCTTCAAATTATGATTTTTTCAATCTTGTAAATAAAAAAAAACATTATTTTTCAGTGAAAGTTTTTTTTGTAACAAATTTTTTTTGCTGCGCATCTCTTAAAATTAAAGGTCAAATCACCGGCAACTGAAATCTAGTGATTGTGAATTCTCTGTTGTTAAAGCTCCTTTGGCTTTAGAGAACACATTTTTATCACATTTCTCCTGAGAAAAAAAAGGTTAAAAGCAAATTTTGAAATTCAATTTAAAAACAATGTTGTTATTAAACATTTTTTGCACCTTGTGTCGTATTTCAAAATTAATATGTGTATTTGTATCTCTTTTTGGTCCAGAAATGTTGTCCCTTTTTTGTAGCTTGTGTCGTTTATCCAAAAAATGTCATTTTTTAATTTTTTAAAGTTTTTTACAAATAAAAAAAGCTACGCGTCCTATAAAAAAGTTATGAATGAACGAATTTTTAAACCTGATATAACTATAAGAATTCTAAAGTAATAAGTCATTTTAAGTTTTTTCCCCCTTCTATTTGCATTTCAGTGCACGATATGAGCGTTCTTCTAAGAAAGAAGCAGCAGCATGCACTATCAACTCGAGACCGCCATTATTATTTTTTTTGCTTGCTTGTTATACGTTGTGGACTTATCGACAACACCTTAAGCTGATGCAGAATTTCAATCATGTTCTCTCCTTCCTTTAAGAGCTCTAATCACGTCATCAGTTTGGAATGTACCGGTATAACTTGTCTTCCTGTTTCTTCCGGAAATAGAGGATATCAGGTGGATATCCTGTTTTGATAGGGATGAAATCGTTTATTCTCTTTCCTTTTATGCCTTATCATAACAAATAATGCATCATCATTTTACTTAATAACAACAGGCTGAACACTTTTGTCGCGTGGAAAAATTGCCGGCTTTTTCACCAGTTCGCAAAAAATGTCTCGCTTATGTAAATGGAATACTTCCAATTGTTGAAGCTAAACATTTATTTTTATTTTAAGAAATCAAAATAAAACTGCCAATTAAAGCAGCCAAAATTAAGCTACTCTGCATTTTAACTTTAAAAATTAAAGCTAAACAAATTTTTATTTTAAAACTATTAATTCAATCGATTAATAATGAACAAAAATAAATTTGGGTAATTACAGACTTCTCAGCCCGAAATGCTCTTAAAACAGGGGAAATAAGTAAATTCATATATAGATACCATATTTTCAAACCAAAGACGTATTTTTAAGAAAAGATTTGAGATTTCAAATTAAACAACTGAATTGTTTAAAAAAAGTTGTCTTTTTAATTCAATAATTAAACTTATAACTGAATAGCAGAGTATTTAACTAAATGGTAGAATTTTCAAATAAAAATGTTCAAACTCAACTACACAATTTTATTTTCTACAAAATATTTGAATTTTCAATCCGAAAAGAAATTTTTTTTAGATGACAGTTGAGCATTCAAGCTAAAATGTGGACTAAAGTTTCTTTATTTAATAATTTATAATAATTTATTAAAAGGCGACAAAATATCAACCGGAAATGTCGATTTTTTAAACGGAACAGTGGCACCCTCATCGAATGAAATACACGATGTGACGTCACGCGCCTTCAAAGCTGAAGAAAATACATAGTCAGTTTGATAAAAATAATCGAAATAATTAATCATCAACGTTTTTGGCTACGTCACATCAATATGGCGAAATGGGCGCAACAAAGATAAGAATTTGGCATGTGTACTCATACAGATTTTTCTTCTTCAAATATAAATTTAAAGAAAGTTTTTTTTACAGTATACTGATATTATTAGTGATTTTAGAGCATATGATTTAACATGCAAAAATTAAAAATAAATTACTGGATGACCCTATTATTTTATAATCCACAATGTATTTTATTAAAAATGAAACAAAATTCCCTTTCATTCCCCTATTTTACCGGTTTCCCAGTTCAGTGACCACTCTGAAAAAATCTGTACTTCATTTGGAAGTATGAAATTTAAAATGTTTCTTTAAAAATATTGCTCAACCTTCATTCCAGAGTATTCAACATTTTAGTAACATATCATTTTTAATACTTTTAAATGTTCAGTTCCCATGCCTGGCCAGTTAAATCTTTTATGTGTGATATTTTCTAGTCTTAAATATATATTTTAAACCAAAAACACTAAAACTTCTCTTCAAGATTGTTGCCCGTGAAAATTTGTAAGTATAGAGCATAAAGAGACGCATAAATTCTGGTACTTTGTACTGTCTTGAAACGTTGGTTATTCGTATAACATCGAACAACCTGTGATTGTGTATGGTAAATTTTACTGTATACGCGCTTGTTCGGGTCTTTCTGTCCTTTTTACACTTTTTTTATTCTTGTCCTCTCTCCGAGCAGTTCAAGGCCTTCTTCTTGGGTAGTTGCAGCTGCAGTTGAAAGTAGTTTCTCTTTTCAGATGCTGGCATTTTTGGCACATGAAAAAATAATATACAAACTACCCCTGAAAATTGGAGTCTTTAGACGGTTTAAGTCAAATCGTATCATCTCGTAAAACTTCATCAAATATTTATTTATCGGTAGGGTGCCTCATAAAATCCTTGAGTTTTCACTGATGATATTCTATTTTTTTTCAGATTAAAAACTACATATATTTAGAGGTTTCTATCGAGGCTTTTTTGCCGCAAATTCGACTTTTTTAGCAGAAAAAATCTTTATCAGGGCCCCAGTGACCCTTAAATTTTGTTCGCTATGGAAAAAATGTATGATAAGTTGAGACTAGAGGTCAAATTACTTCCTCAACTTTTTTTAAAAATGGTGAAGAATCTCAGGAAATATAACTTGCCTCACTGTCAACAATGTCAACTTTTTTAACAAAAAATTAAGCAAGTTTTGTCCTAAAATTAAAGAAATGTTTTTTCAAGAAATGAAAAAAGCGTTCAATTCTAGTGACATACAGTGGGACAAAAAAACGTCCGTGGACAAATTGATTTTCAAAAAACAATTATTATCCGATTTTAAATCTTTTTTTTAATGAAAGCTAATAAAATTTCACATCCAACTGTTATGGTCAATTTTTTAATTTTTGTTTATTTAATAACAGAAATGAAAAAGGAAATTTGACTTTTAAAGTAGACCAGTTTTTGATAAATGCTTTTATCCAATTAAAAATTGCTAGAAAAATGAAATCAACTATCCAGAAAAGATGTCCAATGACAATACAAATGGTAACAAATTAACTGAATTTTTTATAAACAAATAATTGAATGAAAATGGTTTCGTTTGGATTGACGGCAATTCGTCACTTTATTCGCACTAAATTCGAACAATTTATAGACAAAAAGAGCTTTTGAGTTGAATTAATAAAAGTTAATTATTAATTTGTTATTTTAAAAGCACTTTTTATAAACAAATTTCCAAATCATGTATTTTTTATGGAATAAATAAAGTTTTTTCTATGGAATCGATCATATATTACCTGAAAATAAAATCTAAGTATAATATTTGGTCACTAAATAAAATTCAATAGTTTTTTAAACTACTTTAATTAACAAATGCACTGTTTGGCTATTTTTGGAGGTACCAGCTTGATTTTTTCGATGCAATTAACTATAAATAATTTCTAAATCTTTAAGACCATGTTGATGACAGCAAACAATTTATTATTGCAAAAAAATGGTTTAAACAAATTTTTATCATTTTATGTATCTATAAGTAAAGTAACGCTTTTTTCATGGAATTAACAGGCAGTTATTTAGCAATGATAATTTAAATTACTTCACAATAATTCCTTGCCGTAAGTTGATATAAATTGAAGATTTATTAAACAATCTTAATTACTACTTGACTTTATTTTTCGGTTAACGGAATTGATCGGTTTATTTTTAAAATAAATTTAAAAAAATGTGTTATCAACAGTTCATTACACGCAAAGAAACAACTTTAAATGCTGAAAAATAGCCGGATTATGTATTTATTAATTAATTTTGGTTAAACAATTATCAAATGTTATCGATTAATAAAAAAGAATCATTACTTAATAACTGTCCTTGAATTACGTGAAAAAGTAGCATTATTGTTTACAATAATAAACTATTTACTGTCATAAAAATGTTGTTAAAAATTTAGAAGATAGTTATTTATTTTTAGATATTTTTTATTGAATCGAAGCATTTTTCAAAAACCAGTATACTTCAAAAGTCACATTTTTTGTTATGTTTCTTATTAATAAAAAAAAAACGAAAATTTAATCTGTGGTGCCTTATTTATTATGTTCACTAGCGCCATCAACTTATTTTCCTAAGAATATACAATAGAAAATTAAAAACGATTTTTTAAGATTTCATATACGTCAAATCCAAATTTGCAACACAAGAGTTTATTTTCAACTAAATAGTTGCGTTTTCAACCAAAGAAGACGAATTTTGAAAAAAATAATTGTATTTTCAACCAAAAAAGATTTTTCGGTCAAGATACAGAAATTTCAACCAAATTATAGTTTGAGTGGAAAAATAATTTTAAAAACAAAATAAAAATTGCGAATAACTATTTTTAAGCTAAGTGGTTTACATGTTTCTGAATGGTTATATGAATATAATTAACCTACGATTCTTGAGAAAATTCAAGAAGATTTGAAAGATTTCAGATATTTTGAAAAATATTTTGAAAAAAAGTCCTTTATAATTATACATTAAAACTTTTTTAATGAATGTAACATCATTAAAATTTTCGCAGGATTATCAAGAGCATTTTTGTGTCCTCTTTTGTATATTCTTTTGTAATTTTATATCTACCTACTCGAATTTAAAATAATCTTTCTTTTGTAGAAAGTTCAGCTTTCTTGTTTAAAAATAAATTTTTGTTCGCAAATCAACTGTCCTCTGAAAAATTCGTATTTTTAGCTTGAAAAATAAAACGCTTGTTTAAAAATTTAATTGTTTTCTTTAAAATTCTACTATCAACTGTTTTAATGAACATTAATCTTTTTCGAACGAAAATTCATATATTAGGAAGAAAAATTTATCTTTGTTGGTAAAAAAAAATTTATCTTTCATGGTTGTAAATCCATCTTTCTTGGCAGGAAATTAATTTTTTGCTTAAAAATTTCGTGTTTTTCTTAAAAAATTACTCTTTTAGTGAAAAATTATTTTTTTTCTGGTTGAAAATTAGTTTTTATAGCTGAAATTTTCATTTTTGATAGTAAATTTATCTTCCTGTATTCAAAACTCAACTATGCTATGAAAAGGCAATTAATTATTGAAAATTGAAATAATTTATTAAAAATTAATTTCATGATGGAAGATGTATCATTTTAGTTGAAAATTCATCATATTGGTTAAAAATTAACTACATATTTTGGTGCGGAATAGTTGTTTTTTGTATTACGTTGAAAATTTCTTTTTTGTTGGTTACATTTTTTTACTGAATATTTGACTTTTGAGTTGAAAATCTATAGTTTTAGTTCAAGATTCATTTATTTGTTTGAAAATTTAAGTACTTAGTTGAAAATTCAATATTTTCGGGTGAAATTTAATTTCTTACCTAAAAATTCATTACTATTCTACTTGAAGATTCGAAATTTTAATTCAAAATTCACCTCTTTGTTTGAAAGATCGTTCTTTTATGGTTGAAAATTAATTTTTTAACTGAAAATTTAACTATTCAAATTTTAATAGAAACTATTTATTTTTAAGTTGAAAGTTCAATTATTTGGTTGAAAATTTATCCTTATTAGTGGAAAATTCAACTACTTCCTTGAAAATTCATCTTTTTCGGTTTAAAATTAATCTTCTTGGTTGATAATTTATACTTTAGGCTACGAATTCCACTATTTGGTCAAATTTCATCTATTTTTTGAAAATTCAACAATTCCATTTAAAAGTATTTTTTATTTGATTGAAACATACTAAGTCAATGCAGGCATATGCAATCCAAAGGAATTTTAGGTCATCTACAGTAATTCTTTTCAATGACGTAATCCAGGGTAATGCGATATTATTCGAAGTAAGCCACTTCCGCTGGACCGCATTTTCAAGAGTTGTTTCCCCTCGCTTTTTTCTTATGTTAAGGAATAAAAATCGAGGGAGGTGCTCATAAAAAAGTCTTCTTGCCCCACTTTTCTTGGATATACATGAAACTTTGGTTGATTCTAAAAAATATTTTATTGATACAAACAATCTTATTTTTCTTAATCATCCAAATACTACATCTACCAAAAGATTTGGTCAAAGCAACCAAAAAATGTTGTTGTTCCAAACAAATATTTTGTTCATTGAACCAAATAGTTTTCTGAGAGTGCCACTACAATGTAACGCGGAATTTTATGATGGCCACAAACTTTTATGCGGTTCTCAATTAAAATTATCATTATTAAATTCACAGCAATTACATCTGAGATTGCCGGCACCGCTAAGAAAGTAGAAAAGTAAATTGCAGACATAATCTTTTGACTCCTAAAAAATGCGCGCACGTCGTAATTTTGCGCTATGTTTGTTACGCAAGAAACTATGCAATTCAAATCTTCGTAACATAAAACAAGTTTTATGAGAGATGTGTTACGTTGGCCAAGAGTGAAGAAAATCGAGAAAGGCATGCCATGCGTGATCTGAAAAGAATCTTTAGGTTTGACCACTTGTCGGCGGCACAAGGTCGTTGAACTACTAAGAATGCTCAAAATCATTACTTCTCGAGATTAGAGCAGCCTTTATAGACGAATCCATTCATAATCTCAAGTACAATAACGGACCCTTTATAGAGTTGTCAAAGTCAATAAATCTCGAATCTCAAGTTTTTATTACGAACAATTGACATACATACCTGGATGAGTTGAAGATTTTTATTTCGAACCCTCTTGGTAGAATGACATTCGAGAAATAAAAATCTGTGAAAGTTTATAATTAATGTTTTGACTGGGGATATTCGCCCGGCCAATACGGCCTTTAAAACGCGACTTCTGTGTATGCTTATAAAATAATTTTAAATCCTGAATAATTAGAATTACTGGACCATTAAGAGTTGCAGATACTTGGGTATTTTTAGGTTGAAATAAATGAATTAAAATTTCACAAGTTCTTGAACAAACGTACAAAATTTGTAGATCCTCACTTAGTTTCAGTATAAAGTATATAATGTTGCACATTAAAACAAGTTAACTCAATTATAAATTTGCATAAAACAACGTAATTTAAATGTCACTTTCTGAAACGAAATCTAGTGTTTCAAACCGTTTTTAAAAGAACACGCTATCCGAGACAATTGTGAGGTTCCTATTACTTAAACTTGTAATTTAATAATATTCAGTGTTATTTTTATTTAAATAACTTAATTAAAAAGTAGTATTTTTAAATTAACGAATGAATTAATACATTCTTGACAGCCAGAAATCGCTTTGTTTGAATAAAAACAATTTTTATGATTCAAACATAGAATATTGTTATTATATGGGAAGAGAAATATTTGGATGACGCAATTAATTTTTTTCGTTGTTTCAACCAAATGTTTCGGTATATGCAACCAAAATTTGTTTGATTCAACCACATTTTCACGTATATTCAAGAAAACAGTTTTTCTGGTTTAAGAATTTTTTCGGAGTGAATGGAGTATGACGTTACCTAATTAAAAAATTGCAATTAGAAAAAATACAATCGTTAATGGAAAAATGTTAATTCTTAAAAGTACTTTGCAAACAGCCGTAAGACAAACTAGTTCTTTACCAGTTCTTCGTAATATTTTATAAAGATTGATTTATTTTTAAATTCAAAGTACTATGAAGCATCATTAATATTCATACACTGAAATAAATATTGAAATAACTAAATGGGGTTTACGACCATCTTATGTTAATTTTTATGTCAATTTTAATGTTAATTTTAATGTTAATTTTAATTTTAATTTTAATCGACTTTCAGTAATTTTTGACTTTTATTTAAATATAATATTTTGTTCCGACAGGGATTAGAAGGAGAGAAAGAAATAATTAAGTTAATTCTGAATTTTATCTCGTGATAATATGTTTATAAAAGACATTCTGTAATTCTGAGTCTTATTGATGTCTTCTATTTTTGACAATGATCTATTGTCTAGATGGATACAATTTAAAATTCGCCAATTTCCTTAACTTCGAATGCTTACAGTTTAAACTCATAAAATTTTTAACATCTTTTTGAAATAAGTCTATCTTAAATGTTTTTAAAATAATTCAATTCTCAACATTTACAACTGAAAACTTGTCAATTTTAAAAGTGTGTTAACAAATTTGTAAATTTAGATTATTTCGAAGATCAAAAGTCAATTCTCAATATTTCAAATTAAAAATATCGAATCTAAGTCAAAAATTAAAGATTCTTTCATTTTGAAACTCTTGATATTTGAAAGTTTTAAATTCTAAGTCTTTTTAATTGAAGAAATTTCATATATAAAGAATAAAAGTCAGAGAATTTTGAATTTTAAAACTTTAAACTTGCATCGATATTATAGAATTTTAATATAAAACTTAAAACTCGCATTATTTTCTATTGCAAGTTGGCAAAACGATAAGCTTGTCTATTTTTAAGATTAACAATTCGAAGTTCTGCAGTTTTGAAAAGTTAGAATGAAAAACTTCTGAATTTTAAAGATGAATAAATTTTAAAAAATCTTACATTTTGTTGATCTTGTAAATAAAAAGACAAGTTTTCAAATCTGACTCTTTTAAATTGATGAAATTTCGAATTTAAAGCATAAAAAAGACAAAATTGTGAATTCTATATGTATAAAACTTGCATAAATTTATATTGTAAATATTTAAAATTAAAAACTTCAATTTTCAAGATTAACAGTATAAATTTTTACAAAATGTTGAAAAGTAACCATTGAGAATTCTTGCATTTTTAAAGTGTAGAATTGAAAATTATTCAATTTTTAATATTGAGATTATAAAGCTCTATATGAAAACTCTTTAATTTTTAAGATTGACCATTCGAATTTTTACAATTTTAAAAAGCTACAATTGGAAATTATTAAATTTTGAAAATATAGAATTGTAAAAAACCATTCAATTTCTAAGATTTATATATTTTAAAGGTATCTAGTTTTTAACATTTTTTTAGTTTAGTTCAAGTTTGAAGATTAACAATTTAAAATTCTTCAATTTTAATGATTTTCAATTTTATAATTTTTGCAATTGAAGTCTCTTCAATATTGAATGTGTATAATAGAAAATTATGCATTCTTGAATTTCTATTTTGGAATAGTTCAATCTCGAAAATTAAAATTCTTCAATTTCGAACAGTAAAAATGACTTTTTAAATTATATGATTTTTTACATCTGTGACACATGCCTGTATATAAAAGAGGAAATACAGCTGTAGTTAGTTCCGTTCTTTAAGGCACGTCCTCAACACTGCATCTAATTCTAATTACCATAATTTGATTTTCCAATTTAAAGTCAAGAATTTCGATTCAAATGAAGCAACTTCAAGCGGGAACAGAATTTTATGAGATGTCAAATTGACGTTTATGTACCATTAAACTGTCAAGCTAGGTGAAAGAAAGAAAAATCAAGGGACAAAAGCACGCTGTAAGTGAGCGGAAACAGGCTTCTATGCGGACAAGTGAATTAATAAATTTGAAGATTATTAATATTAATCGTCTATTTAGCATGATGTTATGATTTTTATATAAAGAACTCGAAAAAGCTTTAATTATACAAAATATTAATTAAATAATAGCAAAAAAGATTGCATCGGCCGGGAATCGAACCCGGGCCGCCCGCGTGGCAGGCGAGCATTCTACCACTGAACCACCGATGCTGATGAAATTTATTTTGCCAGAGAATGTACCACAAATCGCGATTCAGAGCAACTTAGAAATGTGCATAGGTGGTATATCGTATACAAGTGCTGCAATTTCCTCCTTTCGATTCCCCATGGCGAAGGTGAGCCAGGTAATAACGTCGTCTGAGGTGTACCTTTATCATAGGTATCTATTACTTTGAGAACATGTTTAATTTATTACTTCTTGTACCTATTGTTTTATTTTTTGTTTAAAATTATTTTATAAACTATGTCTTACTGTTAAAAGAAATAATTGAAAAAAAGAGGTTGGAAATTTAATTCTGCCTAAACAAAATATAAATATACATAAATATACATATATATAACATAGGAAGATATAAGATTACATTAGTAAAAAGTATTTTAAATATGCGGATAGTTCGAAATTCCAATTTTTTATTGCAATTAGACTCACTGACTCAAATAACTTTGAAAATTAAAAATTAAAACCATATTTTGATTGATGCGTTAGAACTTGAAATTTTTATAAATATAATAATAATAATGCCTTGTTAAAACAATTTGAAAAAAGCCTATTTGCAAAAAATTGAATAATGTAAATTTTCGAAAATGTTCTGATTATTATATTTTAAAAGGCTTTGAAATAAATTTTCTATGTATTTCACATAAGTTACCAATAGATTATAAAAAAAATATCATGGAATATGAGTTTTAAAAAAACGCGAAATTTTATTATGGTTTCTAAAGAAGTATCCATCATTTTTTAAATCTAAAGTTTCGAAGGATTGGGTTAGGTCGTTTAAAGGGAATAAAAAATTAACTTGAAATTTAAACAGTTCAAGCTAACAAATTGTGTGTATTTATTTTTAAATTTGATGCCAAACAAATATGTGTATAGGATATTAAAAAATCTCAAGGATTGCATTATTTTTATAAACAATTGTAAAGTCGAAGCGAGTAAATGTGGTACGAAATTACAAAATGATACTTTATGAATGACAATATAAATATTTGACAAAATTCTTGTTTAAAATGTTTTAAAATTCATGTTTGCTTTCAAATCTTTACCACTTATAAAAATATTGATGAGTAAAAAAATTGAAATAATACAGATTTAGTGATATTGAAAAACATAAGCATATCAAATTAATTAAACAATTATTTGTCTGCATAAAATGTATAAATCATAATGTTATTTACCAGTCATTAATATTATAAATTTACATTTTTATTGCGAAAAGAGGTACGTGAACCTTTTCAACTGACCTCGAACTGTTGACAGATTTTCGTATTTCACAATAAAAATGAAAAAACAGATTTCACCCTTACTCTGATTTTTAATTACCCTGTCATAATTTATTATCAAAGATAATAAAAATATAAACTTTGGTGTTAATTGGCTGAATGGACTAGGCTGAAAAGATGAGCACATATGAAAATGTAATTGTTTTAAATAATAATTCAACAATAATGCGTTTCTTATCCAAACTTTTTGCCGAATATTTTACATAAAAACCTGTGTCAAAATGTTGATATTTGAGAAAAATGCGACATTCTTATAAATTTAAAACTTTAGTCATTCATATTTTGTGTTAAAAGATTTCTTTTTTCACCTGTACTCAATTCTACATTCTTGACCATAGAACTGATTAGTTTTTAGGATTTTACGTATTTAGTTTGAACAATTAAAATTCACAAATGACGTAAAATGTACACATCATTAAAATTATTCAAGGTGTAGAAAATGCTTGCAATATGCATTAAGAATATATGTTGCTACAGACTTTCCTTAACATTTGATATCAACCGGCCTGATATATTAGGCCGTACATCAATGCACATGTGAAAATGTAATTTAATATTTATTTAAATTTTATTTAATAAATATCAGATAAGTTAGATAAACCTAGCTATCCTTTCCATTTCCAACTGAAATTGCATAATGCAATTGAAATTATTGAATAATAGTACCATTAAATTGAATTCAAAAGAATAAATCAAATGAATTAATTTTTTTTACCTTGTGACGAAACATAGCTAATCAATTAATTAACTTTTTTGAAATTATTTACGAAGTAATCTATAGAAAATTTTAAAATAAATATTTAAAAAACTCTTTCAGACATTCCGAAGCTTGGGGGCATTGTAGCATACCATCAATCTCCCATACCCAGTAATTTAGAAAAATAATTTTCTTTTACATTCAGTCTGCATAATTATTCAAAACATCATACAGCTTTGGCATCATTTTTTACTTTCTGAAGAAGAAGTGTAATAAAAGATTGAATCTATTGAAAATAGAATAACAAATAACGTAAATTGATACCTTCACAATTTTCCGAATATTGGGCGTCCGCATGAAGATGGTCCTCATGGCCAACATAAAGTTACATATAGGGTCATATAGCCGAATAGATTTCCGGAATTCAAAGCACAAGAAAAACTCTTTAAATTGAAAAACAAGTTGTCGGGTCATTTTTTAAGTTGGAAATTCGAAAAACCGCTTGTCGAGAGAAACGCATTTAAAGCTGCTGAATATCATAAGCCCAGATGTTATTCTTTTCATATAACAGGAAATATACCCATTTGCGGTTGCTTTCGTGACATGAGAAATAATTCAGTATAGGTCCACATGTCATCCCACAATAAAATTTTAAAAAATAATAATTTGTTGATTTAGAAAAACGCGAATATCTCCTAAACGCTTAGAGAAATTTCCTCTTGTGTCCGAAGGATGCTTTTTGACACAAATAAAACTAGCTTTTAAATGTAAGGTTAAAAGTAATTTCATTTCTTTTAAACAAAATTCGTCTTGAAGCAAAAAATGTCCTTTTGCGACAAACTCCACCTAATCTTGCAGATAAATAATTTTGTTTGTCTAAAAAAGATATTTAACAGATTAGAAACAAAGCAGGCAAGAGGAAGCTGTTTCTGTTTCAAGAAAACTTTTTCTCTGAGTTAAACTAGAACCGACCATAAGAGCTCTTTTTATGCCAATGCCAACAATTATTCACGTTCATAGTCATGAATTATTTCCACCTCGAAGATGATTCATATTTTTGAGATAAATCATAAAAAATATACAGAGATCATAATAATCTATACGCACAAGTGTACCAAGAATGATCGCTCGTCCAGTAACATTCCAAAGCATCCATATCTGTTATCCAAGACGATGAGTATCAAGATATTACTAGCCTAGAGTAGTTAAACTCTATATAAACTGTTAACGTAGAGCGGTGCTATAAAAGATTAAAACTCTGGATCTAAATCTCGCCAGATAAACGAATCGAATGTTCACTGATTCACTTACACTTAAGAGATGAAATTACGATAAGTAAAGAAACTTGTATGTTTTCAAGCACGTCAGTCTACTTGTCATGTCTGGGTTAGGATCCGACAAATCGTCAGCGTAATGATTATTAATCATTGAACATTCAGTACACACTGCATACATGACGTATATTTTTCAGCTCAATGAACATTCTTCTTCTGAAATGTTAAGAGCTACGGATGAATGAAAGTAGAAATGAAAGCATATTAAATTACTTCGCACAACTTTCTGTTGAAATTTATAAAAGGATTGGATCTACAAGAAAAAGGAATTCAATGCAAAATTCAAAGAAAAAATGGTCTGCTGAGCAATACCTTTTTTTTGTTAAGAAGTTCCAGCTACTAAAAAAATGGTTAAATAAAAATAGGGATACAATACACTCAGAAAAATTGAACAAAACAAATTATTTCTTTGATATAAGGTCAAATAAAAATCTGATTGGTTCAAACAAATATTTTCTTGATATAAGTGCAGCATTGTTTATGTCAAACAAATTTTATATGAATGTAACCAATTCTATTTTTGGTTTAACGTCAAACAAAATATGTTCATCTGAATCAAACTAACATTTCTCTAAGTGTGGCAGTATCATATCTTACTAACTAAATAGTTCAATTTAAATAAGAATACCTCTTTACGAATCATTTATACGACTAAATTAACGAATTAATTAAAGTTGACATGGAATAAGTTGGATCCCTTAATGCTACAGTTCATGGCTTATACTCATGCCAGAAACTTTAATTAACGTAAATTCGGTTGAAATTTAAATTAATTTCAACTGAATTTAAATAAATGCAACAGAAATTACCTATGTGGCAAGTTAACTGTATTTAAATGAAATTGATGTTATTTCTACAGAATTTAAGTGAGTAGAACTGTATTCAGAATCCATGGGACATCAACTCTCTTTAATAACATTCCACTGTAATTCAAAATGAATTAAAAATAAATTAAATTCGCCCAACTGACTTCAAAGTTTAATTAATTTGATACAAGTGAAATTTTTGTTAATTAAATCCTACTAAAGTTATTGAATTCTACTTATCGTCATTTATCAATTAGATCAGAATAATAGAAGAATGTAACAGTCTTTTGTTTTTCTTTAAACTAATACAGATTTTTGAATTAATTGAATAAAATGCAGCAGTTTTGATACCTCAGGATTAATTGTGGTGCACGTGTCTTTCAATTCCTTGAAATTTCGTAATATTTTTTTCAATCCTTCAAATCTCTCATAATACTGGGAAGTCCTTTAGTAATACTTAGATCTTTTGAAATCTTAAGAAACCCCTTAAAATCCTTTGAACTCTTTTGAATTCTTATGAAATTCCTTTAAATCTCTTCAAATCTTCAAAATCCAATTAAAATCCCCATTGACCGACTATTTGAATTAAAGAAATATAGTATTAAATTTTTCTGTGAACAAGAATGACCTTTTTATTTGGAAAAAGTTATTTCTTGAAACAAGAAAATTTTCGTTCGACTCAATAAAATATTTGATTAGATGTGCTGGACTACATTTCTTTGATTCAAGTAATCTTTTTCTTAGTGCCCGAAAAGCCTTCAAAATTTGTGAAAATACTTCGATATCTCTTGAATTCCTTTACAATTTCTTGATATCTCTTGAAATCCCTTTGTAAGCTGCGGGATTCGTTCTTTATTCTTTGGAAACCCTTTAAAGAATTAAAATTCTCTCAACTTAAAATATTTAAATTTTTTAAATAATTTATAATCTAAAACCTCTTGTAACTCTCTGAAATATTCTCAGATATCCTACATCTTTTGTAACCTCTTTGGAATCTTTTAAAATCTCATTAAATGTCCTCAAATCCCTAAAAAGCTGGAAAATCTTGTTAAATGCTGTAAAGATTTCGCAATTTTTTAAAATACTTTGTTGTTCTTTGGCAGATCTTAACATCTCTTGAGATCCGTTGAAATAATTTCTAATCACTGGTATAAAATTTGCAAAATCATCCTTACGTAAGTAATGGATCTTCATTTATGATCATTCAGTGTGTATTTAAGTGACTATATGGTCAATTCATTTAATGAAAGTAAAAGTGATTCTATAATTAATTGTTCTGAATTAAGATGAATCCTGCCCAATTTAAACTAATGCTGCTGAATTGAAATGAATTTGAATTAATTTAAACACATTCGACCCAATTTAAACAAATCCTACTAAATTCCATTAAATTAAATTAAATTGACTTCAAGGGAATTCAGGTAAAATCAATTTCGCAAATTAAACTGCGACTTCATGTAAAAAATATAAGCATATTCTGGTATTTATAAAATTGGATTTCAATACAATAAATTGAATTTGATGCCAGTAACGATATGTTAATTAAATTTTAGTTTACGTGAATTTACTGAAGTTTGGGATAAATTGAACGAATGCTCTTAAGGTATTTGCCAAAAATCCGGTTGCTGGAAAAAAATTTCTAGATTTTAAGAATTGAAATGATATTATTAGTGATGTTGTATGAAAGAGGAAAATGTTTTCTTATGAAAAAAGTTAAAAACTACCAAAAAATAACGACTTTAATTTTTTTCATAATTTCTTATTTTGTCGGAAAAACATTCATTAGAACTTCTCTATTTCCAATTTGGAAAATGCTAAATTATCTTTACATTTACTTATGTGTTAAAAAATGTTTTAATATAAAAATGTTGAATGAATGTTTTCCTTAAACAAAATTAGCCATTATTTATCCAAATTTAACCAATTTAAAAAAATCGAGCAGACCTGATAGTATAAAAGGATGCAATAATTTTAAATAAAACAGAGTTCAACTAAATGTTTTTTTGTTAAGTTTAAAGCTTTCTTTTATAAAAAAAGTTTTCTTCGTGTAAGATCGAAATTAAATGTGGTTTTCCATCAATAATTTTATGCATCGAAATTAGAGCATGAAAAAAATTCTCAACACAAAATTAGACCTCCAAACTGCCTCCTTTCCAGCTCATTAGAGGCAATTACATAACAAAGAAAAAAAGATCGAGAAAAAGTAAAGTCATCCAAATCCAACTTCTCACACTTCCCTTATTCTTTCTCCGCCTTTTTTTATACTAGTATAGGGTCCATCGTGTTTCTAAGCCAATTAAGACCTCCTAAGCAGGTGTTATTAATAGGAAGTCCCATTATTAGGGGGATTTTTTGTTTGTTTTTATAAAAAAAAAAAAAATTATGAAAAAGTATTCCCTGTGAGATTCATTTTCTTGTGTGTGTATGACCATTTTTATGAATTAAAGAAAAAACTTAATTTTTTTTCTAATATTTTTACTTATAATTTTTTTTTGCAATATGCGTTAAAATAAAATTTTCCTAATTTGAGACTGTAAGTGCGATTTCAAACAATTTTTTTCACTTAAATTTTCTTAAAATACATTCCTCAATTAATGCTGTGATAATTGTGAAAAAATTCAAATCTCTTGTGTGGTGTTACACGCAAGGGAGTTAACCTCTCATAATTTATAATTTTGAATGTTTATTTCTATAGATCGTTTTTTAAACAAATAGTTAACCTAGTGTAAGTAACACCTTGAATTATTATACATTCATAATCGAGCACTTATAGTTCTTTAAATGGTCAATTACACCGATAGATGGCTGATAATTGCTCGACTTGTTTTTGAAATTCTTCAATCGAGTGACCGAGTCCGCCATAACGGATCATCGAGATTGAAAACGGTACCTCTAACGTTCTCAAGAGTAGCACAATATACTCATACCACGTACGCCAATGCATAATTCGCGCGCGTTTTTCGCCACCGTCTTCACGGATTCAAAATGGCGGATCGTCAGTCGAATTCCCTCCACCTCGTGAAATAAAATACCTTGGAAATGCGAATATCGCGTCCTGTCGCCTTCGATTCTTGATAGAAGGTAAGCTGACCGTAGCAAGAGTTGACCTTGGAATCTTTTTTCCTCTCACTCTCTCTGACTCTCGCTGGCGATCTCGTTTTATCGTACTGCTCGTAGCGTGTGTCGCAATTGGCGGTTGCATTTGACTCGAAACAAAGAATAAGAGCGAGACCGGAAGCTGAGCAATTACTCAGACTTGCAGCCGCCGGTCAATTGACGTGATTACATTCAACACAATGCTCATGTCGTCGAGAGGAAAGTGTACTTTAACTTAAACGCTTTTGATCATTTCTCTGCTCCATTGTAAGATCTTTAAAGTTTCATGTTACCACAGTAAAACAGTAATTTAGAACGAGGCCTTTTTTTTAACCAGTTAGGTTTTCAATGAAGGTGCCTTTCAAAAACTACGTGGAATTGTAGGGGGGGGGGGGCGTAGAATGTAACATCTCACTCGGAAAATATGGATGTGAATAACATTTGTTTGACATGCTAAAAAAATAAAAATTAGTAATTTTATTTTTTTTTAAACTTCCTCTATTTCTTATTTTCCTTTTTTTCGCTAAAATGCGATCCGAATTAATAGAATCCAATAAGAAAATCTAACTATTTTTCAATGAAAGATTATTATATTACATTAAAAAGTCTACTATTATACTTTTCGTTCAGAATTCACCCCTTTTGGTTGGAAATTGAACTCTTTTCTTGAAAATTCTATTTTTGGTTGAGATTAATTTACTTAACTGAAAACTTAACTAATGCATTTTTGGCATAAATTGGTCGTTTTTATTTGAAAATCCTTCTATGAATCTTTTCAATTAAAAATCATCTTTTTTGTAGAAAATTCGTCTACTTGCTTGAAAGTTGAACTAATTGCTTAAACATTTATTTTATCAGTCGGAAATCCATCGCTTTCTTTAAAAAGGTAACTATTTTTTTGAAAATTTTTTTGTTTGTTAAAAATAATATTTTTTCACTGCAAATTGAACTACTCCATTTTTGGTTAAAACTTTATCGTTTTTAGTTAAAAATTCGACTATTTGAATTAAATATAATTTTTTCTTAAAACTTTAAATGTTTTATTAAAAATTATGTTATTTTGGTCGAAAATTAAACTACTTGGTTGAAAATGATGTTTTTGGTTAAAAAAGATTATTTTTTCCTGGAAAATTTTAACTATTTGGTGGGGAATGGACCTCTTGGTTTGAAAATCCAAACAATTTTATTTGGCTTTATTTCTTTTTTGGTTCAAATATCAACTATTACATTTATTGTTGATAATTTATCTTTTTTGTTTAGATTATACTGTTTTTCACTTTAAATCAAAATTTGTTGGGCTAAACTTTCAGATATCATATTTTTCTTTAAGAATTATTTTTTTTATTGAAAATTCGACTACTGGGTTAAAAGTTAAACTTATTTGTTAAAAATCAACTTTTTTGGTGAAGATCCATAATTTTAGTTAAGAACTAAACTATTTTGTTAAAAATTCATTTTCTTGAGTGTCATTGTTAACTGTTTTGTTGAACATTTGTCTTTTTAGAAATTCTCCTATTTAATGCTAGTAAATTCAACTTCTGGTTGACTTTTTTAAATAATTTTTTTGTTAGAAATCAACGGTTTAAATATCGTCTATTTGGATATAAAATACGCCCTACTGGATTGATATATTATGTTTGTTTTATTATTTTATTTGTTCTTTATTTTATTTTAATTTAATTATTTTATTTAATGTTTTATAGTGGAAAAATCAACCCTTTTGTTTGAAAATTCACTTGGTTTAAAATTAATTTTTTTTCTTGATATTTCCACTGTATTCTGAAAAATTCGTCTTTTTGCTTACATATTCAACTGCATGATTAAAATGCAACTTTTTGTTCAAAAAATTGTCATTTTTGCTCTAAAGTTTATTGAGCCAGTTGTAAATGCAACTTTTCAGCTGCTAATTATTTTGTTGTTAATAATGCAACAATTTGGTTGAAAATTGATGTTTACAGGCTAAAAATTCAATAATTTTTTTAAAAAGTCGTTTTTCGTTTGAAAGTTCAATTGTTTTCTAATAAATTCGTTCCTCTGGATGAAAAATTCATCTTTATTGGTAGAAAAGTTCTTCATTGAAAAATTATATTTCTCGGTAGAAAATCCAACTATCTTACAAATAATTCGTTATTTTTGCTTTGAAGATTCATCCGTTTGTTTGAAAGCGTAAGTTTTTGTATTTTTTGTTTCTTTGAAAATTTGATCACTTGCTTGAAAATCATTGGGAATTCAAATATACATGTACCTCGACTCAAAATCTCGAGCGTTTATTAATAAAATTTATTATAAACCGCGAAACATTAAAAAAACAACCTGATATTGATTAAATCAAACAAAAAAATTAATTGAACGGACTGGATTTCAATATTTTACATCCATCGAAAATCCACTTCCTGCCGCGCATTATTTTTCGAACCTACCTGTACTTGGTTAAAGCGGGTAATTGAGAAATCGCTCTTATTCGAATTAAACGAAACTATATGATCTCGCAGATTAATGATCTCCACTAGGCTTTGACGGTTTCGATGTTTTTTTGTCGATCTAGTCCGATCGTAACGGTCTTTTTCGCTACAATCTCCTTAGAGAGCCACGCCAGTGCTATACTCTATATAATCAATAACTATTCTTGCAACTATTATCAATAATATTACCATTTAAATAATTACAACCTATAATTTTTATTTATCTTATTAGATTCGCATGAATTTCTCTAAAACTTTATTAAACCTCTCAATAAAGAATTAATACTTTTGTAATACTTCTAAAGAAAAAAATCCAGAACGGAAGGTAAAGATCATGTATGATTCTAATAAAATTAAAATTTTATGATGCAGATAAAGTAGAGAAAGTTTGAGATTAAACTAAATTTTATGCAATTGACTATAATCTTCATCGTACAATGTAGATAATTACATATACTACGCTAAACACACCTTATTTGAAAATTAAATTAGAGTTTGTGGCACGTCTTATCTGTTATTGATGTAAATTCTAATCTGAAACGGTAAACTTTCACTATTAGACATTATTGTAATATATATCAAAATTCCATTAAGTGTGAATGTAATTATAAAAGTTAATTCTAATTTTATTATTTCCTGAAATAACGTAGAAATAAGGTACAAATTATTTTCAAACTTCTTTTCTATTTGGCTAAAATAACATGTCAACCATCTCAAGTACAGAAATATATACCGGAAAATAGTCCCAACGACAAAAATTTATTTAGAATACTTTAAATTCATTAATTATTTATTTCAATCTTTGGCCTCGGATTGTACAACTTTTTCAATTTTTAAAAGAAAAATCATTAAAAATTGTACGATTTTCATTTCGTAACAAATACTGATTGTACATTTCAAAGTCGTGAGCATCGAAAATATTATAATTTTAAATTCGATTACCATTAAAGAAACGAGAGTCCTATATAATCAGCAATATGACTTCATCACATTGAAGTGTACAAAATATCAAAGCATTCAAAATAAAAAAATCTTAGGATGAAACAAATTCAGAATAAATAATTTTCTATTTGAACATTATTTAAATATAAGTGTCTTTCGGATCAAATAATAGCCTAGCAATTTTTTTAAGTTTTAAGCTTGTGCCTTCATACATAGGATTTTATGCTAAGAAGAAGAAAATTCAAGTTACTATTGCTTATTGTTTTGGTATTTTTCTACCGTCTTTCGATATAATTTTCTTCGATAGAAAAATATTACAAATTGGAGGCCCTTATCTAAAAAATTTACTTTGTATTATAAAGAAATGATTTTTTTAAATATCATGTGACTTGAAATTTTGTGTAAAGTTTCTGTTTAAAACTATTTTATGCACATAAGTCTCGTATTTAAAAATTATGATTTCATTATTTTTCTACTATTTTCCAAGATTTATGTCACTATTGACACTATTTTGTATCCCTGAACACGCCTGTTCTTAACTAAACTTATTCACTTAAAAGAACAGGCTAAGGCAAGCAGTTCCCAGGTCATTTATGAGAGAAAATTTTTTTAGATTTTTTAGTTCCAGTTTAATATATTTTCCTGTATACAATGTAGATGAGAATTATATCAAAATGAATTTAAGTAGACTATATTGTCTTTAATTAAAATTAATTATAGTTCATACAGAAAACAGACGTTATAGTCTCTCATTTTTATGATATTCATTTCCAAATTGAATAATCGAATTATGGTAACTGCTTTATTTTAATTCTCCTTTTCTCTTTAAAAATTTCGCATTCGGAAATACAACATTTGAATTACTCATAAAATTCCGACCTGAAAATAGTGACCAAATTTTAATTATAGAGTTTTAGCGATATAAATTTAACTTTTAAATCTTACAAATATAATTTTTTTATTTATTTTTGCAATTTCGTTTTTTAATTTAAAAATAACGAATAAAAAATTATTTGCACATAAAAGTATTGCGATTTAATTATTATTAATGATGGTATTTTTTTAAAAGGGAAAAAATTCTTAATTATTCTATTGGGTGATTATTTAATTGCCAATGGCAATCTGTTTTCGAAAGAATCTTCTTTTAGTGGACTTTTTTGTATAGATTAAAATGTGTTTGTATTAAATTCAAATTTGAATTTTCTTTAATTTGCAGCAGTTGAATTTTTATCAGTAGAGAATTCACTAATCAATTTTCAACAGTTAAATTCTATTTTTAATTCTCAAAATTTGAAAATTGAATTTTTAACTGAAAATTTGAAGAACATTAATAAATGAATTATTAATAGTGAAAGCTCAACTGTTAAAATGAAAGTGGTTTGAAAATTGAATTATTAACTGCTGAAAATTTATGAAAATTGATAATTAAATTTTCCACAGTTGAAAATTCTATTGTTTGAAATTGATGCCAACTGAATTTTAAATCGTTAAATACTGAAGAAAATTGACAATTAAATTTTGAATAGTTGAAAATTGAATTTTCAATAAATTAAAGTTCAATTATTTTAAATTGAAGGAAGCTGAAAATTCAATTGTTGAAAATATAAAACTGATTCAATTTTTAAATGTTGAACATGAACGAAAATTGATAATTGAATTGTCAGAAGCTGAACATTTTATTCTTGAAAATTAATGAAAATTGAATTTTAAACTACTAAAAATGAAAGAAAAATGAAATTTGCTTGTTAAAAATAGAAAAAATTTTATATTTAATCGATGAAAGTTGGAGAAAATTGAATTTACAACTGTTAAAAATTGAAGGAAATTATTAAATAATGATAATATAATTATAATAATTGAAGTTATCACCTGTTTAAAGTTCAAGAAAATTGATCATTCAATTTTCAACAGTTGAAAATTCTATTATTGAAAACTGCAGAAAATTGAATTTTGAACGGTTGAAATTTGAAGAAAATTGATGAATGAATTTTCAACAGTTAAGACTTTTATTTTGAAAAATAGAAGAAAGCTAAAACTTCAATCCTTTTAAATTGAATTTTCAATAAATCGAAAATTGGTAATTGAATTTTCAGCAGTTGAGTTTTCTTAAATTTTCCGCTGTTGAATTTAGAATGATAATTTAAGAAATAAAAATTTCAATCCCTGAAACTAAGTTTCAGAAAGGCGACTATTTCGAAAAGCGGTCGCTACTGGTATATAATATATATAATATATATATATATATAATAATTTGCAATTTAATAGTCATCTAATGGAATCACAGTAGGAAATTTGAGATTTACGAAAATACCATTCCTGATCATTCCTTTATAACCAGATATATCCAAATTGTAAAAAAAATTCTTTAAAGTCAGGAGTCATTGAAAAATCATTTAGCATTATTCAACAATACAAAATTTCTTATAAAAATATTGTTCGTTCTTTTCTACATTTAAAAATTAATATATAGTCTTTTCCTATGGTCAAAGCAGATGCATGTGTATCACTGAAAGAAATCAGTGACGATTTTCAGTGTGAAATCAGGGAATTTGCACTGAATTATCAGTGAAACATATTTTTCTGGAATTTCGGTAGCTTTACTAAAAAATCAGTGAGAAACTTCTGAAATTTTAGTGAATAGTCACGGACTGCCATTGAGTTTTCACTGATTCGAATAGCTAGAAGTATGTCACTGATACTCAATAAAACTCCACTGATTCGAATTAGGAGAGCGAGCATTGAAATTTGCATTTAATTTGAAATAATTTGAAAGACAGCAACGTATAATATCTGAATTATAGGAGAATGCCAGGAACCTTGAATGCGACCTTGTCAGGGGACAAATGTTGTAATAATTGTGGTGGATCGACGAGTTAGTTCAGTGATAATAGATTGTATATGAGACTAGAGACTAAATACTAGTGCCTAGGCGGATAGTAGGCTTTAATAATAAAGGACACGACGCAATCCTTCGGCTATAATCACAGCTGCTATGGAGAATGAGTAATGACGTGCAATGAAATTAGTTGCTCGCGAGCGGCTGAAAAGTGTTACCTTCTAAGGTCGACCAATTACCAAACCTTCTCTTTCCTTGCAGAATGAAGATATAACGGGAAGATCCTCAGTGCCTCAGGGTAGCTACCATGTCGGCGCAATGCAATCACTTCGTGCAAAACGCCTGGAAAAAGGAGCTTTGTTCCAATTGTTTCAAATTGCGAGAGGAACATGTTGTAGCTTCCGAATCTCCAAGGCCGAGTGTCAAAGCACCTGTCAGAATCGTAACCATCAATCACAAAGTGCAGGTAATTTTACTAATTTCATTATTTTGTATTGATAACTTCTTAGGGCACTGTGTGAACTCGCAAAACTGGGTAAGGGCAACGGTAACGTTTCCAGGGTAACGCTTACTCTCCTCTATCTCTCCTTCGCTTCTCCCACTGACTGACTTTTTCAATCCCTCTCCCTATGTATCTCTCCTTCGCTTCTTCCAATTCTCTGTCTCTCTTTCGTTCTCTACCTCCCCCCCCCCTCTCTCTCACTCTTTCTCTTCATCCTTCACCCTCACATTCACACTGAACTATGACAGTATTAGCAGTGTATAGCGGCATGCGCTCTTTTTGAAGGTCGTGGTTCGTACCCTTGCGAACTGTTTTCAATACAATTACTTATTCATCTCGAACATACTTATCACTTTTGCTGGTCGTCCCACAACGGCTCACGTGTTTTTTAGCTTCTTCTTAATATTATAGCATGTCATGTGCCAAGGGGGAGACGTTGGACTTTTTAAATGAGTACACGGAAACAGTATGTTGAGCAACGAGTGGGCAATCGGTGGCTTCGAATGAGTGGCTCACACTATGTTTTTAGCAGTGTGTAATAAGAGCATAGTAATTTAATGAATAACACACAAATTACCTTTACCTTCACTTTCAAGGTTATTATCAGGGATAATCATGCTTTTTTCTTTTTCACTCATTGTGCCAGCCATTATTTTTTTCAGACTGGATGATTGAATCCTTTAAGGTCTACTATTGTATATCCAGATAGCACTGCAAATTCGGTGAAGATTTTCTGCAATTGACAATGTAAGGTTTGGAATATTTGTTTGAAAGGACAAGGCAAGGTTTGCTCAACCAAGAAAATGTGCAAGGCGGTTTAGAAGATTTATTTAACGCAAATCAATGCGCAGTAGTATTCTATGGCACCTCAGGCTGCGCAATAGTGTGCCTCAACCTTTCAATGCAATATTCCGAGCCTTATACAACCTTTTTCAGGGAATCTTCAACGCATTTTTTGTGTTAAGTAGGTTTAATATTGTTATTAAAAATAATATAGAATCGGGCTTTTTCCCCGTTCCCTATTCTTGCTTTCTGATACCAGCAAATAACGGCAGCGTCAATTGGTAGGAAGACATTTATTTGTTGCGAAAAAGGATAATCCGACATTCAAAGTAGCATTCCTTACGCAAATATAAAAAAAAAACTGTCTATCGTTACCAGCAGATAACATTACTCACTGAAAAACATCTGAAATAATATAGTTTGCTCTTACGAGAATTGAGGCAGCGCAGTGGCAACGGGTATGAGATACTGTGTGTGTGTGTTTGTTTGTGGGGGGCGTTGCTCACTCTTATTCTTGACTGTTTGCATTCGTGGTGGACCTTTGTCTATGGATTTATATCTAAGGTCAGTCCCAAAAGCGGCACTCACTCTAGGATTCACTGTTTTGATAAAAGACCAATTTTGCGCGTCTTTAGATTGTAAATTTTCCAAATTCGTTCTCAACTAACATTTTTAATATTTAAAATTTGGAAAGGTATAAATACATATGTTAGCCAAAATTTCCAACTTTAAAAATAAAAATTTTTAAATGACCTTAAATTTCCATAATTCTATAAATTGATAGATTTCTAAATGAAAACTTTGTGAAAATTTCTAAATTACAAGAAATTTTAGAAATTTACGGTAAATTTACAAACTATCAAAAATATCCAATATTTTGAAAATTTGTGTATTGCCCATACTTACAAAAAATTAAGGAAATTTCTGATAAATCTATCGATAAATTACCAAAATATTTTAAAAATTTGGAAATTAAGGGAAAATTTAAGTATCCAAAAATTAAAGTTTACGAAATTTAAATTCGATTAAAATCAAATTCAAAATCATATTTAACGTCAGAAAATAAAGTTAATATATAGAATTCCTAAAAATAAAACCAACAATCCAACGATCAAATTTGGAATACTGCAATAAAATTCCTCTATTGTAATTTAAAGAAAGGATCTCCTTTTAAAAAAGAAAAAACGTCTCTTTTTTAAAAAAAATCTTTATACAAAAATAAATAAGAGGAAAGAAAAATGGGAAGAAAGGAGATTTGCTTGGTTGCCTCCTCCACTTTCTTTCCTCCTTTTTTTCTAAGATTTTTTTTTTATAAAAGATAAATTTTTTTCATCTTTGAAAGGGGATCATTTTTTTATTACAATAGGAACATTTTATGGTGGTTGTCCAAATTTGGCCGTTAGATTCTTTGTTTTATTTTCAGGAATTTGATACATTTTTCCAAAATCATAAATCACCAAAAAATCTACAATTTTGAAAAATTCATAATAAATTTATAAACTAAAAACAATTTCTAAAATTGATAAATTTATAAATTACGAAAAAACTTGGAAAATTTCTAAAAAATTTCAGTATATTATTATTATTTTTTTATTATCATAAATTACAAAAGATTTGAGAAATTATGTGAAATTATGGTAATTTGTGGTTACTCATCGTTTCTAGTTGGTCCTATCTGTCGGACAAACACTTAAGGCCATCAGCTGATCGCTCGATAATTTTTATTATCACCGCTATCTGAAAGTACTTTTCACTCCCTGGGGGCCTAGGATCTGAAAAGTAGAACTTCAGCTCCGCTTCATCTTCAATGACTTAGAATCATAATCTTTGTTAATTAGGATTTTAAAATTAATTTTCGTTTAATTTTTTTATTTTCAGGAAACAAGAATGTAATCAGTGCAAATATACAGAGAATTAGGGAAAAGTTACTGACATTCAAGTCTTAGGAGAATTAGTGTAAGATGTCTGAAATGGTGTAATATACATGTCAAAAGTTTTTAAACAATTTATATTTTCATAAATTTAAAATAATTTTGCAATAATTAGAAGTTTCGCAGGATGGTTTGAAAAGATTTTCAAATATTTCTAGGGATTTTACACGATTTAACAAAGTCCTAAGGGTTTTATGGAATTTTCTTTAATTTCGAAAAATTTGTAAAGATTTCATAGGATTTATAGGATTTTAGAATATTGTAAAAGATGGGATTGTGAAGGATTGTAAAGACTTCGACACTTTAATCGATTTCAAATGATTTTCATTGATCTCAGGATTTTTTAAGGTTTTTATAGGGTTTAGAGGCTTTTAGATTATTTAAAATGATCTCGAAAGATTAAACAGAATTTCAAAGATTTCGACGGAATTAAATAGATTTCAAAAATTCTGATCTAATTTCGCAGAATGTCAAAGTTTTTCGATTTTTCGAAGAAATTGTCAGACATTACAAGTTTCAAGATAATTTAAGAGATCTTAAGGGATATGTAGGGGTGTTATCAAAACTATACAAAATTCACAGAATCATCAAGGTTTTTAAAGATTATCAAAGTTTTTCAAAGACAAGATTATCAAAGTTTTTCAAAGAAAAGATTATCAAAGGTTTTCAAAAATTTCAAGGGATTTTACTGAATTGCTACGTATTTCCAGAGATCATTAAATTTTCAGTTCAAAAAACAAAATAATAATTCAACCGAAAAGAAACAAATTTTTAAACAAATAGTTAAATTTTCGACAAAAAATCTTTTTCATCCAAAAATAAAACAAGTTTTCTATGAAATAGTTGATATTTTAACGAAAAAAATTAATTTTTGATTCAAATGATGAATCGTTAAAATAAAAAGATAAAGCAAATAAATTTTACATAAAAGAGTTTAGCTTTCAGCATAAAAGGTGGATTCTCAACAAAATAGTTAAATTTAAATTTTCAATTAACAAAGCCACATTTTTAACCAAATTTTTAAATTTTGAACACGACAAGAATAATTTTCAACCAAAAACGGACATTCAAATTTTCTTTTAAAGGAATTAGTTTTCCACTAAATTAAAGTACATTCTTCGTTTTTTAATTAAATTCCGGGCCTTTCCCGATTTTAAATCAGGAGTTTTTATTTTAAAAGTGATAAAGTTTTGAAAGTTATGCCCCATTCGAGTACTTTAATATACTTACAAATGATATATAATAAACTACAACTTTAATTATCATTATGAAAATGAGTAATTTTGCTGTGCGAATTTTATTTTTGTAAAATATATATAATGAGTTGTGAAGAGCAATAAGGAATTAAAAATTAATGGCATAATTCAGTATTAAAAATATTATTTATAAGCATTACACAATTTTTTTAAATAATTCAAAAATACTTTAAATTAATTTAGTAAACCATATGATTAAATTGCTTTCCCAAAATTCTAAGAAATTCGTAATTTGTGACTTTTCTCCCTAACAAAAAGTACATAATAAATATCTATCTAGAAAACCGTCTTTTAAATTAATTCACCTCCTTCCTTAACCTCCATAATCGCTTTTGAAAAGTAAATTTGTAATTTGCCTCATATTTGGTTCAACAATTAAAAGAAAAGAAATCGCTCTTGCAGTTATTAATGAAATTTATTCTTTTGATTTCAGAAATATTTCGATAAACCTACGTATATAATGTGTAAATTAATGTAGTTACGGGCTTTTTTATCGCTTGAACTTTTTAAATTTTAAAACCGAGATTGTTCCGATCTTATAATTAAAGTCGCTCGGAACTCCAAGATAATCGTCTGTCGATAAAAAAACGATCGGCCGATTAAAGTTATCGCTAAAACGAGATAAATCAAGATATGCTGTTTGTTTTTCTTTAAATATTATATACTATCAGATTTCAAAAATAGTTAACCCCTCAATTTATTATTTAAAAAAAAATGTATGATACTATTGACACTATTTTAAATTGCACAAATGAATCTGAGGCCTAGAAATAAGAAATTAAGTTCAGTCTTGCCTATAAAATGTATGAAAGACAACTCGCGTGTCTTGTACGGCACAAATTGTATGATATTCATGGATAGATCATCGATATTTATCCTCTTGAAAGGGAATGATTGACATTTAACGGTGCTGAGGGTTGCAAGTTTTCTTGTATAGAGATGCAATTGACAAGAAGCATAATTATTCCAACTCGCAGATGGCATATTTATAGCCAAGTTGTTTATCTTCAACTGGTTGATGAAGTAAAAAAAAAACATTTAAGAACGTATGGACCAACGATACTACTTACAACTAATTGTAACGGAGAAACCAGTGGAGAGGAAAATAAACCATATAATAGAGCAGTTGAACTTGGCTATCTGGATATGTTAATTAAAACTTTCATCTATATGTATGTTAGAAATCAAGTTTGAAAAAAATACTTTTGTTTGCATATGAGTTTAATTTAAGATTCTTTGCATTTAAAACACATAAATCAAGTATGCTAATTTATAAATAGTAAATCAATCACGTAGATGAAAAATTAAACAAAAGTTTTGTAAATTCAGATGTTAACATTCACAAATATATTTTTTTTAATAATAATTAATTATGAATAGATTATTTTGAATACCAAAGTTAAGCAAAGCTTGGCTGGGGTATACTCGGATGGAATTCATTCGTCATTATTACCATTTAAAAAAAAATTTGGTAGCTTTATTCAATGATTGAACCTATAAAACAAAGGGTCAATTTTTTTCTCCAAATAATTTTTTTTTATAGACCTTCTCTGAGGGAAGCGAAAAAGGATATTTTTTTCACAGAATATCTTTTCTTATCGAAACAGATTAACTGAAATTCTATAACACACCATGTGATCCAGTTAAATTCGAAAAATATAATGACGCACCAAAGGATATAGTAAAGTTCCATAAAAAGCTATAAAATTTTAGACAATTCTATTTAATCTGATAAAATTCACAACAATCACAATAATCGTGCAACGACTACAAACCTTATATGGCATTTATGATTGACGAACATACTACAGATTAAAAAGATTACTAGAAATTTCGTTCTTATTTACAAATATTAACTTATGATCTATATGCAATTATTTATGATCCCATAAAATCTAAAAACTTCAGATTTGACTTTATTTGAATTGAGTTTGTTTTTATTGACAAGCAAAAAGTTACACTATATGTATTTTAAAAGATTCCAAAGCATTTTAAAGGAATTTTCAAGGATCTATATTATATTAAGAAATTTACAACGAATTTTCATAATTTAGAGGAATTTTGGAAGATATGGAACGATTTGGTAGGATCTTTAAGGTTGTTCAATATTTTTAATGATTTTAAGAGATTAAATCAAATTTTAGAAGATTTCAATGATCTTTAGGGATGTCAAAAGATCTGAAAGGGTTCTAATAAATTTTATAGGATTTTAAGAAATATATTTGATGTAATTTCACAGTATTTTAGAATATTTTAACGAATTTTAAAGGATCCATTCTCAATAGTTGAGGGATTTCCAAGGTTTTTAAATATGTGAAGGTATTACCATAGATTACAATTTTTTGTTGTTGATGATTTTAGGTTATTTTAAAGATTTCAAACGAATTTTCAATTGGTTAAAATAATTTGCAAGGATATAATAGAATTTTGGTAACCGTAGGGCATTTTTCAAATTCCGAGGATCATTTAAAAGCTTAAAAAATTCAAGGGCTTTTAACAGATTTTAAAGAACTTGAAATGTTTTTAGATATTTTACAATATTCCGAGGAATGTTCTAAAGTTCAAAAAAGTTTCAAGAAATTTCTAAGGATATAAATCAGTCTAGGGGTGTTTAAACATTTAAGAATTTTCTGATTGATTCCAATAGTTTAAAGGGATTTCAAAAGAATTTAAATATTGTTGGGTGTTTTAAAATATTCCAAGATGTTTTCACGACCTTAAAAAATTCCAAATGATTTCAAAGAATTTGAAACATTTTAGAGAATTGATTTAAATTTCCAGAAATTTCCAAGAACTTTACCAAATTTCAAGTGATTCCAAAATAATTTGGGTTATTAAAAAAGATTCCAGTTTTTTGTAATTAACTTCACTAATTTAATGGGTTCAACTTTAAAAGGGATTGAAATGTCTTTTTAAGAATTTGAAATATTTGTGTGGTTTTTAAACGATTACAAGTAATTTTTCATTGGTTTAAATTATTTGAATGATTTAAAATTATTTAAAGTTTTTTAGGGTATTTAAAAATATTCCAAAAGACTTTAAATCAGATTTCCAAAGGTTTTAATGATTTTAGGGGATTTTAAAGGCTCAAGGTGTTTAAATAAATTCTCCAGGATTCTAGGAAATACTATCACGGGATTTTATATTTTAATGGATTTTAAAGAATTCATTTAAAAGAAATAATGGATTTTGTAGGGTTTTAAAGATTCAAAGTTATTATTTTTATTTTTTTGCAATTAATTTAAAGTTATTTTGAATTTAATCTAAATTATTTTTTATTTATCCATGATCATTTTAAATCCTTTGGAATTCTCTTGAATTCACTTAAATTGATCTAAGTTTACTCAATTTAATATATTGAACACATTTTTTTGGTTAAAGTTAATTTCATCTGGAAGTCTTTAAAATTCACCTTGAATTCTTAGACTAAAATCATCCGAATTTTACAACCCTTTCCAATTCTTTTGATTTGAAAAAATTTGTCTTCAAATCTTATGAATCGAATTCTTTTAAAATCAAAAGAACATTAGTTACGTTATTAATGTAAATTTATAATTTTTAGTCACTTTTTGTGTTAGAAATTAGTCAGTTTAGTCCCTTTTTCTGTCTAAATATGTGACTGTTTCACGGGACTTTAAATAAATTAGGCAATGGTAGCTCTGTGAAGATTAAATTAAAACTTTATAAATTTAAACCTAAAATTTACATGGGTTTAAAAAAATATTGGTCTGTATTTTTGAAATTTAAAAGGTTTAAATTAGATTAAAATCAAATTTAAAATTCTATTTAACGTCCAATAATCAATTTAATGTATAGATTTCCTGAAAATAAAACCAAGAGTCCAACGACCAAATTAGGAACAATCACAATAAAATGTTCCGGTTGCAATTCGAAAAAAAGATCCTCTTTAAAAAAGAGTGAACAAAAATAAAAAAGAGACAAGAAAAATGAGAAAGCAACCAACCAAATCCTCTTTCTTCTCTTTTTTTACATCTTTCGTCCTTTTTTTAAATTTTTTAAATATTATTTCTTTATTTCTTAGGAATTTTTTAGATTAGGATCTTTTTTAAATTACAAGAGGAAAGTTTTATGGTAGTTGTCCAAAGTTAGTCGTAGGATTTTGAGTTTTATTTTCAGGAATTCTATCAATTATCTTTTTGTTTATATTAGTAAGTAAAATATTTATTATCTTTTCCATAAACATTAAATTATAAAAAATTTGTGCCTGTGTTTTTGATACGATACTGTAATATTTTTTAGAAAATTATGGAGGCTCAAAAATGTGGGTGTATGTTCTTAGTTTGACAAAAATGAATTAATATGACATGGGATAATATGGGATATGGGGCAATATTTCACATTTGGTAATATGGCACATGGGATAATTTGTTGCAAGGTGTGATGAGGCAAATCGAGTATAACTTGTAATTATGCTAGTATATTCGGGTAGTTTGGAGCAAGGGGTAATCTAACACACGGTGCAATATGGCACCCTGGGTAATGTGGCACATGGGATAATGTGGAACATGCTATAATGTGACACTTGGGGTAATGTGGGACATAGGGTCTATCTTTTTGACTTGGTCAGTATATTTAATACTCTATCGTACTATCTTTTTTAAAAACATTCTTGATATCTAAAGCAGTGACAGCGGCCTTGGAATATTTGTATAACATAGAGATATTTTACAGCATTAAAATTTTATCTTTAAATATTAATCTTCACGAAAAAGGAAATATCATTCATGGAAGAATCATGGAATTTGGAAAATCTTATGCGGCCATTCTGGATACTTGATCAATAATGTAATTAATAACTTAATACAGTGATTTACAATAATGAAAATATTATTATTACAAATTGTGCGATAGACTCTTACTGCAGGTTAACGACCGTAAACTCTTCCAATGATGGGGAAACTGGGTTATCCTTGCTCATAAATGCGGAAGAGTTTACTGAAAAAATCGAAGATTAAGTGAGAAGAAAGTACAGTGGCATGGGTTGGAATCAAACTTGACATAACTCAGCTCTGATTGTCATTTATCGAATTCCGGTATTACGTATGAATAAAGCTCCTGAATTGCCAACAAACGGTTGGCGTGTAATTAGAGATCAAGAGCCTTGCGGAAACATCAGTTTCATCGATAACGGATATCCTGACGTGTTTTTGTCAAAATCATTGCATCCTGTAAATTACCTTCCAACTGGGTTTAAACGTTTTGAAAGAGTCTTTTTAACAGGATGATGGATTTAGACTTTAGAGTTTAGAATCATTTCGTTGAGTGTTGGGTAATAGAAGAAAAGATTATATATCTCGTATAACTCAATTAGCCTGCTTTACGAACAGTTATTATGAATGGGAAAATTGATATCTTTAAGAAAGAACATCTCGGGGATAAAGTCATATTAAAAGTAATAAGCAAAGTTATAAAATATTAGCTAATAACCAGTAAAAAGAAATTATTATATATTTAACCTACTGGCCGTAAAAGATAAGCATCATCAAAAACTATAATCGATTCTACGAATCCATTATAGTTCATCATCATCCAAAGTATTGTCTTAATTTTTAGTTGAATTCTCGAATGATCTTTTTCTAGCTTTTCAGTGTATTTTTATTTTTAATCACGTATTCAGATAAGATTTGTAATTCATGTTTTTTTTAATCTGTACAGAGTTTGTAACCTATATTTCACTGATAATATTTCACAAGGTGACGCATGTGAAGAAGGTTGAAAAACCAGTCTAAAATGTAGAACAAAGTGATAAATTTTCAAACCCTAAGCTAATTTATTTCAACTTTAGCGCAACTGATAAAAATTCTTTTTAATATAAAGAAGTTCGTTAACGCAATGATAATAAATTTTCGGTAGCTTTTTTTATTAATTGAAACCAAGAAAAAATAGACAATGTTAAAATGTTTAGTTGGGATAGCCGATATTTTTTATTGAGTTGAATTAAATTGAACAATTTTAAATGGAAACATTTAAAGAATTGTATGTTCTTTTTAACATTTAAAGGGTTAAATATTACAGAAGTTTTTTTATTGAAATCGTTACAAATCTCTAAATTATTGTTCTGGTCAAAAGAATATTTTAACTTCAATGAATTGCATTTTCATATTTTTCTCACAAACGAAAGATTGAACAGAATGCTCACAAGCACATTTGCTGAATGAAACTGACATAATATCTTCTTTATGTAAGCAAGTAATTTTTTAAATCTCAGATACAATAAAAAATGGGATTTTCCATAAAATACGCTTTCCTTGTTTTAAAAATTCAGCCGGGAAGATAATGTCAAATTTATTAGAAAATCCCACTTTCTTTTTTCTATCCAATATTTTTTAATTTCTTTAAGAAACAACCTGTATATTTAAGAGGCAAATGATTTTCTTATTTTAAGTTGTACTGCCTGTACAATTTGAAATAGATTCGATGACATTAACATTTTATTTTTAAACTTTTAAAATTTATTTGGATTCAATCACAGTATGAAAAATACTCCTAGAAGTTCACCTGTAAACCCGAAGAATGCTTTTGCAACAATGAAAGATGATTTTTCAACTAAATAGTTGAACTTTCAACGAAGAAAATAAATTTGAACCAAAAAGTTGAATTTTAAACCAAATAGTTGAAATTTAAAGAAAAATAGACGACTTTTTTTCTGAAATAACTTATTTTTTTGCCTACAAAGACGAATTTTCAGATAAATGGTCGAATTAAAAATAAAATCATCTTCCACCACAAATAGTTACAATTTTGAACAAGTAGTCGTATTTTTAAGCCAAAAGACACGTTTTTTCAAGAAGAGAGTTTAATTTTCAATGCAGAAGAATGAATCTATAATCCAAAAAGACTTTAAGAAAAGAATTTAAAGAAAAATTTAATTAAAAAAGGAGTTAATTTTTCAACCAGAAAATATTTTGCAGTGAAGAGAGGCAAAAAATTAAGGGAATTGTTTACTTTTTAAACCAAAAACGCGAATTTTCCAGAGAACAGTTAAATTTGCAACCCGAAAATATTAGTTTTCAACCAACAAAATCACTTTCAACCAAATAGTCGAATTTTCTAAGAAAATTGTAGAATTTTCAATTCAAAGAAAAGAATTGTCAACAAAAAATTGAATTTTTAAGCAACAAATACGAATTTTCTACAAAATGTAGTCTAGTTTTTAACGAAAAACTATAAATATTTAACAAATAATGAAGTAGTTAAATTTTCGGATAAAAAAGAAGTGATTAAAAAAGGAAATTTTCAACAAAATAGTTACATTTTCAACAAAGAGATGGATATTTAAACGACAAAAAAATAAATTTTTAACAATGCAGTTCAACTTTCAACTAAGTAGTTATAATTGTAATCTTAGAGATTATTTTGCCATCAAAAATTACGAATTTACCACAAAACACATCAATTTTCAACAAAATAGTGGAATTTTTAACTAAAAACTATGAATTTTCAAACAATAATGGAATAGTTAAATTTGTACATGAGAAATTCTTTTCTCAGACAAAAGCACTAACTTCTAACTAAGTAATTCAATTCTGTACCAATAAAATAAATGTTTATAATAAGAATTTACCTTTTAAGCAAATAATTAAATTTACAGCCAAAAAGTATCAAATTTCACTGAGAAATTTAATCGTTAAACGATCAATTTTTTACCAAGAAAAGAATCATTAAATCTACAGTTAAAACTCTAATTTTTTTACCAAGAAACCGAATTTTTAACAAAGTAATTATATCTTCAACCAAATAGTAGAATTATAAACCAAAAGGGATAAATTCTAAAATAAAGATATAATAGTATACTTTTTAATAAAATAGATAAACTTTCCATGAAAAATGGTTGGATTTTCTAATTGGGCTTTAATAATTCACTTCGCAATCAAGTGAAAAAAAGAGAGAAAGGGGAAGTTCTCGAATTAGAGGAAAAATGATGCATTCTTTAAAAAAGGGTGTGCAGTCTGTATTAGATGCTTTATTTGTCAAATAAAATTACTAATTTAAATTTTTTTAAGTAATAAAAGAAATTGGTATTCACATTAATATTTGAAAGATCCTCAATAGCATACTATTTAAAAAAATTGAAACATCAAAAATTGTATGGTTTCAAGTAGAAGCAGTTGGAAAGTGTAGAATATAAAATTAAACTTTTTAATAGATGATTAATTTTCAGTTTGAAGCGAATGAAAATCTGAAATAGAAAGCATTTGTAATTTAACTATTTTAATTTAAAGCTGTCAAAAATAGACAGGCAACAGTTTATATTACAATGTATAGAACTGTGTAGATTCAACCTTAAAATAGATGAATTTAAACATTTCAAAATTACCTCATTTTAAACCCGAAAAAGAAATTAACATTTTTTCCGATATTTTTAAAATTGAACAATTTAAAATGTAGGATCATCAAAATTTGGTAGATTTAAAATGAAACTTTAATAATTTGTTATGCACATTCAAAATAGAAACATTTAAAAAAGCATTCAAAATGTTTTAATTTGAAAACGTTTCAAATTTAACATTTGAAAATGCAGTGTTGTCGAACATCGTCAAAAAGATTCATTTTCTGAATTGTTACTTTCGTCAGACTCGTGAGTCCAAGTATTTCGAGGTCGAAATACAACAAAGAGATTTGCAATTTCCCAGTGAAAATCTCGGAAAATCATGTGGATCCAGGGCGAGATAAACATAAATTAGCTTCGGGAAAGCAAGTGGTGAACTATGCGTCATTGTTCAAAACTTATCCAGAAATCTTCTACAGTAAAAAGAAGAAATTGTCAAAATCATAACGGATCTTCACTTTCTATGAATATTTCACTAAATTTTGGTGCTCAAGCTATTCCTAATCAAAATAATAATATTTAAATATCATCCTTTAAAGTATAATAATATGAAAGTTTATAAACTACGAACTATCGACAAAGGCCGGCTAATAAATTGTGAAATTTGTAGGTCTCTAGTCTTCACAACAGGTCTAATTTTTAAATTTCACTTTTATGTTAATTCTCTATGAAAAAAGTTGAAGACTTCACAGAAATGAATGTAAGTGCTTCTGGGCTAGACGCCTAATCTACTTTCAAGAAAATTTATTCTGTAACCACCAATCGAACTATTATCAGTAAAATCTCTCTAGAAAGTTAGGTTCAAAAATAAAAAGTCGAATGCCACTTTAAAATGAATACGAACTATGATTTAGTAGAACTGTATATTTAATTCCATTTTTTATAATCACTGTTAGGAACCCTTCAGATACAGTGTTGGGAATTAGTGGAGGAAGAAATATTGTTAACAAGAATAGGTTTGCTTTTTTACTTTTTACTTTTTCTCCTATTCATCTTTTTTGTACAAAATTAATGTTATTTAAAAAATTCATCGTTTTTGGTAAAAAATTCAAATTTTTGCTTGGAAAGTAATTTTGTTATGGGTGAAGATTCAACTAATTTGTTAAAAATTTATTTTTGTTATTGCAATTCAACAATTGTTGCTTTTTATTCTCAATTACAATATTTTTTGGTAGAAATATCAACTGTTATATGTTTCGTTGAGAATTCATCTTTTTTTATTGAGAATTCAACTACTTGGTTCAAAGTTATACTAATCATTAAACAATTCATTCTGTTAGGTTGAAGATTCATCATGTTAGTTGAATCTGTTTTGGTAGGAAGTTCAACTGTTTGATTGAAATTTGAACTATTTTATTAAAAATTCATTTTGAATAGAGGTCACCTCTTTGGTGGAAAATTTAACTTTTTCGTTGAAACTTTGTTTTTTTTTCTTGTTTAAAAATTAATTTTTCATATAAAAAGTCAAGAGTTTTATTTTTAGTCGGAAATTTATCCTGGTTAAATTGAAAAATGAACTATTTGGTAGAAAATTCATGCATTTTGTTGAAATTTCGCATTTTTGATTATTAAATTATCTTGTTTGTTGAAAACTTTTTTTTTAGAATATAACTATTTAGTGAAAAACTATTCTTTTTTGTTAAATTAAACAGATTGAAGTTTTTTTTGTAAAAATTAATTTCTTAAACTGAAAATTTTATGACTCAATTTTGGTTCAAAAGATATATTTTTAAATTTAAAATTCAACTATTTCCTTCAAAATTCATCTTTCTTGGTTGAAATTTGATCTTTATTAACTAAAACTGAAACTGAAATATATTTCTACTTAAAACCTCAATAATCTAAATTCTTTAGTGCCTTAAATAATTTCTCAATTTCATAGAATAAAAAAGATTTTAAAGAATTAATTAATACAATTAAAATAATAATTACATACCATATATTACCGAAGCAAGGAAATATTTCTTTACGCTTGCACGATTATAATTGCGACTAGATGTACATTGTATATGTAATGGTCAGCTTGTAGTATTTTGTAATAAAGTTTGCGATTTAAAAACCGATATAAAAGTAATAGCTGCACCTCTGAAGGAAAAATATTTTTGTGAAATAGATTCTCAAAGGTTCACTCGATAGGGTGTGGCGTGCAGTTTCAAGATGGGATCAGGCGTAGCAGCAGTAGAAAAAGGAACTTATGGTGCGGCGGTTAATTAGTCCCTTATCCTTTTTCCATCTTCAGATAGTTCACGAATATCCTATACTTTCTCACAGATGGACTTAGGAATTTTCTTGCAACGCTCACTTATTAACAAAGAATTCTCGTCTTTTAAAATCCGAGACTTTCACAGGTGAAAGGAAGTGGTTTGTTTTATTTTTCTGTCAATGCATAAATTCATACACATGTATGCTTAAGCAATATTTATAATATTAGCATAAATTAAAAATTCTATTTACTCTTGCCGGTCATTCGCGCCGTGTCTGGTTGACCTTCACGTATTTGAGAATAACTAGGAAGGTTTGAAAAAAAAACAGATGCGTAATTCTTGAGCAATATTATCACTACTGAATCGAAAAGGTAAATGAATTTAATTAAATTTAACTTGGGTTTAGTGAACTCGAATAAACTCTAGCGACTTATGCTGAATTTAATTCAATTTTTATATTGTAGCTTAATTATAATTTGAAATGATGACGACATTGTCGGCTACTGTACAACAAAAAACTTCGTTACCGACAATCAGATTTCTGGGAACATTACAAATATTTTAGGTTTTATTTTAAAAGAATAATTTTAAGCTTTTAATATATCGAAATATGTCAAAATAATACCTGGAAGATTTTAAGACAATTTTTATCATTCTTGCAGGATTTCAACAAATTTTCGGAAAACTGTGAATTATTTCAAAAGATATTTAAAAGCTTTGGAAGGCCTAAAAAGAGTAAAAAATAATGTCCGATTTGAAAAGATTTCAAAAAAAAAAGTAGGGGTTTGAAAATGTTTAAATTTCCATTAGACAAAATATTGAAAAATATTTTCAAATGTTCACAATGATTCCGTAATATTTGGAAAACTAATGTAGAAGATCTTAATGCAAAATTTGTCAATTTTGCAAGGTTACGAAATCTTAGAAAAATTTCAATACATTTAAGGCATATTAAAAATTTTTACAAGATGCAAAAGTAATTTTAAACTTAAACAGATTTAAACAAATTTAAAGTAAAATGTATTTTTTGAGATTTTAGGCAAAACGTTTTGAATCTTTTTAAGAATTATGAAAGGTTTGAAGAACAAAATATTTATTCTTAAGATTTATGGGACAATATCAAATGATTTTTTATTTTCTGAAATTAATTTTTTGTTTTAATATTTCGAAAGATTTAAAAACATAGCTAAAGATTTCCAAAATTGTAAAAAGAAAGACTGGAAGATTTTAAGGCAACTTTTTTCACTTAGATTTTTAAAGAATTCGAAATAAAATCTTCAATTGTTTTTAAAGATTTTAAAAGTTTTCGAAATAGTAGAAAAATTGTCTTGATTTCTGCAAATATTTAAAGTGATTTCTTATTTTGAAAAATTAATTTTAAGAAAATATTTAAAAAGATTTGGAAACATTACAAAATATTTCCTAAATTTTCAAAAGCGAATCCTTAAGATTTTAAGACAATTTTAGGATTAATTCGAGTCATTTTTTAGTTATAAGAATTGTAGAAGGTTTGAAGAGGCTAAAAATATTTTAAAAATTTGTAAAATATTTTTTTGTCAAGCGTCAAATCTTAAAAACTAAAGTTTTCCAGCGCTTCCAATGTAGTCAAGAAATATTTCATGCGATTCATAATTATTTTAAGTAATCTTAAAAGATTTCAAGGAGTTTTAAAGGATTTCAAGAGATTAATAAACGATTTAAGAGATTACAAAGAATTTCATGGGATTTCAAAGAATTTAAAAAGATTTATAGTGATTCAAAATCATTTCTAGACTCTGTATACATACTTGTAAAATATTAAAATTTTGTTCATTGATTGTCTCTCAATTTTAATCGCATTAAGAAGATTTCAAAGGATTTTCAGAGATTTTGAAAGATTTAAATCAAAATATTTTAGGGCATATTTACGAAAATGTCGAAGGTTTCGATGGATTTCGAAGAATTTTTAGGGGATGTTAAATATAAAAAATTTTTTTAGGGATTTTTGAAGTATTTCCAAATATTTTAGGAGTTTTCACAGCACATACAAGAAATGCGATCCATTAAAATCTTCCTAAATTTATTATAATTAATATATATTTTGTAAAAGTATTTGAAATATTTAACAATTCTTTATATAATATCTGAAAATAGTTTGAAATGTACTTAAAATCATTTTAAATTTCTGGAAATCCCACAAAATTCGTTCTCAATCTTTTAATTTGGCCGAGATTTCTTTAAAAATCTTTAAAATTCCTCAAAAGTCAGTAGGCAAGATTTAAAGTTATTTCTCAATATTACAAGGTTTTTCGCAGTATTTCAAGTGATTGCTAAACATTTCATTGATTTTCAGAAGATTTTTAGGGATTGCACATTTTTTTTAAATATTTTAATAAGACCTATCAAGATTTTAAACATTTCTAATAGATGAATTAAAAAAAGTTGTGAGGCATTTTAAATCATTACATTAAAAAAGGGATTTAACGTGATTTGGAAATTTTTAAATTGATTATGCCAGATTAAAAAAGATGTTAAAGTTTTCCAAAGTATTTGGAATTATTGTCTGGGATTATTATAGGGTTCCAGAGAAGTTTATAGGATTCGTGAACATTAAAAAGTTTAATTTTTGGTCCCTTGTAACCTCTATGATATTTAAATGCCGATAGTAGAAAGGAAATTTAAGGTAATTTAAATGGCAGAGGTTTCGAAAAATTTTGCTTTTGTTGATTTTCATTATTAATGTTTGTAAATAAATATAGGCAAAACCTAATAATTACGACATATTGCAGGAAGGAAGAGGTCGTAATTATCAGGTTCTGCCTATATTTGTTTATAAATTAACATTTTTCCAGGCGTAAACAAAATTTTAAAAAATTATTTTAAAAAATCCATTATTTGCATAATATGTATTTTTGAGAAATTTGTATGAATGTTTAATCAGTATTTACCTAGAAGGAAATCAATTTTTTATGGACCTCATGAGAATAGTATAAATTTTATTATCTCTAGAAAATACTTTAAAGTTTTATATATATTATTGGTTAAAAATATTTTTGATTTGATGTTAATATTCCAGTATTATTACCTTTACTTCTTACCCCCCTATTTTGTCTATTTTCTCCACAATTATGATATTAAGAATTTTTTATTACCCTCAAACGGAGTAACTTTGGGCATGTGGGGTAAAGACGGACATTTCTAAATTGATAATTCAAATTACTGAAGTCGCGAGGTTTTAACCAGAATATAGTACTAGTTAAGGCTCGAACTTATTCAAGATTTTTGGAATAGTTTTGAGTAATTCATCCTATTTACCCCACATGTCCGAAATCATCCCGTTTGACGATGCACTTTCGCTTTCATCACTCGTGAAGACTATAAAACATCCTTTAAGGCTCTAAAGTATTCTGAAGACACATAGTGCCTCCAATATTAATAGCATTTACAACTAAAAATTATATCTCCACACCATAAAAAATCCGAAACCGTTAAGTCGTTCGAAACCCATGATTACCCCATATAGAAACTGATGCTGTAAATTTTACGAGCACTATAGATATAACATCTTGAGCTGAGAAAACTGTACCGCACATTGCATTGTACTTATAATTTACATGATCCAGTCAATTCTCGACTTTTTGAGCAATTATAATAAAATTATCGCTCGTAAAGGGTCTTTTAGTACAGAAAATCGTAAGTACAAAAAGCAAATTCTACAGCAGCTTTTATTAGATATATTTATATTCTGAATGTCGATACAGTTTCTTGACTATAAGTGGGTATTGCATGAGCTGCAAGTGGATTTCTGTTATTATTAACGAGCAAAAGGTATTTTTGCCAAAAGGCATCGTAACCTCGTGATCGACAGTCAGTGCACTATGCCGAGTGTTAAACGATTTCACCGTTAAAGTCGTGAGAGTGACTATGTGCTGTCTATTTTACTAGCATGACTTACTTACTGCTAATGCGATTTATTTGCCTAAGTACGTCACGACATCAAGTTCGATAACCCTTCCTCACTAAAAAGTTAAAAAAAAATACTGAAAATTTATAAACCTTATAATGACTTGTTTTTTATTCGCAAGGGTCAAAGGTAAACAATTCATAAAAAAACGGTCCAGTACAGGTGAATTACTTAGAATTAGATAGGATTACGCCGGATTACATGCAATTATGGTGAATTATTCCGCCGCAGATAGACTCACGCGAATTTTTAACGAAAAAAGATTAAAGGAACCTGTATTATCATCAGAGAATAACAGAATTTCTTACGGCTTTACAGACTAGATGAAGGTATAAGTAAATTGTTTTATTAAAGTTTGTCTGAAAAAATATATTTTCCTTCTTCTCTGCTGAGAAATGAGATATTTTTTTAGAACAAGAAATTCATTTAAATAATTTTTATTCATAACTCCATCTAGTCTGTAATGACGTTAAGAAATTCTGTTATTCTCTGATGATAATATAGATTCCTTGCAAAATGTTTACTTGTAACACCTGGCATAATAATGCGCGTATTTCGAAAAAATAATTTTTTTCTCAAGCTCTCTAGTAGCTTAATGGAAAAACACCCCACGGGCAATCGGAAGTTCTTTGGTTCGTTTTAAATTGGAGCAAAAGAGGAAGATATTTTTTCAGACAAAATTTAATTTAAAAAAGGATTGATTTTTAACCAAATTTGGTGAATTTTCTAGAACTGTGGCGGCTTGTGGATTCGATTCCCGCCTCGCACTCTAAAAAGTCTCGGCGGTCCATGCGGTGAACACTAGCCTAGCAAGGGAGTTATTTATTTCAGGAGAGTCTTGGGACCGGTACCTCTAGAGAAAAGGTTTTCTCTAAGTACTTAAATATGTTGCTCTTGGTGGTTCGGAACCCACCTTAAACTGTAGGTCACCCTTCCACCACCAAATAAGTGTGTGGGGTGTGCGTAAAGGAATATAGAAGAAGGTGCAAGGAAAATGTAAACACTCAGGGGACACATTAGAAGCTTCCATTCCAGTACTACAAAAATAGAATAAATATTTTCAACCAAAGAGTTGAAAGTAAAATGAAGAATCTTCAATAAACAATCACTTTTTAAGGAAATTGTTTCTATAACTTAGTTTACTTTTTAACTGAAGGAAGGAATTCTTAACGAAAAATTGAATAGTTTATATTTCAAGCAAAAGCAGAATTTTATTTCGAAATAAAAAATAGTTTAAATCAACTAAAAATACGGATGTTTAACAAAATAGTTGATTCTTTAACAAAAAAACACGAATTTTTAGTTTGAAAAACTGAATTTTCTACCAAATTATTAACTTTTAAATCAAAAATCATACTTTAAAACACTTGTTTAATTTACAACAAAGTACATTAATTTTCGACAAAATAATTTAATTTTCTACCAAAACTATGAATTTTCAACCAAGACGACGAAGTTTCTACCAAAAAACACGAATTGTCAACAAAACAGGTGAGCTTTCAACTAGCAAAGATAAATTTTGAAACAAACAACAACAGTTTTTGAACCACCAAAAAAAGTGTTTAAGCAAGCAGCTAAATTTCCAAATTAAATGAAGAGTTTTCCATAAAAAAATTACTTTTTAACAAGATTGTTAAATTATCTACAAAGTAAATTATTTTTTAACCAAAATAGATGAATTCTTAACGAAAAATATAATACCTTATGTTTCAATAATAACAGAATATAATTTTAAATAAAAGCAGTTCTATTCATCCAAAAAGACGAATTAAAAAAAGTTGATTCCTTAACCAAAAATACGAACTTTTAACAAAATAGTTAACTTTTCAATCAAAAAGGACATTTTTCACAAAATTGTTTAATTTTTAAAAAAGTAGATTAATTTTCTACTAAATAGTGAAACTTTTAACCAAAATTATGAATTTTCAACCAAGAAAATTAACTTTCTACCGAAAAAGCCAAATTGTCGGAAAATACATGACTTTTCAATAAAAAGTTTTTTTAACTAAACACTTGAATTTTCAACTAAAAAAATGTAACTTTCCTACTAAAAATAGAATAGTTAAATTTTCAAATAAATAATCAATTGAAAAAAATATATTTTTCAAGAAACTAGTTACATTTTTTAATGCATAACTTTAGGTCAAACTAGCGGTTATGTTGCCGTTTTGCACTGAAAGTTTCTTATTTTAAACAAAAATAATTAAATTCCAAATAAGGTTCGCCATTTGTATTTTTTTTTACTTTTAGTACTACAATCACGGGATCTCAGAGAAGATCATAATGTTTGAACAATTTTATGTCATTCTTGCGACTTTTGCCGGAAATCAGTATAAATTTAAAAAAAGTCTTGAAATTGTAGAAAACACATAAGACCATTTTTTGTTTTGTTATGTTAGTGCTATTCGTGAAAAGTTGGTATTTTTAATTAACGAAAAATCATACGTTTTTCAGATTATTAATATTCTTCAGATTATCATTGCGAATCATTAAACTCAAATTTTTGGTATAATTTGTTATTATACATAGATTATTATATAAACATTTTGTATCGGAAATCGGTTATTTAAAACAAAAATAATCAACTTTTAAAGAGGATTTATAATTTGAAAACATTTTTTTTATGTCATTATTTTCGGTCAAAATTTGGTATTTGTTATAAGAAAAGTCATAAGATTGTATTGAACAAATATATTCGATGTTTTGTGTATTCTATTTAAATTTGGTATTAAAAAAAATCATTAAATATAAGTCCAAAGATTTTTGCTCAAAATAGTGACATTTACAAGCTCGAAAAAACTCGGATTGCTATAGTTTTGTTCTTCGGAAATCAGTATTTTTAATCAATAAAACTTATGTTTTAAAGTAGATTTAAAACTTTTCAGCATTTGTGGTTACTGTTGACAATTTTTAGTCGAAATTGGTAATTTTAAACAAAAAAAATTAAGTTTCGAACAAGATTTACAATCTTGATCAATTTGTCATTGGGGGGGGGGGG
>NC_046658.1:88444814-88448650 GCF_010883055.1 Belonocnema kinseyi | reverse complement strand
TTTTTGTCTAAGATTGATATTTTAATTAAAAAAGCATTAGATTTTCATAAATATTTACAATATTCAAACCATAATATTTGATGTTCATATTTTTCGTCGGAAATTGACATTTTTGACAACAAAAATGCAACGGTTTGATTATCGATATATTGTACAAAAATATTATTTATATTAATTCTGAAGTTGAGTCATCAATTTTCATTAATCATAAAAATAATTGTTCTAAATTTTTTGTTATATACTATGAAAATTATTTATTACAAAAAAAAGATCCTACTCCATCTTCACTCTATTGGGAATCGAACCACAAAACTTCTGATTTCCGGTCAGGTGGTTTTCCAATTAAGCTATTAGAGGGATCAGAATAAGAAATCTTAATTCACGAAAATAATGCTAATTTTTAGCTTCTGCCTTCATGGGTTAAAGGGTTAATCTGCTGTCGGTAAGGTTACCATCTCTGATGATATAACAGATTCCTTTAAAGTAATTACTTGTACCATTAACACATAGCTAAAAGTTAGCGATATTTTCTTGAATTAAGATTTCTTATTCTGATCCCTCTAATAGTTTAATTGGAAAAGCACCTGGCCGGGAATCAGAAGTTTTGTGGTTCGATTCCCAATGGAGTGAAGGTAGGTAAGATCTTTTTTTCAAGAAATAATCTTAATTTGAAAATATTATTTTCCATCTAATTTGATTAAGACGTTAAGCATTTTCTATTATTGAAGATCTTTGACTTGATAGATATTGTGTAGAATTTCTGCCTTCATGGTTTGAAGGGTTAATCTGCTGTCTATAAGGTTACCATCTCTGATGATATAACAGATCCCTTTAAAATAATTATTTATATACTATGAATTAAAAATATTTTATCTAATTACTGACCTTATATTTCAATGTAAAAATTGCGTTCGACAAAAAAATAATCGCTCACGTTTCGCAAGTTTTTATTTCCTACTACCTAAAAAATAAGATTTTCGGACTTAAATTAATCTTTTGTTTTTACTTTATTATTTCAGGGTATTCTGAGGATTAAAGAGCACTCGCAGGTGAGACTGAAGAAGAAAAACGTCGAATTTCCAGAATCTCTGTTCGAGGTTATTGGTTATGGAGGTGACGATCTCTCTGATACAGAAGATGATGACTCCCAAGAAATGGACGTTAATGACTCCTCGAATCCCGAAGATGATGTTCCGGATAGCGAGGAGGAACGAGCCCTCGGTAATTTGACACGTGCCAATACAAACTTCAATACTGTCACTGCAAACCTAACGGGATCCGCAACACCTGATGCTAAAGCCGCAAAGACCTTTGCATCTTTGATGCTTGGCAAGGTGCAAAAAGATGCAGATGGTAAGAAACTTTAATTTTTTATTTTATAAAATCCTTAGCATTAAGAAATTTTTATTTATTAATAGAGATGCCCTGATTAATAATTTTGTATGAAATATCCAGTCATTAAAGCTTGGCGCCTGTAAATTTGTTGTCACCTAATTTAAAATTTATCATCTATTTCACCTATGTTGGGATCTTAACACCTTGATAACCTGTTTTCAATTAACAAAGTAAGATTTTGTTTACAATAGAATTTTACATAATTTTTTAGACCGAATCTATTTGAAATCCGATTGCGGTCGATCCTAATGTCACACATATTCTGTTTTAAAATTTTTAATTTTGAAGAACTGTAGAAAAAAAATATTGTACCACTTTTAAAAAACGTTTTCGATTACTCATTACTTCATTTTTTTTTATTAGAAATGTCGTTGTATTTTCGTCGACAAAACACAAAGTTCGCCGACCACCGTTTATATGGCTGAAGCATAGGCCGCACGCCTGATAGGAAATAATTGAGTGGGATTATTTCGTATTTGATGACTATAAACTGACGTATTTAAAAATCGTGTAGATAAAAAGCGTATAAAAAACAAAGTTGTACTACTATTTTAACAAAGAAAGTATTAATAATTTTCTACCTTTTTTCAATTTCACCTTTTCACTTGTTTTAACGATAATAGGTACTGTGATGACTAAAAATCTGTTCCAGAATTGATTTATCTTAAGGGCATGTGATACTTAGAAAATTATCGATTTTACCAGTTTTAGGTTGCCCGGCTTTTTTTCTAGAATAATAAATATTGTGTCTAAAAAATTTGGGAAATGATAGCGAACATGCTAACGGACGTCCACACACACTTTTTTTGTAGGTTAATTGAAGAAAGTTTTAATTTAACAAAATGTGATTAATTTGCAGAGCGCTTAGGAAATAGTGTCTATTTTTTCAGTGTTAGATTCCCCCGGCTTTTTTCCTAGGATAAGAAATATTTTTCCTTCAAAATCTGGCAAATGATAGCGGACATACTAACGGACGTCCCCGCACACTTTTTTTTGTGTTTTTTTATCCAAAAATTTTTGATATTGCTAACAACGTGTGTGTATATTTCGAGGTTATGTGTGTTACAATTCACCCGAGCGTTACTTCCAAACTACACAATATTTTTGGCCGAAAACTTTGGACTTATAAATAAACATAGTAACTAATCTCCCGGAACTAACCTTGTTTGCATGCAATCAAAAAAGTTTATTTCATAAATAATTTTCAGATTATCGGAAAGGCAGAGAAGAAAAACGACGTAACCTCAAAATAATGTATATGCATAACATTTTTATTTAGCGCAATCAATTTTTTTTTGTTATTATCCCTCAAAAAAGAGTCCGGGGACGTCCGTTATGATATTTTATATCATCTCCGAATTCAATTTTTAAAAATTTTCATTTTTATGGAAAAAAAGCCGGGGAAACTGTAAGTATCACATGCCCTTAATAAACTTGAACCAATTTTGACTAAAAAGTGCTAGTCCATCCCAATTTTGTATGAAAACGTTTTTAAGATTCCTTCCGAGAATATTAATTCATAAATGAACAAAATGGTTGGCTATCTTTTTAAATAACCTTGATTAAACATTATGTAATATTTGGAAGAATTTTAAATCTTAAAAAAAAGTTGCAAAAAATCAGTTCATTTTAAATTCTTCCTTCTCATTAAAGTTCAGAACACAATAACTTAAGACCAATGCGAGCTACAGCAATATATTTTTTTTAGTTCACCGACAAAAATTTAGTCTGCTTTGACTGATATGAGTGCAACTTTTATTTAAAATGTACAGAAAATGAGATGTTTCACGAAACCCAAAATTAAATATTTTAGGTCAATTTTTAAATAAATAATTGCTTGTGAAATTTATATCTCCTAAACTATTGGAGACAAAACATAATTTTTTTTCAGTGTTGGCTTAATTAATATACTCGAGAGGCAGCTCGAAAATAAAGTTTCAGGATCCAAAAATTAGTGTAAAATATATTAAAATATGAAAAATATGAACTTTGATATTTTTTTAAATACATATTTATAGTAGTGAATATTATTTTAAGCTGCAATGTTTTCCAATTAGAATAGGAATTTGTTCAATTCAGAAATTCTTTTCAAGTAAATTATTAAACAGATTTCAATCAGGATAGTTTTGGAAGGAATCAAGTTGAAGATTTCTCGAGTTGAAAAAAATTTATAATAAAAAACGTTCCATGATAAAAATTATTATAATAAATTTAAAATTCAATATGTGTAAGTTTAAAAAGATTTCACAAAAATATTGTATGTGAAAATAATTTAACTCGACAAGTTTGGCTTTGGAAAAAAAATAATTTTAAAACCTTCCAATACTTTCAACATAAATAATACTAGGCAGTCTGATAAGTCCCTGAAAAATGAAACACGGAAACGTTTTTTTGGCCAAAGTCGGTTTTATTTTTCAACATACTCTCCTTTTAGGTCGATA
>NC_046658.1:88422507-88444714 GCF_010883055.1 Belonocnema kinseyi | reverse complement strand
GGTCTCGGATATCGTTTTCTTGCGAAGATATTAGTGTTTGATCAAAACTCGAAACTCAGATTTTTCCATATTAAAAAAAACTCGGAGGTTAGTCGCTTCTCAAAGCTGTAACTTGTAAATGCGTAAACATAAATGGCTGAAGTTTTGACAGGCGTTATTTGAAGGATCAAGCTCGACAAAAATGGTTCACATTAGTGAATACTAATGCCATCTCTTAGAATTTTCAGGTACTTATCAGACTGCCTAGTAGTTCAATAAATTTGTAAATTTGATGTTATTCAATTCTAATAAGTCAATGAGAAAAACCCTGGTTTAGAAAATAAAATAAAAATAAAATAAATAAGTAAAGAATCGTTGAATTTGAAAAATAAACCTGTTTTCTAGTCAACTGATATTAAATAAAATACACATCATTTTGAAAACATTTCTTTGACGAAAAGAGTTTGAATTAAAAAACAAACATTACAGAAAATTCGAATTTGAAACTATTTTACAAACATATTTTTATTGAAAACAGATAAAATAGGAATTAAATTTAAAGCATCTAATCTTTAAAATTTAAATATCATTGAAAGTCAAGTTGTATTTGTTGGGTTATTGTTAATATTCAAATTTTTAATTTATTTAGAAAACAGTAAGTAAAAGGAAAAATAAACCGCATTTGAAAGAATTACAATTTTTAAACTTATTTTATTTTGCTTGACAATAACTAAAATTACAGTTTTATTTCATGAAATTTTCTTAGTTTTTTTCATCTCAAAACTCACAACTATAAAGTCGGCAGAAAGCACTATGGTTAAATAACTTTTAATCCATTTGATATCTTTTAATCTAAAAATAGCGCGCAAAAATTATATGCTGCAAATACATTTCTTATTAATTAAAAAACAATTCATTTTTCTAATGTCTCGATTGAAATTACTAACACGTCTGGATAAAACTATCTTTTTCCACTGCATTGTTCAATTTGTCAACGTCTTCACATTAAGCGCATTAAACCTAATACAAAAATGAGAAATTCACCACTTAAAATTGATATTTGTTAAATATAATAATATTATATAAATATATAAAATATCATATTTTACCATTTTTTTCATGATATGAATTGGTATTTTTTTAAATGACTATATTCATCCTATTTTATTTGCAATGTGAAGCCTATTAGCGTCACTTAGTAAAGATCAACTTTTAAATTGATTGAACCTGAATAATCGTACAGTTATTAGAACAAATTTCATATTTGATTGGGTTTGATTTATATTTATTGGTCCAAGATTAATGGTTCGAGAAAAAAATACATAATTCCAATGTCTTCTTTGTTAATTAATATATTCAATATTATTAATTATTTTATTGAATCAATCCAAAAGAAGTTGAAAAAATTAAATATCCTTCTTTTCTGCTATATTCTCATTCAGGATCGCCGTTGGTCCGAAAAATCGGGATTCTCGGGAAATAATCGTGCATTTTTTGGGACCGGGAAATGATAGTGAATTTATTTTTGACCGGGAATTTAAAAAATATTTAAAAGAAAAATCTGTCCACGTTCAACTTCAACAGTTTTAAAAATAATTAATTACATTTTAACGTTAAAAATTAAACTGTTTAAATTTCAAAGTCTTAGAAATTTAAAAAATCTAAACGTCCGACTGAAACTTTATAAACTGTTTTTAACTTTAAAGTAACTTCATAATAACATATTCGTAATTAGAGGCTATTATTAAATTTCAAATATTATTTCAGTCTAAAATATTTAATTTTAAACACATTCAATTTTAAATTTTTAAATAAGAAAAATAATAATTATTTAATATTTAGCAATATTGGACTGCTCATTTCAGACGAATAAATGAAAAGCAAATATTTAAAAGTAAAAAATTTGAAACTGAATTGTTTGACATAGAATGATTATGCATGTTGGAAAATTATTTTAAGAGAATATTTAAAAAGATTTTTAAAGATTTCCAAAATTGTCAAGAAAAAGCTGGAAGGCTTCAAGGAAATTTTGTTTAATTTGCAGGATTTTCTAGAAACTTTAGGAAAAAGTCGATTCATTTTAAACGATAATTAGAAGTACTAAAAAAAATTAACTTCTAATCTAAGAAGTGTTCAGTTAAAAAAATGTATTTTTCCATTGTTAAAGTTTCTAGCTTGAAATTCTTTAGAACAATATAATTTTGAAAATTTAAAAGTTAATTGATTGATTCTTGAATTAAGAGCATTGAAAATGATAACTTTCATTTATATTTTTGGTATTGAATCCTAATCTTTGAACTCTATAATTGAGAAAAGTTCAAAATTTAAAATTTTGCAGTTTATCTACATTTCATAAAAACTTGTTCAATTGAAAAGTATTAGTACCTTCCTTTTTTGCGTTTGAATTACTGAGCATTGGAACACAATTGATTTTTAATTACAAAACTTTTTAACTTTAATTTTAAAAGTTTAATATCCAAGAGTTCCACTCTAAGTGCTTAAATTTTGGTTTATTTTGTATTACTTCAAATGGAAAAATGTTTAGCTTTAGACTTCGCATTTTTTAATTTTATTAACCGTGGAAAATGTTTAGTGACCGGGAAAAACCCGGAATTTCTTTCTTCGATTAAAAAGGCTACCCTGTTCATTTCTCTATTATTCAAGGTAAGAAAAAGACCCTCTTGGTATCAGTGAAACCCTTTGGAGGAGATGACAGCCTGCCAACAGCAAAGAGGCCCAGCGATAAGAAAGTGAACAACGAAAACACAAAATCCAAAACTATTGATATCATCGCAAAAGATGAAAAAACTGAAGTCTCTCTCAAAAGCATAAAGAAAATATCTGAAGATCAAATTCAAATTTGCGAAAAACGACAAAATGAATCTCCAAGTCTCGAAAAAATTGTTGACATGCCCTTAATTACATCTGCTAATTTAGTATCAGTAATTCAAAACGAAGAAAACGTAGGAGTTGAATCTCATGAAAGCATAGAAAAAAAGACGGACAGCAAATCCGAAAAAAGAATAAGCATCGCAAGAACTCCTGCCATTAAGAAGCCCGAAAATGAAAAACCGAGAATTTGCGTCCAGAATTCTTACAACAATAAAGGTGAGTATGCAGTCACAAAAATCACAAAACGTACCGACATCATGAATACCGAAAATAGAACAAACGGAACCTACAATTCAGGAATCGAATTAACTCTTACGCCCTTTAAAAAGGAAGCTGTTGAAGATCGATCCATATTAGTGAAAGGAAAGGACGTCAATAAGATCACCGTCCCAGCTCCAGAAGAAAAAACAAAAGAATCATCTCTCTTAGTAGAGCGCAGGATCGAGGGAGATGTTGGGAAAAAATTTAATTTTGTTGAAAGTCGGGAATCTGCTGGCGAACCAGATGGAAAAGCAGACGAGGATGTATCTGAACCCCCAGCTCTTCCAAAAAGTCCCCCACCAACTGAAGTAAAAACAAACGGGTGTATTCGGGAAGTGGAACCAAAATGCATGCTCACAATAGCAGAACCAAGGGCGTCTTTTTTGCATGGCGAGTCGAAAATTAAACCCTTGGTGCCTCAAAAACCAAGCACTTTTTCTCCGAAAAATTCGACATCATCTACGAGTACCATAACCTATTCTACTTTTTCGAATAACATCACCGCTCTCATTCCTGCGAAAAATAGTCCACTTAGCAGCTTTTCAGTTCCGATTCAGAATCCTGCTTTGCAGAATCAAGTCAGTCAGGTCTCGTCACAAGCCAATTCCAACGAGGTCAAGGATCTTTCAGCTACACGGAACTGCAATTATTCCTACTCTACAATGAGTGAAAGTAAGAACAATGAGCAGTCACAGAATATCACATACAAACCCCCACAAGTTCAATCATGCCAAAATGCTCAAGTGGAGTCGCCTTCTAAAACGGAAGAAAGCCCAAAACCAACGGAAAACGGTACGAGAACATTTGGTCTTGGTTCTCCTCCGAGACCCAAGCCACCTTCTATATCCATTTTTAAAACTCAGCAACCCGAAGAAGATGTTGAGATTGATGAAGATGATCTTGAAAATTCGGACTTACCAGCCGAAATGATTCGATCACCAAATAAGAGAAGGATGGCTCCTAAGCCACCAGCAAGTCCAGCTGATGACGCCCAGGCTTCTTTATTTGCGAGGAATCCAACAACTGTGATGAAATCTGATTCTCCAGTTGTTCGCGAGAAAGAAAAAAGGGAGAGGGCATCATCATGCAGTCCAAAATTTAGAAAGGCTGTTTGTGAAGCTCCTGATCCTTCAGTCAAGGCACCAGAACCAGCACCAAGGAGGAATATTTCCTTGTCTCAAGATAGCCTAGCCAATCCAGAAAGGACTGAGGAGAAGAAGAAGAGCAGATCTCGATTCTCCTTGAAGAAGTTCCTCAGGATGGGATCTAGAAAAGATGTGGATATGACTTGTGGTTCAACAAGTTCTAGAATGAATGAAATTCCCTCGACTCCTCAACCTAAACCGAGGCTGGAGATCATTCACCCTTTGGAACTTGATGGTGCTGCTGTTCAAGTCCTTGGGAATGAGGGACATTCTAGGGTTAGCGAGGACGTCCCGGATTCAAGAAACGATGGGTCGCTAGCGTTCAATTCACAGATGACTAGTGGAGTTCAGCAAGTAACAAGTAAGTTCCCAGCTTTGCTTCATTGATCTGAATAATCGGTTTGCAATTTGCATGCTTTATTTTCTGAACACTTATCTAATGAATGAATAGGCAATGAATGAATAGTCGATTAGTGATTGGATAACATGGAAGATGGTTTTTTCCATCTAACTAAAGGTAGTAAAGGTTACCAAATTTTCTTCATTGGATAGGATGAAAGATCCTATCTAATACAAAATTCTTTGTACAAAAGAACGATTCCATGCTTTTAGAATTTCTTAGAAGAGTGGCTATATACAGTTTACTATAGTTAAAAATTCTACGCTATTAAAATGACCAATCGAAAATCTAATCATGTTTCAGCGAGGCCAGGAAAACCACCACCTCCACCAAGAAACCAGTCTCTGGAGGACTGGTCCAGATTGGATCCTGCTAACAAACCAGCCAGACCACCGCCTCCTCGAACTGACACGAAACCGCCCCCGAGAGGAGAAAAACTACCCCCAAAATCTTGGCAACCAGCCTCTAATCCTTCATCGACGTCTGACTCAATTTATGCGAATTTGGGTAAGTTCAGGCCCATACAGTGTAACTAATGGCTAGATTCACGTATGTATGTAACAGCCATACTCACACGATACTCGCACCTGCTTTTCATAGCTTGCAAGTCAGGTCGAAACCGTGAACCTAAACTTGAAGATTTTAAACGAATCTTATATAGTTTTTATTCATCTCAAGTTTTGCAGGGGAAGAAATATTCTCTCTTGCATTAGAGAGTGAATAACATGGTCGAATTATTAACAAACCTTATTTCTTTTCCTGCACAAACCCAAGCTTTCTTTTGGACAGTCTCCTTTTGATCACGGTACCTGTTTGCTTCACCTTAACTACCCAACTTCTTCTCACGCAGCTGAGGAAAAGACTGGTACTGTCGCGCTTGACGGCAGGGGGCCTTTGCACCTAATGTGGAATAATTACGAAAAATCTTTTAATTTTGCAATTAATTGCTTCGCTTCATATTTTATTCCCAATGAAGAACAAAGGACCCCCCTCTCACGTGAGTGAGGGGAAGTTGGATAAGGTAGGTAGACGACGATCAAATGGACATCGCCCTTTCTTGTTATGGCTAAGCCTATTTGCAAAACAATATTTACTCTTTAATTTTCTCGCTGATTACTACCAATTACAACCTTTGCATAGATAAAATAGATTGCATTTATGCAGCCATGTTATACTGATATATAACTTTCACTGTCGAGTTGTCATCATTAACGAAACCTAATACTAGATTTTTGCGCATCCTGTGATATTTTATACAATTCATACGTTGAATCGATCGTTGGCTAGAGAGCATTGAAAATTTAGTGAATCGAGATAGAATCTGAATATCAATTTGAGATATCGCAGTAAAGTTTGAGAATGGCTGGATAGTTTCCTAAAGCTAGCAGAATGCGATAAATTTTAATTAGGTGTTAGAAATAGAGAGAGAGAAGAAGAGCGTGAGATACCAACGACACTCTGTAAATAATGGAAAAACCTGTATCTATAATTCTTAAAGTGCTATGTTTTGAAATAAACGTTTTCTTCGTCTGAAACAAAGAGAACCTTGTTTTTTTTTGGTCACGTGACTATTTAATTTTTCGCATCCAAACCGAATTTATTGATTAGGGAGGCTTGTTCGTTGCACCTTTGCTTTTGATTCTATAGCCAGGAATATCGGACTTTGTTTAAAAAAATAAATAACTGCCTATGGGTGGGGCCTATTCTAAAAAACGTCCAAGGTTCCTGTTACCAATATTTACCGGTTACTCAGGAATATTAGTTTTATTATCTGTCTTAAAAGTAATTATTTCAATTTGATAAGTAATAAATGGGTTAAGCAGGGCAGAATTAAGAAAAGAGGTAGGAAACACAATAGATAGAAATTAATGAATGCAGAATTCAATGAAGTGAGGAATAGAAAGGGAAAAGGGAGGATATTTGATTATGAAAATTAAAAAATTAAGGTTAAGAAACAGAAAAATAATTTTGAGAATGGGAAGAGAGAATATGAAGATTAATCGAATTGGGTTGATATGAGAAAGGAGGAAGAGAAGGCGTCATTTCTGTAAAACAAAAACTGAAGGGATATTCAGATAAAAAAAATAATAAACTGAGAAACATTGGGGAGGGGGGTGATATTTTAGGGATAAAGGATTGGAAAATTAGAAAATGGAGAAAGATATAGCAGAAAGTGAAAAAGGACAGTGAATACTCTATTATTGAAATATGCTATGGTTAGACATGAAATATAAGCTGACAAACGACTACAACCCCCCCCCCCCCCCCCCCCCCCAGAAATAGCCGTATCTGCAGTTCGGATAAGGCATCTATCACTTTTCCTAATCTATAAAATATGATTTTAGTCTTTATAATTTTGGAAAAGACTTGTTGGAACTAAAGGTAAGACTTTTTTATTTTCGGGGAGGGGGGTAGAAATCGGTGGTATAAAAATGAAATAGGAAGATCTAAAAAAGGGAGAGCTATGGGATGAATGTCAATAGAGACAAAAGGGAAATAATTAGAAAAAGAAAGAACAAAAACAGAACAACAGGAAGAATTCAAAATAAAGAATTAAAAAAAGTTAAAAATATTAGGAAAAGCTGATAAAAGGATACAATAGTAAGTAGAGACACATGAGCAAATACATAGATGAGGATTGAAACACTTTAAAGTAGGTTGGGTGGAAGAAATAATATAAAAAACTTAGATCTAGAGGAGGAGAAATAAAAAATGAGATAATAAGGTGGATGGATATTAAAATAAGAGTAAAAGTACTAATTGGAGATTTTAAATCGAGAATAAGGAAACATGATGAAGGCTAGAGATTGGATGGATATTAAGGATGTAGTAAAAATCGTAATTAGAGAAGAATTTGAATCAAGAACGGGAATAAGTAATGGAAAGGAAGGTCAAATGATAGAGTAATAAATACAGACAAAGAGAAAATAATGACAAAGCGAGAAATATACTTAGTGTTTGAGAAGAGGAAAGAAGGCGATGAGTTTGGGTTGGTCAAGAAACGGTAAGAACGTGGATAAAAAAATGACTGCATGAAAAAAAACGTCGAAAGATATCTGATTAAATAGGGACTTGAATAAGCTAATTATGAAGAGAGGGAGGGATTTTGGGAGACGAGAAAAGAAAGAAATATTAGTAATGTCATAGATCTAGAAAAAAAATAATATAAAATAATAGGGATTATATAGTGGATAGATATGAAAGGTATAAGAAAAGTCATAATTGGAAGAATATTTTAACGCGAGGATCTAGGAAAAAGGTTGTAAAAATGAAGTAAAGATAAAAATATTGGGAATGGCAGATCAAGGGATACAATAATGAATAGAGATAAAGGAGGAGATGATAAGAAATAGAGGGAGAAAATTGAGTGAAGAATGGTAATAAGAAGAATGTTAGGAAAAGTAGGTTAAGGCACACAATAATAGATAGGAGTAACAAATGGAATGATTATAAAAGGTGAAAAGAAGGAATAATTATAGTAATTGCATAGATTTAGGAATATGAAAAGAAAAAATGGTAAAGGGATAAAATAATCAGTAAAGTTACATGAGTGACTAATTAGAAAAGGGCAGAAACACTTCAAAGTCGGTTAAGAGGAAGAAATATTGTACAAAATATGGATCTAGAAGGGGAGCAATAAAAAAATAGTTAACATAAGAGGGAGGATGGATATTAAAGTTAGAGTGAAAGTATTAATTGGAGATTTTAAATCAAGAATAAGGAAAAAGGGTAACGCTAGAGAGCGGATGAATATTAAGGATGGGGTAAAATTGTAATTTAAGGCCATGTGACGAGTGGGTCACGTGACCAAATTCCTACCTTACCCTCACTTTTTTTATTTTCCAACATATATTCACACGAAGCGCCACATCGAGTTCAAAATTTGGGATTATTATCTCAGTGCTTCTTGTTTAGCATGCCAAACTTTCAAATCGATGTGGCGTTTCGTGTGATAATAAGTTGGGAAATAAAAAAAGTCGCTGTAAGGTAGGAATCTGGTCACGTGACCCATTCATCACATGGCCTTAAGGAGTCTTTAAATCAAGGACGGGAATAAGTAAAGGAAAGGATGGTCAAGTGGAAAATTAATAAATACAGGTAAAAAGGAGGTAATAAGAAAGTGAGAAAGATACTTCGGGTAGCAGAAGAGGAAGGTATAATAGATAAATCATAAATCTAGAAGGGAAAAGTAAAAAATAATGGAGATAAGAGAGTGTATTGGATTTTAAAGACAGAGTGAAAGTCGCAATTTTAGGAAATTTTAAATTACAGACGATAATGAGTTGAAGAAGAATTGGGGAGAGATATCTGAATAGAAGAAGAGGAAATAATAATACTAAAAGCATATCTATTCAGGAAAGATTAGCGAAGAGTTTAGGTTGGTAAAGCATTTGGATAAGAGAATTACTAGATGAAAGAAATGTCAAAGTATAGATGAACAGATAGGGATAAAAAGAAGATAATTAGATAGAGAAGGAGGGACCTTGTGGTACGAGAAAAGGAAGAAGTATTAGTAAAATCATAGATCTAGGAAGAAACTAATAGAAAATAATGAAGATGAAATAGTGGCTGGATACAGAAAGAAATAATTTCCTGTGATAGGAAAGTTTAAAATACTCAAAACCAAAAGGAACATTGAAAACAAGTAGTTGGTCGTAAGAGGACAAAGAAAGGTTTAATGAGAAGAAGAATGAAATGTAGATAGGAGAGGGATTAATAAATAAAGCAATGGAGAAGCTGATAAGAATAATTGAAGACTATATAGAGTTAAATAAAAAAAAAAGAAAGTAATGTAGTTCGAAAGTGGGATATTGAATCTAAAGAGAACAAAAAGAAAGTGTGTAAGACACTAGAGAAATAGAGAAAAAGGTAAAATACTGATTTATCCAAGAAGAAAAAGGGGAACGAATATAAGATTTTAACAAGAAGTTCAACTTAATGGACTTGTTAGGAGGGGTTTAAAACATGATGAAAAATGATGATAGAGAAGATGGACAAAAATATAAAGAGGCAAAAACAAAAAGAAGAGAATAAAAAAATAGTCAATCCGTATTAGGAGCAGATTTGCAGGAATCTAATAATACAGACAAATGTTTCCTTAGAATGGGCCCGGCCTATCCGAGTAATTTTTTATGAATCTTCTTATGATTTTTATGAGACTTTTTATTGTTTATTGCGACAGCTTTTTATCGAATTATCTCTAGTTTTTAAAGCTTAATGATTTATGAGTTTTATCTAATTAACAGCAAGTCATAACTTCTAATCGTGAATAATAGCGAGTAAAACAGAACTCATTGTAGAGAAGTTGCGCAAGATGAATCAGTAATGTTAGTACTTGAACTTCAAGATTTTCTCACGTTACGTCATATTCATCTTGAAGAGCAGTGTTGTCGATAGTACAGCAACAAGTCGAGCCTGTTGTGGTTGGCTTCTGATTATTTTGGTGAATACTTTCTCTTTACGACTTGTGTCATTGATAAATGTGGCATGTTGAATGCAACTTCTTTAGTGTCACGGTTGACCATATTTTGCCGGCAGTTAAAAAAATGCAGTTTTAACTGATGCTGGGTGCAACTAACGCCGCATGCATTGAATGTATAATTATCATCATGTTCCCTTGGATTTGTGTCTATAAATTCTACATTCTAGATAGAAATGCCTGCAAATCTTGGAGCGTCTGCTCCCTTCCACTCTTATATCAGCTAAGTCTTATATAATATATTTACCATTCAATCTTGTTTGTTTTTTAAAAGTTTCTTTTGTGTAAAGGATTGTCAAGATTCAATGGAATGAATCGCCAATTATTGACTATGAGAATCGTGAAATAGAGTTAACATTTCTTGTAAAATCTATACTTTTGAAATGTGAGGCCGTTCAATAACTACGTCACACTACTAGGGGGATATATCTGAAGTGCTTCATCAAATTAAAATTAGTGATTTTATTTTACAAGTAAAATATCCAAGTACAGATATTTTACTTTTTCTCCTAATCCCTTCTTTACGCCCTTTTTAAAGGATTCCTCTTTTTGCAAATTTTTTGTTAAAAGTTCATTATTATTGATTGAAAAGTTTACTATTATATTTTTGGTTCAGAATTCATCTAATTTGGTTTAAAATTCTGCTATTTGGTTGAAGAATGAACTATTTTGTTGAAAATCCGTTTTCTTTTGGTTAAACATTAAATTTTCAACTGAAAATTAACTATTCTATTTAATGTTCGAAATTTAACTATTATTTAAAAGATAAACTCTTTTGTTAAAGATTTTTTTGCTCTAAAATCTAATTAATTTGTTGAATATTGATTATTTTTGTTGAAAATTTGTTTTTTAACTAAAAATGTAGCCATTCATTATTGATTGAAAGTGAGTAGTTCTTAGATGAAACTTTAACAATTTAGTTGATTTATGTATTTTGCTGTAAATTCATATTCTCTGGCAGAAAATTATTTTCCTTGATTAAAAATTAAACTTCTTGGTTAAAAGTTGAACTACTTTGTTACAAATTTGTTTTCTTCTCGTTAAACATTAGTGTTTTAACTGGAAATCTAAGTACTCTATTTTTTGTTCAAAATTTAACCATTCCAATAATTATTGAAAATTAGAAGTTCTTAGACGAAACTTTAACAGTTTTATTAAACATTCATATTTTTAAATGTAAATTGGTCTTTTTGGCAGAAAATTAATCTCCTCGATTAAAATTTTAACTGCTTGGTTGAACGATGGATTACTTTGTTGAAAAAGAATTTTATTATATAAAGATCCAACCAGTAGGTTAAACATTTAACTATACTTTTAAATTTTTAAAAATTAATTTTACACTGCAAATTTAACTATTTACTTGGTTTTTTTTGTTAATAATTAAATTATAGCGTTAAAATTTTATATATTTGCGTATAAATTTCTATTATGTTCGTATAAAGTTAAACTATTTGGTTAAAAATTAATATTTTTTTGTTCGAAATTAAAATTTTTTCAGGATAATTCGTCTTAAAATTGCTTAAATTCTTTTTAGCTCTGGACTAGTTGAGAATTTTACTTTTTTTAAAATTTCGTTCTTTTCTGGCAAAAATTTTACTTTTATGGTGAATTCGCCAAATATTTGCTTGAATTTTTTCTGTCTTGACTGAAAAATTTTTCCTGGTTGAAGATGGAACTCTTTTGTTAAAAATGCATCTTTTTAGTTTGAAAGTTTATAAACCCTTTTGGCATAAATTTGACCTTCTTTAGTTAAAAATGCAACTAATTGTTTGAAAAATCTTTTGTACAAATTCAATTTTTTAAAAAATTTTATCGTTTTGTGCTTTATTTGAGGTGTTTATTAAACTAAATCAAAGAACAATTTTTATTCAAAGCGTGATGTGGTTTTTTAACGGCCCCTATATCCCCTCTCTAGTTATTGATCAAATTAAACAGAAGATTTCAAACATTCAGATAATGATTTTGCAAGGAAAGAAATGATTTCCTCTTATATCAGAAACTTCATTTCAAATTATTTAAAGAAAATAATCAAAAATGCAACATAAACCATTTTAATAGTTAAGACTGTGGTTCTTCCGTGAAAGAGCGTGTTCTAAAACCTTAGAAGTTTTTTACTTTGCTTGTCCTTGAAGATTAAAAAAAATGAAATTATCGACACAAGAATTCTCAACCTGGTCGCATGCATGTTCCATATTCATTTTCATTTCGCCGTCCGAAAAATAGAAGGAATGATCTAAATGCTTGAAAATAACATTGAAGAATTTCAAATTGCAAAAAAGAAATCGTTTCGGTAAAGGTAAACGAGATCAAGGCTATCGTTTTTGTTTCTATGAGGAAAATAGAGCTATAGAGTAGAGACAAAAAATGGTGGCGCGATATAGTGATCCGGAACAAAATCTCAGATCGTGCCCGCGATTTTGACGTGTATAGAGTAGTACGGGATAAAAGAGTGAAAACTTTCTTCGGCTTTACTTTTATCCACTTTTATCAATACCCCTGGCTGTGTGTAGGTACGTACTAGCTTAGTGTTTAGCCAAGTAACTAGTAGCTAGCCTGTGATATGCCTTGTGTCTTGTGGTACTAACACTGGCGCTTGACCATGGCGTACGGGCCTGCAGCAGCGGAGGATGTTACAGGTGAGATACGAAGTGCCCTGGCACCATCGAAACCTCAAAGAACGGCCAGCATGAGGGACCAGACGATTTCTCAACCTCCACTCAAAAAACGGACCGTCCACAAACAGAACGAGAACCAGGACTACGAGCCTCTCGATTCCAATTCTCCTACTTCAAACTCTCCAGTGAGTTTTCTTTTCAAGTTAAAAAAATAAAGATTTTTATTAAAACCACCTCATTATGAGCCTCTAACGACCCCAAAAAAATAAAATGATTTTGAGAAAAATATCGCACATCACTCGCAGTGTTACACACTTCTCTTCACGTGGAGTTCACTGTTCGCAGGCCATTGCGAACATTGATCTCTCCTTGAAGGTGTATCAAACCCAACTTGTAATATAATATACTATTATGTAACGCAGGCATGATTTGCGCTTTTAATCAGCGTCTTTTTACTTCAGAACGTAACCGTTTACACAACAGGAGTGAGAGCGAATGCGCATGCGCGCAGTGCAAAAAGGTGTGCATAATACTCCTAAAAATATGATAGGCTCAAAATCGAACTGCACGCATGCGCATTCACAGTCGCCCGTATACGATTACGGCCGCATCAAGATAACCTCAAATTTCAGACATAATAATTTTGTAAATCACAAATTTGTTACATAAAGTATCGTGGTGCTCCCAAGAAGCAAACTTCTTTTTATCCTCCCATTTATATACTTTTTAAAAGCACTAAAAACGACGAACGTAATTCTGAAATATAAAGATGGAAAATAAAAATTAAAGATTCAAATTTTCTTATAAACTAAAAAGTATAAGATACACCAATGGAAGTTTTCTTGGATTCATACTCTTCCGATTTAAAAAATTCAAGCGTGTTACATTTTGGGTAAATTAGGCGGTAGCTCTCCAGATTTCTAAGCTGGAATTCTAGCTTCAATTCCTGCTGCGTACATTTTTTCATTAAAATTTTTGGTATTGCTTACACAATGAATAATGTTTTTTAATACCTAATTGTCATAATTCACTCGCATGTCTAATTGAAAGAAGAAAAATGAGAATTTTTTATTAAAAAAAACTTTTCTTGAAGTAAAAGTAGTGAAGGTTGAAAGCCCAGTTTTTCCATATGAAAAATATGATTAAAAATTAATATTGTGGTTAAATTTAAATAAACTTAATATTTAATTTCAATATAAAAACTTTTAATAAAAAGATTCCGGCAGTAGGAATTTAGCCTAAACTCTTTGGTTACAAACTGATAGCGCTACCATCTGATCTAACCAGGTGTTGAAAAACTTAAATTAGGTTCCCGATTGTACAATTTTACCGCTTTCTCTATGACAAAAATTAAATTTCATTTAGTGTCCATGTAGAAAAGGCTCCAACAAACACTGTCAAAGTTCATATAAAAATTATTTCAAATAAACAATTATTCATTGCTCATTAATATATTGCTTATATTTTCTCCTAAATTAGATCAATTTTTTACAAAATTATACAAAAATTGCATACTTTAATATTTATCTTTTGACAGTTCAATTAATATTCAATACTTCAAGAACTTTTTCAATTAAGATTACAACTGGCAGATTTCATAAAAATTAGTTTGTTACGCTTGTTGTGTTTACATTTGAATTAAATTTATAAGATTGAATATTTTAGATTATTGAAATGCTAAAATGCTGCCAAGCTGTAATTGAAAAATGTCGATGTTTTCCTATTTTTTATCTTTTTTAATTTTGTATGGTGCAAAGAAACTTGAAATAAAAAAATATTAATAAGGAATTCATCGAAATTTAAATTTGTAAACTTATTTATTTTATTATGTATATTAGTAGCGGGGTTTTTTCCCCAGCATGGTTTAAATTTATAATTCTTCAGTTTTCCAAAATTAATTTTTTTTACTGTTTCGACTATAAGTATTATTGATTTGAAAGTATTTATACACTTTAAATAAAATTTATTTACTTTCTTGTGTAGTTACATTAAAATTATAAAATGTATTAGATATCAATTTAGTATTGCTTAAATTTTCAATGGTTCCATTCTAAAGTTGTTATTTTTGCAATTGTTTAACGCTTAATGAGTTATTTAAATTATGTGGAGCTTAAAATTCAGATTAATACATTTTAATTCTATTTTGAATCAAACTATTTTTAAGGTTTTGAATTAGTATTCTATGATTCATTGAGATGTACTTTTCTTTCTTTTGAAAGGGCGAATGAGAATGTTATTTTCCGAATGAAAACCTAGAAAAGGTAAAAGATTGGGTTGGTTATGAGATAAAAATATATTTTGAAGATTATTAAAACTTTGTGCGAAATAAAATAATTAATAAATTATATTAATAGAATGTAAAATAACAATAAAAATATAAACATAAATTCTTTTACTATTCTGTTTATTATTATTATTTTGCATTATATTGAATTATTTTTTATGGACATATCTTAAATTTTTAGGATTTTTATAGGTTTTATTTTTTAAGGAAACCTCTGAACCATTCATTTATCAAATTTTCGTCCAAAATTTCAAATTCTCATTTCTCGTTTTTAAAACTGAGAAAATAACATTCTATCAAAGCACGGAACACTTATTTTGTAAAGGATAAGGTACGGTTTTGAAAGACAATCGGGAAAAAATCGACTTATCAAGTTTTCAAATTAAAAATTGTTCATGCCAGAATTTTATATTTTTAACAAAGACTTGGAGACCTCTTTTAAAAGTTCGAAACTCGTTTATGATTACATTAATAATTGCTGAATCATTCTAAAAAGTGGAATTCTGCAATGATCTCAATTATTTGATAACAGAATGGATAATTTTTAAAAATATTTTTGCAGTCTTCGAGCGAGAGTCAGGTTTACGAATGCCTTTCAAGTTCTCCGGAATGCGATTCGAGTCTTGAATTGCGCCATGGGAACGGAAATCATGCGAATGGTAAAAGAAAATCCGATAGCAGTATTTTGGAATCGAATGTGGAATTCAAGTACCACCAGCCAACGTTCACCAGGTCAACGTCTCTGCCATATTGCTCCAGTGAAACTGAGAGCGAAGTTTATGCGCCCTACAGCTTCTACACTGGAGACGAAGTGAGCTTTATACCAAAAAATTATTATAATAATATTATTATTTAGATATTTTTGTAAAACTTTCATATTTAATTTTTTAAAGAGAAATTGAATCTAAAAGATCTTTAACCCTCAAGTGCTAGAACCTTTAGATTTTCCGTTCCACCTAGAACGGGTCCAGCAGACCCGAACAAACTTCACACTGAAATATCTCCGGTTTAAATAGACTTAGCTCCATTTTTTTTAAATTGTAGCCCAGAATCTTGCAAAAATGAACATTGTGCAAATAGATATGAAATTTAATTGCTTATAATAAATATTTTGTAAAAAATGAGATAACTTTAAAAAAAACATTCTTTTTTATATAATCCTCATTTTTCCCGTTAAATTTGAAAAGTATCGTAAATCACCTAAAATCAAGAACTATTACTCAACTTTTCCCCTGTATCCCTTTTTTTACAAGTATACAATGAATTTTGATATATCTAGGGGAATGTCAGTTAATTTAGGGACAACATAAATTGTCTGTACAGATAATTGAAATTTTCTGCAGAATTTACAAAATTTTCAGTAATTTTATAAATTTATGGATATTTTTTGTCATATTAACTAAACCGTTTTTGTTAAATTGTAAACTTTAATAAAAAAAATCTGTAAAGTCCGTTGAGAATTTGTTAAGTTTCAGAGAAAAGCGCTATGAAAGAGATTCTTTTTTTAATTTTTTAAGGTACTGATTTCAAATATTTTCTAAATGATTTATTTCCTGAATTTGTGAATTTAAAAGACATCGTCAGCAGTGAAGAAATCGCTAACGATTCAATCGAGAAACTAAGCTCAAAAGATGGATTAATTCTGTAAATGCAAATTTGGAAATCAAAAATATGTTTATAGAGGAAGCAGGCTTCACATTACAAAATGCTCAGAAAAAAGGGGAATGCGGAAATTTCTTACAAAAATAGAAGACTATATTCTTTTGAATAAAATAAATCCTTATTCGGTCTATATTAATATATATTAATCTTTAAGCGTTTGAAGATGAATTTTCAACTAAAAAAAAAAATAATTTTTAACCAAGAAGATAAATTTTGTACCCAAAAAAAACAATTCTTCGACTGAAATGATGAATCTTCAACAACATTAACAATTTTTAAAAAATAGCTCAACTTTTCACGAATTAGTTGAACTTTCAACCATAAAAAATAATTTTTTAAAGGAAAAATATAATATTAAAATCTTTAATGAAAAAATATTTGAATTTTAAATAAAATCCATTTGAATTAATCAAAGAACGATGAGTTTTTAACAAATGAGTTGATTTTTGAACCAAATTGTTGAACCTTCATGAGAAAAAGAAAAATGTTCTACAAAACAGTGAAATTCTCAACCCGAAAATATAAATCGTAAAAAATTAGTTTTTGTACAGATAGTTGAATTTTCCATCATGATAGTTAAAATTGTCAAAAAGAATACTTTTTAACAAAATAGTGCATTTTTCAACCAAAAAAGATTTTTCAATCAAGAAAGAAAAAACATTTCATACCAATTGTTGAATTTTCAAGTCAAGACAAAATCTTTTTCAAAACAGTTGAATTTTTAATGCTGAAAAATGAATGATCAATAACAAAAACTAATTTTTGATGAAACAATTGAATTTTTTACCAAAATAGTTAAATTTATTGAAAAACTATGACTTGTCAACAAAATAGTGCATTTTTCTATCAAAATAGGATATTTTAATCAAGAAGAAAAAACTGTTTGACCCAAATGTTGAATTTTCATGACATAAAGACGAATTTTTTGTACAAAACAATAGAATATTTAACCCTAAAATAAGAATTGTGAACAAAAAATTACTATTGACAAAATAGTTGAATTTAAAAAAAAATAGTTAAATTTGTCGAAAAAATACAACTTCTCAAAAAAGTGGATTTTTCAAACAAAAAAGGGTTTTACATTAAGAAAAAAAAGATGTCAAAAAAATTGTTGAATTTTAAAGCCAAAAACACCAATTTTCTGACACAGCAGTAGAATTTTCAACCCGAAAATATACATTTTTTACTATAAAAGATTTTCAATCAAACAATAGAATTTCCAATAGAAAAGGTCGAGCTTTACAAAAAAAGTATAGTTAAATTCTTAACCCGAAAAAATAAACTTTGAATAAAATTGTTACATTTGTATCCAAATAAGTAAATTTTCAACCAAAATGACGAATCTTTCAACTGAAATTGTAATAGTTGATTTTTGAAATTTAAACCAAAAAATATTCTAATTTTAAATCCAGATCAGTTGAATTCATCCAAAAAGATCACTGTTCAGCGCAATAATGTATATTTCATCACAGAAAGATTTTCTATTCTAGAAAGAAGAAAAATATAGGCAAAATGATTGAAATTTCGAGTAAAAAAGATGAAGTTTCTACAAAACAAAAAACATAAAATTTTTACAAAAAAAATTATATTTAAATTTCAACTAAAAGGAATTTTTAACAAAATTGTTGAATTTTCGATCAAATAAATAACTTTAACCAAATAGATGAATTTTCAACTCAAATAATAAATCTTCAATCTAAAATTGTAATAATAAATATTTTTAATTTGAACAAAAATATATTTTTATTTTGAATCAAGAACAGTAGAATTCATCTAAGTAGACGATTTTTCAACTAAATAGTGGATTTCCTAATAAAAACAGATTTCTGAATCAAGAAAGAAGAAAAATGTCAACTGAATATTTTAATTTTCAATTTGAAAAGACAAAATTTCTACAAAACAGTTACATTTTTAACCCGAACATATACGTTTTCTACAAATTTGTGGAATGTTTGATGTGGGAAAAACTGTGAAGCCTGCAATAAATAAATAGGAATTGTGATTCATTTTTAATGCCTTTAAAATATTTAATAAAGTAAACCGGAATATGGGGGAAAGTATGCAAGCAATTATTATATAGCTTGGCTTTTCATGGTAAAAAATTTCCTACTAAAAAAGTTCTTAATTTCGTAATTTTTTAATTTTGGCTAATAATAGTATTTTTTTAAACTAACATTTTAAAAAATTTTGATGACATGAGAACTTTGAGCAGATAAAAATAAATTAGAAATAAATGTAAATTTCTAAGGAAATAAAAGCAGAAAAAGTAGGTGTTAACAAATAGTCTTTTTATGGTTTTCAAATCGTATTTTTCTAACTTACTTAGAAAAATATTTTTAAAAACTCAGGGTTCTGTATAAAGAAGAATAAGCCTGAAAAAAATTGATCAGAACAAGGAATCAAAACCTCTTAGTATAAAAGATATTTTTTTAAAATTTAAATGTGATAATTTTCATTCAATACCTACTGTGAAAAATGAACAATATTTTATTAAAAAATTAGAATTCCGAAGGTGTTTGTAAATAATTTCTTCTTTTTTTTATCAGGGACCTGAAGAAGATCAAGATTGGAAAGGTAAAGATGAAGAGTCGAGACTAAATCGCCTGAGGCAAAGAAGAGGACGAAGCATTGTTCACCGAAGTTTGGAAGACAACTATGGAGCAGTCGTCGTTGCGAATCATGATGCGCTTGCGCAATTTTTGGACCAAGTATGATACTTCTCAATTTTTATTCTCATTTTTTTGCTAGAGATTCATCATTATATTTGAAAAATCATCTCTTTGGTTGAAAATTTTAGAGTTTTTTAAAAATTCGTTTTTTGTTATGAGGGATTGATTTTTTAACGGAGAATTTAATTATTCCATTTTTTGTTGACAATTAATGTGTTTTGCTTGAAAAATTAATTACCTGGTTTAAAATTAAATTTTCTTCATTGAAAATTCATCTATAGATATGCTTAGGGATTCAAACATTTTCTTAAAAATTTGTCGTTTGATAGAAAGTTTTTTTTTTATTTAGTGCTAAAAATTTCGTTTTTTTTTCGATTGAAAATTCAACTGTTTTTGGGTAGAAAATGTATCTTTTTTATTTCAAATTCATCATTCTTCCTTGGAAAATCAACTGTTCTGTTGAAAATAAATCTATTTTAATTGAGAATTCAACTATTTTTGTCAAAATGCATATTTTTTGGTTGAAAATTCAACTCTTTTTGGTACATTATAATTTTTCTTGTTTAAAAATGTTGACGATTTGTTTCCAGCTTGTAGGTTGAAAATTTAACTATTTTGAGAAAAGTCGTCGTTTTTGGATGTAGATTCACCTTTGACGGTTGAAAAATCATTTTCCTTGGTTGAAAATTAATAATTTTTTATTCAAAATTAAACTGTCCGGCAAAAAAAAAATCGGCTTTAGCTTGAAAATTCAAGAATTTTCTCTGAACTATTTTCTTACAAAATCGAATTTTTTGGTTTAATTTAATCTGATGAAATTTGTTTTTGTTTTAACATTAATTTTTTGAACCGAAAATTTTTTATTTCTTTTTTTGTTGGAAAAATCTTTTTTAGTTTAAAATTCCACTATTCGGGTTTAAATTAATTTTTATTGGATGTAAATTCATCTAATTCGTCGAGGCTTCATATTTTGTTTAAAATTGATCTTTTGGTAGAAAATTCATCATTTCTTGAGAAAAGGCATCTTCTAAGAATTTCGCCTTTTTGGATTGAAAATTTAATTGTTTTCTATTGAATTGCAGGTTTCAAAATTGAACTATTTTCAAAAAGTCATCTTCTTTGGTAGAAAATTGAACTCTTTTGTAAAAATGTCGTCCTTTTTTAAATTAATAATTCACATTTTATCGTATTAAAGTAATTGTTCGTGATGGGAAATCGATATTTTTTGGTTAAAATTGAACTTTTTTTTTATTGCTTGAAAGTTAAACTATTTGCTTAAAATTAATTTTCTTTTTGTTGAAAATTCATCTTTTCGGGTTCAAAAATATATCTATTTTGTTAGAAAATCTTTTTTGGTTAGAAATTTAACTATTTTTGGTTGTTGAAATTTTGACTTGAAACCTTAGGAATTAAAAGTGTTTCATATTCAATTCAATATACGGTATTTGCATTAATTTTATTCAAGAGAATTTACAGAGTAATTTAAAATGAAAAAAATAAACATAAGTAAATAGAAAAATAAATAATAAGAATCATTTTTAAAATAACCTAGAACAAATAAAGCCTTAATAAAGCTTCAACTCGTTCTAGATTCTCGTTGAAACCTCCTTGTGTAATTTTAACTGTAAATTAAGGAATGTCCGAAATTGCCCCAATTGACCTATTTTATAGAGGACTCCTAAATCCAAATTGTAATTTAAAAAAAAAATTATTTGCTAAATCTCTTCTAAGTTTTTTCAATGCAAAATAAGACGAAATTGAAGAAAAATAAATTTTTTTTCACTTAGACGCGAACTGGTTTGAAAAATAATACGAGCAACTCCGACTGGACTGAGGCTATTAGAGTCTTAACTAGCATAGCTTATGATTACAGTAATCTGAGCGCAAACGTTTTCATGCTCAAAGCAGTCGCAGTAAACGTAGTCACACCTAAAGCAATAAACAATCTCATAGTTGCAATTGCATTACCGATAGTTTATCATAGCCACACGCTGTCTTTTGCAGGTGGCACCCTGTTATGAAAATCCATAGTAAAATTTAATTTACAAACACGCAAATACCGTATTTTCTAACGCAATATATATGTACATTAATGTTCTGCAAAAATTCATTGGAAAATTTTTTTTCACTGCATTTTTTAGGGATTTAAGAGGAGTGTCTACGAGATAAAACCGCACTAATAACTTTCATTTCAAACCCACCCCCACCCACCCCGCAGCGCATCAAATATGGCCCAAAAATTGAAAAACTACATTTTTACGTATTATTGTTCCTTTTTAGCAATCTTCACCGTCTTTTTCATATAAATAATTACCAATGGACAATTTGAATATTTACCATGACTTTTAGACAATTTTCAATTTCTTAAACAAATGTAAATTATTTATTCTCCAAAGATGTAAAAAATTATCGTATTGTCTTATTGAAAAGTCAGAAACATAGTTGTATGTGTTCTATTTTATTTAATTTTTTTAGTTATCGAAAAAAATTGCTTGAGTAAATAAAGATTTTTTAAACAAATAGAAATTTATTAAACATTAAAAAAAACTGTATTAAAATTATGTAGTTATTCTAAAAAACGTAGCCTAGAATACTAATTTAAAAAGAAAATTGATATTTCTGACTCAATTTTTAGCAATTTTAAAAACAGACAATAAATAATTATTTAAATAATTAGATTCGATAGTGTTTTAAGAAAAATTTAGTGCCCCAAACAATGACAAACAATTACATTTTAATCATGCTAATTAAATGGGATTTCAAAGTGCCCAATGGTACGTGTTAATGTTTGAATTTCGAAAAAAATTACGGATTTTCTTTT
>NC_046658.1:88413758-88422407 GCF_010883055.1 Belonocnema kinseyi | reverse complement strand
TAATTCGAGATGATTGCCGTTTTAGATAATTATTCAGTTCTTGATATGAAAACAGGAATAGTCCATTACAGATGTTACTTCTAAAAAGCCACTCCACTTGTTCTTCACTTTCTTTATTATATCATTTTGCCACTATTTCATGCTATGTGCTTTTTATGCATTTTTTAGCGAGGATCGTTTAGCATTTCGTAACTGTTGATATTAATTTGAGTTAAGTAATTGTACTAAATGGCTATTTTTATTAATGATGACATGAGCAAAGAGCTTTGTTAAATATTGCGTTGAAAAACATGTTTGCATACAAATTTACAGAACAAGATTATTATGATTCTAATGTAAAATTATTGCAGAATATCGAGTTAAAAATGTTATTTTCTTTTTTACTTCTTTTTCAAAAGCTTAATTTTCAAGTGCAATTTTGTAAGTTCTAACATTTCTGAAATACTTCTAATTCGGCTTTTAATATCCACGTTTAGAATAACTTTATTTTTAGACCGTGAATTTGAAGAAAAAAAATGAAAAAATATTGTTTGTTTAAGGCGAAAAAACTAAAAATTAAAAAATGTAAGTAGTGAAATAATTCAATGTGAAATACGTATCAGTATTAAGGCTATGTGATGAGTGGGTCACGTGGTTAGATTCCTACCTTGCCGCCACATTTTTTATTTCCCAACTTATTATCACACGAAATGCCACATCGAGTTAAAAATTTTTGATACTAAACAAGAAGCACTAAGAATGGTGGGCCTGGTCCTGAATTTGTATAATTATGAAAAAAGCTTTTGTTGTGAATATTTTTTTGGTGCTTTTTTTCATAGTCATTCAAATTTAGGAACAGACCCACCTTTCTTAGTGCTTCTTATTTATTATCCTAAATTTTCATCTCGATGCGGCACTTCGTGTGAATATAAGTTACGAAATAAAAAAAGTGAGGATAAGGTAGAAAGAAATCTGGTCACGTGAGCCACCCTTCACATGGCCTTACTTGCGAATTTTGAATATTATATTCTGACACTATTAAACTTTAGGAGCCATAACTTAAAAACTTTTCATTCTTCTAGGCTTGAAATTGAGGTAAATACGCATTTGAAAAAAGTCGAAGAAATTTTTTTTGTAATCCAATGTAATTCAATTTAAAATTTTGAATTTTAAATTAATAGACTTTTAAATAAACTAATTCATTTATTTTATCGGGGAAGAAATATCTTGTTTTCCAGAGGAAATTAGACGATACCTATTATTCCGATTTGCAAAAAATCTAATAAGTTATGCGTATTTGATTTTTACGGTCCGTTTTTAAAAAACCCGACTTTTAAAAAAAACTCTTATACCTTTTAACCTAATTGATATAATTATCATTTTCTTTTTTATCCTAAAAGCATTTATTGCCTTCTTTTGTAAACCGCCGAAAATTAAAAAAAAAATGTTTAGAATTTATAAAAATAGCAGCCGTTTAAAAAAATTGAAATTCGATTTGATCAAAAATCCCAACCTTATATTTTTTGCAATTTTTGTTCTTTTTCGCCATGTACGAGAAAAATTCAAAAATTACATTTTCAGGAAAAAAAATCTCCCAGTCTGAAAAATGGTTCAGCCCATAATAATGCGGATAAGATGCATTCTTCTATTAGCGAAAATAAAAAAATAAATAAGAAGGTGTTGTTTTCCAGAAAATCTTTTTTACTTATTTCGTCAAATTTTAAAAATATGAAAAAATACTTTCTAGATAACAATTTTTTCCCTAAAAATGTACTTTTTGAATTTTTATCGTTAACGATTAAAGATATCGCAAAACAACAAGAGGCGTTTTTTATAGAAGTTTGATAGAAGTGCACACTTTTATTCAAAAATGTTGTCGCGTCTTTAATTGTATGCGAGAAAAAGCAGAAAATTCGATTGTATGAAAAAAAATTCTCCTGGCCACGAAAGCTATTTAGCCAGCATGAAACTAACAAGATATCTTTCCTATTAAAGTACAAAAAATGGTAAAAAATATAAGCCTCGGTTTTTTGAGACAATAGATTGTTTTAGTTGTTTCAGAAAAACGATTTTTAGTTCTTTCATAAAACTTGCGGCCATTTTTGTTAACTTCAAACATTTTTAAAAATTTTTGTTCAATTTACGAAAGAAGAAAAGCTATCAAAATAAAAAAGAAAACGATAAATATTGTAATTGTGTGAAAAGTTATAGACATTTCCAGAAGAAATTTTCGGTTTTTTTTTTAAACAGAAAGCACAAAATTTAAATACGCATAACTTCTTAAAATTTTTTTTGTTGCAAATCGAAAAAATAAGTATCGCCTAATTTCTTTTAAAATCAACATATTTTGTCCCAAGATATTTTGCGATTTTAAGTGTTAGAATCCCGTATGATTTGAAATGGATTCGGTCCAGTACTGAAATTATTTAAATTTACAATCCTATAATTAAACATTGTTTAAGAGAACTTCTACGTTGAAAGTACAAATTTTAAAAAGTTATTCATTGTCTAATCTCAATGGATTCGAATTTTAATTTTTTTTTAACTTTTATGAACTTTAATTCAACGTTTTACATTAGTAAAAACGTTTTCAAAACATTTAAATTGAGGTTTTAATTTTAACATGCTCCAATTTTGAAAATTTTAAAGAACGAAATATATGAGCCCATTGAAATAAATTGGACCTGGATTCAATTTTGATTGAAAATAAATTATTTAATTCAGTAAAAACGATACTGAGGCGTCTAAATTAATTTTAAATTATCTATATAATTATTATATACTAATTATATGTATCTTCCTTTTTTTATTTCTCTTAAAATTTTTATTTTATCAGTTGGGCCCCTTTTTGAAAAAGTCTTCAATTGTTAAAATTTAAATGCTTAAATTATAAAATTTAAATTCTTTCAAATCTAGAATTAATCCACCTCGAAGTTTGAATCCTTTATTTTCCACTTCAGTCTTGAATACCACCAATTTAAAATTGTAGATTCTTGAGGGCTTTAGTCTCAAAATTTGAATGAAAAGAAACATTTTTTGAATACCTGTAGAAGATGGGAGATTAAGATAATTTTTTTCTTAAATTATTATGAAGATTTAGGTAGGAAAATGACAGGATTTTCTTGATTTTTTAGCTGAATTTAGTTTCACCTATCTCACTTGGACTGCGTGGCTTGAAGAACGCAAATCTACGATTAAGTGATTTTACATTGGATTCCGCGTCATCTGTTCTTGTTGGAAGAAGAATATTCTATTCTGCAATTTGGAACGATCAGAATCTCACTATCTGCATAACTTTCGATCCAACCACGCACGTTTCACGGAAGGAATTCTACCTTGCACCTATAGTTGAGTTTATGGACAGTGTCCCACAAGAATTGGCCAAAAAGAGAGAGTGTAATGGTAGAAAAAATGTCGAAGGTATGTATTTTTATCTCTAAAGTTGCTTTAATTAAGGTCGTGAAAAGAAATCGTTTCCAAATTTATTATATATGGGTGAGACACAAATAAACGCAATTCGCTTCGTAAAGATAAGAAAGATCGAGAAGGTTACTTTGATTTAATATTAATTTTTTAAAATTTAAATAATATAATTTTAAATTAAATTCTTGTACAAATACTTGTTAAACATTCATTAAGATTTATTTTAGCTAATGCTTTTAATACAATAGACTAAATATAAATAAATTCAAGAAAGTAAAACTAAAAAATTATGGAAATATTATAATGGAATATCTCTTTGTGATTAACTTCATTTACAGTAAAGAAAAGATTTGCGTGATCAGATGACTAAATAATAAACAAAAAATTTAATTTTCTCTCACACACCTTTTTTAAGTCAATTTTTTTTATTTCGATACAAAACGTTTATTAAGATTTCAAATCAAAATACGTTGCGTTTTTAACAAAATAGTTGAATTTTCTACAAAAAAAGATGAATTTTCAATCCAAAAAAAACGAATTTTAAACAGAGCAGTTGAATTATTAAACAAAAAGTGACTTTTTTTTAGAAATTATTTTCATTTTCAACATAATAATTAAATTGTCAATTACATAGTTTAATTTTTTATCATATAGTGGAATTTTCAAACGGCTATAAGATGAATTTCTAATAAAATAGTTGAAGTTTCAACAATAACAAAATTAATTATCAAACAACATTTGCATTTACAATAGGATAGTATAAATTTCTAAGCAAAGGGATGAATTTCCAAGAAAAAAGTGAATTCTGTCGTAAACAGCTGAATTTTCAAACCGCAGATACGAATTTTTAATCAAAAAGGTAATTTTCAACCAAATAGTTTAATTTTTAATGTAAATAATAGCATTTTTTACATCAGGAAAAAAACGAATTTTTAATATAATATTTAATTTTTCAACCAAAGAGATGGATCTTAAACTAATAAAAATTTTTTGTACAACATGTTTCAACATTCATTCAAGCACTAAAATTTTTAATTAAAAAGATTTGTTTTCTACCAAAGAAAACCCATGTACAGCTAAATTTGTGAATAATTTTTCAACCAGTTTAATGATTTAAATTCTCATTTTCTTAAATAATACTTTTCAACAAAAAAAAGAACGAATTTTAAATAAAACAGTCAAATCTTATCCACAAAAAAATATTAATTAACATTGTAGTTCAATGTTGAACTAAATATTACATATTTATCTAAAAGCGATCCATTTTCAGCCAAAATTAGAATCGTTAAATTTCCTGTTAAGAAAATGATATTTAAAACAAAATTAAATCTTTAAACAATAAAAAAATTTTTAAAACTAGTTTCACTTTCAAAGAAGTATGTAAGTTTTTAACCAAAGTAAATTGATTATTAATGAGAAATTTAAAAGTTGATATTTCAGCTGAAGATTCTTATTTTTAATCAAAAACAGCTGAATTCAACAAATAAAGGCGATTTTAAAAATAAAATAGTTAAATCCTGAACCAAAAAAATTCATTTTCAACCAAAAATGGATTAGTTTAATTTTCATTTAAGAAAGTTAATTCTTAACAAAAAATAAAACAATTTCCAACAAAATAGTTAATCTTTAACCAATTAATTGAATGTTTAACAAAGGAGTCAGACTTGGGATCAAGTGTTTAAATTTCCAACCAAAAAACATTAATTCTCATTAAAAAAATTAATAGTTTAATTTCTAACGAAAAACAATAAAAATCCAACCAAAAATAAAATAGTTAAATTTTCAGATAAAAATATTAATTGAAAAAAAAAAACATACAACAAAATAGTTCAACTTTCAACAAAGTAGTTGAATTGTCAAGCGAAGAAGATGAATTTTTAATGAAAAATGTAATAATTGATATTTAAACCAAAGAAAGTTTTTATTTAAAATCAAAAACAGGTGAACTGAAACAAAAAAGGTAAATTTTTAATAAAATAGTTAAATCCTCAACCAAAACAGATTAATTTTCAGCCAAAAATGAATTAGTTAAATTTTCAGTAAAAAAAATCATTTTCAACAAAATAGTTCAATATTTAAACAACTAATTGGATTTTTAATAAAAATAAATTAATTCTGAACCAAAAATGAAATAGTAGACTTTTCAGTTAAGAACTTTCAGTTCGAATTTTATCAAAACAATGATAAAAGGGGAAATTCCTAAAAACGCGAGGAATTTGTTTTTTAAAAATGGGATAAATTCGAAAATAGGAGAAAGAGTGTGAAGTATGTATTTAGAGACTTAAACTAAAAAACAAAATCACTAATTTTCATAATTTCAAGCACAATTCTCGAAAATAACTATTTTCTGGACTAATAATTATGGGCCAGCGCAAATAATTCAAATATGTCGAGAAAAATTAATTTTTCAAAAAAGTAATTTTAATTTTATTTTCTTATTCAACAGCCACTATTTCGGTTTTGCCACGATTGCAAGTGAACACTATCCATTCGTTTTCTGTCATGACGAAAGATACTAAAGACGAGGGAACAACGAAAGATTGTTGCTTCGTTCTTCTGCAATTCGTGAACGCCATGAAAAATCTGCAGGCTCGTGGAATCGAAGAAGCTCCGAAGAATCTGAGCAATGTCGTGCTTTGCCGTGAAGATAAGAACGCCTGTTACAGACTTTATCTTCTTCAAGGGTAAGAAAATCTCCCCATTTCTACAAAAAATTGGAATCCACGCAAATATTCAAAATAGTTTATTTAATTTCGATTCTTATAATTTTTTTTTCGTTCTCCCTTTGGTCTACTATTTTTCACAGACTAAAAAACATATAAATAATTTAAAGGCTTTAATAGAAAATTAATTAATATAAGTTAAATTTCATCATAAAGTTGGCGTCACCTGAAAGTATAAAATGATGAATTTCATCAGAGGAAGGGAAAAACTTTCTCCTGAAGATTATCTTCTTAGTTATAAATTTTGTTATTTTATTATTATTTCTTATTTTTTAATTTTATTATTTTATCTATTTTGGTTGCAAAATTAACTGTTTTGTGAAAAATTTGTCTTTTTGGGTTCAAAATTCAACTCTTTGTAAAATATTAACCATGTTTTTTAATCTATATTTTGTTGCTGATAAGTCAATTGAAATCTTTTTTTGGATAAAAACTATTTGTTCTGATTTGTCAATTTGATTTTAAAGCTCATCTTTTTTAGTAGAAAAATTGCATCTTTCTTGGATCAAAATGAAACTATTTTGTTCAAAATTCAATTATTTTCTAGAAAAATTACTTTTTGTTTAAAACTTGTATATTTGTGTTGCAAAATCAATTAAAATATTTTGGGATGAAAATTCAACTTTTTTTACAAATGTGTCTTTTATATTTAAAAATTCATTTGTTTTAATAGAATTTTCATCTTTCTTGGATCAAAATATAAGAGTTTGGTTGAAAATACAACAATTTAGTTGAAAAGTCATACTTTTTGGTTAAAAGTTCTACTATTTTGTTGAAAATTTAACTATTTCGCAAAAAAATTTACTTTTTGTTTAAATTTATTATTTTAGTGTTGAAAAGAGAAGTGAAATCTTTACTGGATGAAATTTAAACTATTTTGTTGAAAGTTTTTTGTTAATCGAAAATCATCTTCTTTAAAAAAAAAATTCATATTTCTTGGATAAGATGTAACTGTTTGGTTGATAATTAAAATATTTTGTTAACTAGTCATATTTTTTAATAGAAAATTCTAATATTTTGTTGAAATTTTAACTATTTTTTGTTTAAAAAATTTACTTTTTGTTTAAAATTAATATTTTTATGTTAAATATGAACTGAAATCTTTTCTGGATGAAAGTTGAACTTAAAAAAAAATTGGTCGCTTTTTATTAAAAAATCATCTGGTTCAGTACAAATTTCATCTTTCTTAGATGAAAATGCACCTATATGGTAGAGAATTCATCTATTTTCTTTTTAATTTATCCTTTTTGGTTAGAAAAATTCGTCTTTTTTCATTGAAAATTTGTGTTTTTTTCCCCTAGAAACCTATTTTATGTTTAAAAAAATCATATTCTAATCTTTTAAAGTTAACTGGAATTTTTTTAAATGAAAATTCAACTACTTAAAAAAAATGTTAATAAAAATTCATCTTTTTTTAGAGAAACTTCATCTTTTATGGATAAAGATGCAACTATTGGGCAAAGAATCCTAAAATTTTGTTTAAACGTCAACCTTTTTGGTTAAAAATTCTTCTTTTTGGAATGAAATTTAATTTTTTCGCAGAAACTTTAGCTATTTTTGTTTGAAGTTGTACCTTTTTGATTTGAAAATTCATCTTTTTTAGTAGAAATTTGATTTTTTAAAAAATAAAAATCGGACTTCCTATTTAAAAAATCTTCTTTGCTTGAGTATTCAACTATTTTGTTTGAAAGATTTGGTTGAATAATTTTGTTAAGATATCGTTTTCTTTAAGACCTATATTTTTACTAAAAATTAATATTTTTTGCTGAAAATTGAACTATGTTGTTGAGAATTTACAGTTTAGTTACCCTTCATTTAGTTTTAGCCTTATTTTCAGTTTTATTTTTTGAAGGTTGAACTTTTTAGTTGAAAATCTTCCCTTTTTTGTTTAAATAAAATAATTTCCTCGGTTTGAAATTCTATTTTTGTTGAGTGATAATAGATTAGTTTCGTCGAAAATTAATTTTTCTCTGAAGTCATTTTTATTGTTTGAAAACTCAATTTTTGAACAGAAAATTAATTCTTCGGCTTGATGGTTCAACAAGTTCGAGAAACTTTTATTTCTTCTTTGAGTAAAAAATCTATCTTTCTTGAAAATTCGTGTTTTAGGTTTAAAATTTTTTTGGTACTTTTTTGTTGGAAGTTTACCTTTGTAGGTTAAAAATTCAACTATGATGTAAAGAATTTAATTATTTTGTTTGCAAATCCAAATAAGTTGTTAAAAAGCCATTTTTTATGTATGAAAAAAGATTTTTTTTGTTTAAAATAAATTAATAAATTTGAAAATTTTTAATTGGTATTTTAAATAGGCTTTATCCTGTTTATAAAGGTCTCCAATTAAAAGTATTACACGACTAAAATGCTAGTAGTTGAATATTAATGATCAAAGAAAATTAAAATTTAGTCAAGGAAAAATCAGGAAATTTTGAAAATTGAGTCCTCGGCCACTCCCTAATTCTACTAGCGATAACTAGCAAAATGTTTCTGGAGACTAAAAATTACGTACAGTAATGGGGGGGGGGGG
>NC_046658.1:88377964-88413677 GCF_010883055.1 Belonocnema kinseyi | reverse complement strand
TGAGAGGGCCTATAATCCTTTACGTAATTTAAATACGGCCCCTAAAATACTGAAAATATTATTCCATACTAATAAACAAACAAAAAATGGCATCAAAATCAATATTAAAAATAGCATTAGTTTTCTTATTAAAAAGATAAAAATGAAGATTAAGTGTCAGTTGTAAATCCCACTTGAATATTAAAATCAAGAATTTTACAGGACTTAATAAATGATTATCTGGAATTTCGAAAAAAAAAATAAAATGTGATAACATGCCACATAAATTCCAAACCCTCTGAATCTCAGATGTGAATTTATTTTCTTATTTTTCAGATTGAACGTTGATAGCAGTGAAGAATGTGAAGAGAAAATGGCTTCTTTGTGCCAGTGTGCTCTTCTCGCCCTTCAGGAATTACATCTTACGAATAAATTACCGCTCGTTAAAGAATTATTAATGAAGGAAAAGGCAGAAACGTTGTCGCAGGTCGGATTTCAATTTATATTTAATTTAATTTAAATTAAACACTTTTTGTTTTTTAAGGTTTAACATGAAGAATTATATAAGTGTTCATTAAGTATTGAAGAATTCTTTTTACTTGATGAAACTTTTGTATTGAAAAATGCAATTTATCTGAAATTGCGCACCAAAATCTGTGATTGAACAGTTGAACACATTCTGCTGGTAAAAAAATATATATTTTTTTAATAATTAAAACACAATGTGTTCAACTGTTAAATTATAGATTTTGTTAGAATTATTACCATTGTCAAAGTTTGTAAAAAATACAGCATTTTATAACACAAACTTTAACAAAAATAGTTTTTATAAAATCAAGGACTTTATGTTTACCATTTTAAAAAAATTATATATTTTTAAGAAGATTAGAAAAGTTTATTAATTTAATAATTTTTTTACTAGAATTACAAAAAAAACTTGAATAAGATACAAACATCTTCAGGATCATGATTTTTAGACAAATTTATGTATAATAGAAACTGAAATATACTCGTTCTAAGTGTATAAAATTTTAGATGAAAGTACCAAAAACAATTGTTGCTTATAATAATTCAAAAATAAAAAACTACAGAAAAATAAATAACTACAAAAAATTGAAATTAATTTTGAAACTTTGAACAAATAATTTATAAAACAAAAATTAATTATCACAATACTTTGATTTTTACCAATCTAATAATTGATCAATGAATTAATTTTATTTTTGAATAAGTTTTGGATTATTGACGAACAAGAATGTAATAATTACCGTAAAGTTGGGTTATTTTTTTCGATTTCTTACTGCAGATTTTATTAGAACATTCTTTTACATAATATTTTTGAACGACCAGTATAAGAAAAAAATGAATTATATTAAAAGAAATGTGAATCGATAAAAGATTCCATTATTTTTTAATATTAATACATTTGAATTATTTTAATGAATCTCATTAATTGTTGGTTTATTTAAATATTTAATAAATTATTGATGAAAAATCTTAAAAGAGTGAAAATTAAAATTTGCTGTAAGTAACAATAAAATAATATGTTAAATGAATTTCGTTTCATTAGGAAATTTTTAAGATTTATACACATTTTGAATCTTTTAAAATATAATTTTTAGCTGAAAAAGGAAAGGGGCTAAGTTCTGTCAAATTCAACCACTTTTTCACCTGTAAAAATTATCTTAACAAATTAAGTAATTATTTTCACCGTTTCGGTTTTTTGACGGAATTATAAACAATTTATACACATTATTATCATTTTGTTTACAAAAGTATTTATATTTTTCTAAACATTAAAATAATGAATATTTTGTTCAAATTAAATTGCAGAATGAAACAATATGAGAAGAAATGTATCATATCAAAAGAAATTTTAATCGATAAAAGATTTCATTACGTTTAAATGTAAATAGATTTGAATTATTTAAATGAATATCATTAATTATTGACTATTTTTATTATCTTCAATTCATTATTTTGAAGAATCAGAACACATTAAATATGGATATAATTAAAATTCAAATAATAACATGTTAAATAAATTTTATTTCATTAATGAAATGATAAATGTTTATAAAAAATCCAGTAAATTTATAAATAGTCATTTTTGTTCTAGAATGGGGAAACACGAACTTCTGTTACACTCACGGAATTATAATAATATTTTAATCAATTTTATTAATTCACAACAAAAACATTTGTATTTGTAAATTGAATTTAAAATTGAATTTTCATCTTCAAAGAGAAAGTTTCAACCATACGGTCCAACTTTGAGACAAAAAAATTAATTAACTTAAACCACTAATATTTGCATTTTTACCAAATAGTTGAATCTTAAAGCAAAATAGACGAAATTTTTAGCACAAATTTTAATTTCTAACCTATAACTTTTTTTAGTAAAAAAGATGGATTTTTAATCGAAAAAGACGAATTTTCTACAAAAAAGTGTAAATTTTGTACAAAAAATATTTCCCAGTAATCCCAGTAATCGTGATGCCAATTTTTTTACTTTTATTTCATGTAAATTAAAGTAATTTCCCTTTGCTGTTATAAAATAATTAAAATAATTGAGGTTTGTAATTCAATTTTACTTTTAACAGAATTTTTTTTACGAATATATTAAAATTATAATCAAGTCTCACAATTACTAGGACTGCCGCGATTACTAGGACTTGATCTACAATGATGAATTTTCATATGAGCTTGAATTTTTAACCTAAACAGACAATTTTGTTAAAAAAATTTTATATTTATTTCAATAGGACGACTTTTTCATAAAAAAACGAATGATTAACAAAAAAAAAGTTAACTTGTAATAAAATAATTACATTTTAAACAAAATAATTTAATTTTTAACAAAGGAATTACATTTTTAACAGAACAGTTGAACTTTTAATTAAAATGTTCAGTTTTCAACAAAAATATGATTTCTTAACAGAGAACTTAAACCCAGTAGTTCAATTTTCAATAAAAAATATTTATTTATATATATTTAAATTTTGAATAAAAATGGCCAAATTTGGCTAAAATAATGCATTTTTAACGAGGAACGTAATAGTTGACGTTTCACTGCAAAATATTTTAATTTTAAATAAGAAACAGTTGAATAAACCATAAAATATCAGTTTTCTATCACAAGAGATGAATTTAAAAAAAACAGAAGAAGTTTTAACAAAAGAGTTGAACTTTCAACCAGGAAAGATTATTCAGACAAGAGAGAAAAAAATGTAAACCAAAGTCTTGAATTTTAAAAATTCAAATAATTAATTAAATAAAAATTTAATTTTCACTCAAAAAGACAACATTTTTAACAAAATAGTGGAATTTTTAATGAAAAACCATTCATTCATTCATTCATTCAACCAAAACAGAACAAATTTATAAGAAAATAGTTTAATCCTTAAATAATAAAATGAATGTTTAACAATGAGTTCAACTTTCAACGAATAGTTGCATTTTCAACTATAAGCGATCAATTTTCATTAAAAAACGGAATAGTTACATTTGAAATTAAAATAATTTATTTAAAAAAAAGGTTTTTCCACAAAATTGTTGAATCTGCAAAAAATAAAATGAATGTTTAAAAAGTAATTGAACGTTCAACCAAACAATTGAATTTCCAGCCAAGCAGTTAAATTTCCAACCAAAAATACAAATATTTTACAAATGAAAAATTAATTCTCAACCCAAGAAAAAACTGACTTTCAAAAAAGGAGTTTAATCTTCAAGAAATAACATTATTTTTCAAGCAAGTTTGCTTTTAGACAAACAGTTGAATTTTCAACTGAAAATTATTAAATTTTATCCAAAAATGAATTATTTTAATTTTCAGATCAGAAAATTAATTGTAAATAATTTAAAAAAAACAACTAATTTTGAAGAAAATAGTTTAATATTAAAATAAAAATTATTTAATATTTAACCCAAAGTTTAATTTTTAACCAGAAGAGATAAAAAAAGACAGAAAATAATTCTGCTCAGGATATTATCTGTAACATTTACTGATTTTTTCTGTCAAATTAACAACTTTAAATAGTAAAATCTCATCAAAAAGTCTATAAGTGTTACAGAAAATATCCGTAAATTTATCAAATATCTGAAAATTTTGTAAACTCTGCAGAGAATTCTGTAATTATTACAGAAAATCTATGCCGTCCCTATTTTAACGGAAAAACCTGTACCCTTAGCAGAATAATAATAAATAAATTTCCTCTAATTAGAAAATTATAAATTTGTAATGTAATCAAAAATTTTAAATATTAATTTGGGGCTGAAAAATGGAAAGAGGAAATTTTTTTTCAACTTACACCTTTTCCAGCTCAAAACATTGTAAATAATTCCTATTTCTGGCAATTTCATGACAATTTTTTAAATGGTATTTCGAAATACGCGAGTGCACGTGATTTTGAAAGATTTAAAATTTTTTAGTTTTAGAACTTTTGTAGTTCTTCCCCGAATAATATTTTACTTTTGGATTTTAGAGAAGGCATAAAATTTACAACAAAAAATCGTCAGTTCAATGGAGAGACTTCCGGGAAATTTATTTTTAATTATTCGGCATTAGTATTAAAATAAAAAAAAATGGATTTTAATTCCAGGTGAAATCAGTATTGGAATATTCACTATGGGGGCCAGCTGACGTAACCCTCGGTGGTCCGAGAGAAAGAGAAACTGCTCTTCAAAGATGGTTAGACTTAGAAAGAGCAACAGTTCTGCACGCTTTAGTAAGGGCAAGATCTCCGCTAGCAGTAACTGATGAATACCATCTTCTCTTCCTGGTTCACACAACTTCAAAAATTATGTGTGAGGCTTCCATACATCTCGATAATCAACGTAATGGCTTACTTCGGACCAATTAATTGAAAAATATAATTTTTTTTCTAAAGTATTTTTATATATGTAACATAGTGCAATTAATATCGTTAAAAGTTATCAAATTAATATCGCTGCTCAATATAACTGTCATACTTAAAATTAGATGAACTATATTAGCTTTGTACAAAATATTTAAAATAATTTATTGCGTTGGGTGAGAGCGTTTATAAGACACTCAAAATATTTTTCAAATAAATCAAAATGCGTAGGGTGTATGTAGTAGCTAATCATTAAGAATATTTTTTAAAAATGTATATCTCATAAATGCTCAATTGGCGAACAAATTAATCCTACGTTTAAGAATTTAAGTCTTAATGTTCTTTTTGAATATTTTTTAATCCAAAATTTTATCAAAGTAATTAAATAAGAACTTTTATTAATTAATTTTAACTCGCCCCATGTTTATTCGGCCTGAAAAATATTTTTATGTAATTAACTGCGTCAAAAAATGCTCAACGATTATTACAATTGACCATAAATCCATCCAATTATTTTCGTTAATATTGTATTTTTGTACATAATCTTGATAATAAAATTGTTATACATGAAAAAAAAATTGTGTTACGTGTTAGAATTTTTATCCGAACACTTTTCATAAGGTTCATTGTATTGAAAAAAATTTTGAATATAAATAATCAAGATTACACTGACAATTGTTATTTTATATATTCAAAATTAAGGATTCTTTAATTTGAAAGATTTCGAATATAAATTTTCGCAATTTTTAAGAGTTACAATTGAAAGTTCTTTAATTTATAGAATTAAAAATAATGAAAATTTCAAGATTTATATCTGAAAGCTTTGTAATTTGGAACATTTTTTTGTAAGATTTCAAATTTTGAGGATTTTACAATTGGACATTATTTTAGTTTTACGGTCTTAAATTTAATAATTTCAATATTTGTGTTTGAAAGCTCTTTCATTAAAAAGATTTATGAATTAAAATGCTAAAGTTTGGATTTTTTGGTGATTCTGGAAATTAAAAGTGAAGTTTTCAATCCTGAATCTTCTAAATTGGTTCTGCAATTTTATAGTTAATATAATTAAAATTTTGAAGTTAGGTAAATTTTTACCTTTTTGTTTCTGCTGGAATAGTTCAATTTTGAAAATTTACAATTGAAAATTCTCTAATTATAAACATGTATAAATAAAAATTTTTCAATTTTAATAACAATATCGTATTTTATTACATCTTTAATTGTACTATACTCTCTACTTCAATATTATTCGCATTTTTTAAAAATTTTGAAAGAAGAAAATCTTACACACTATTTAATTTAAAAGAGATAAGATAATTATTTATTTAGGTTTACTTAAAATTAAAAAATCAGCAATTTTAAAGATTTATTAATAGAAATTCTTAAATTTCAATGATTCTCGAAATCAAAGGACGAGTTTTTAATTTTAAATCCTTCATATTAAAAAAATTCTGAACGTGACTCATCAAAATATCACATAAATTTTTTATTGTAAATTGTAAAATAAAAAACTCTATAATTCTAAAGATAACAAACTTTTTTCCGCAATTTTGAAGAATTGCAATTGATAATTCTTGAAGTTTGAAAATATAAAATTGACCCTTCTTCAGTTTTTAAGAGTTATATTCTAAAGGTATGCAGTTCAGAGTTTTTTTCAATAGTTTAATTTTATAGTTCAATTGAAAATTCTGTCACTTAAAATTTGTTAATTTGAGGGTTTATTATTGAAAATTGTGTAATTATAAAGATTATTGAATACAAATTCTTAAATTTGAATGCCTTTATTGATTATGGAAATCGAAATTTAATTTTTCAATTCTAAATCTTCCTATTTGAAGACACTTCCAATTTAAAGCTAAAAAATTATAGAATTTTTAAATGTAAAACATAAAAATTGCGAAATTTTTACATCTGAATGTATTAAACTAAAAACTCCAATTTTCAAGAATTTCAACTTAAAATTATCCAATGGAAGAATTATAATTAAAAATTATTGTATTTTAATTATTTAGAAGTGAAAATTATTTAATTTCAAAAATTTATATTTTAAAGTTCGTATTTTTAACATTTTGCGATTGCAGGAATAGTTCCATTTTGAAGATATGCAATTGAAAATTCTGTCACTTATAATTTTTGATTTGAAGATTTAAGATTAAAAAGTCTTTAACTCTAAAGTTTTAAAACTAAAAATTTCAAATTTGAATGCTTTTAATGATTTTTGAAGTCAAAATTTAATTTTTCAATTCTAAATCTTACAATTTGAAGAAACTTCCAATTTGAAACTAAAAAACTATAGAATTTTTAATTGTAAAACATAAAAATTGCAAAAAATTTTAACGTGAATTTTAAAAATTAAAAACTCAAATGTTAATTATTTTGAACTTAAAATTCTGCAATTTGAAGATTATTTTTCAAAATTATTGTATTTTAATCATTTAGAAGTGCAAATGATTCAATTTTAAAGATTTATATTTTTAAGTTCGGATTTGGAACATTTTGTTGTCGTTAGAATAGTTCGATTGTTAAGATATGCAATTGAAAATTCTGTCACCTATAATTTTTAATTTGAAGATTTAAGATTGAAAAGTCTTTAACTCTAAAGATTTAAAACTAAAAATTTCAAATTTGAATGCTTTTAATGATTTTTGAAGTCAAATTTTAATTTTTCAATTCTAAAACTTACAATTTGAAGAAACTCCCAATTTGAAAATAAAAAATTATAGAATTTTTAATTGTGAAACTTAAAAATTTCAACATTTTGTAATGTGATTTTTTAAAATTAAAAACTCAAATGTTAATTATTTTGAACTTAAAATTCTGCAATTTGAAGAGTTATAATTGAAAATTATTGTATTTTAATGATTAAAAAGTGCCAATAATTATTCAATTTTAAAGATTTATATTTTAAAGTTCAGATTTTTAACATTTTGTTGTCGTTAGAATAATTCAATTTTTAAGATATGCAATTGAAAATTCTGTCACCTATAATTTTTAATTTGAAGATTTAAGATTGAAAAGTCTTTAACTCTAAAGATTTAAAAATGAAAATTTCAAATTTGAATGCTTTTAATGATTCTTGAAGTCAAAATTTAATTTTTCAATTCTAAAACTTACAATTTGAAGAAACTTCCAATTTGAAACTAAAAAATTATAGAATTTTTAATTGTAAAACTTGAAAATTGCAAAATTTTTTATGTGAATTTTTGTAATTAAAAACTCAAATGTTAAGGATTTTGAACATAAATTTCTGCAATTTGAAGAATTATAATTCAAAATTATTGTATTGTATTAATGTATTGTTGTTGGTGTAGTTTGATGTTGAAGATATACAATTGAAAAACGTCTAATTCTAAGGATGTAGAAATAAAAATTCATTAATTGTTTTAATATTATTTTTTTCGATGCTTTATTAACATAAACTCCCTTTACTTAAATTTTCTTTGTATTTTTAAGAAAAGAAAATATCAAATCTAAATCATCAAAATCATCGAATTTTTATTTCTAAATGTTAAGATTTGCAAATTTTTTAACTGTAAATTATCAAACTTACATACTATTCAATTTTAAAGAATAATAATCCAAAGTCATGCAATTTTAAAGAATTGCAATTAAAACTTGTTAAATTTTAGAGCTGTATAAATAAAAATGTTTAAATTTTGATGAGATTGATAATTTTTGAAAAGCTGTAACTACCCGTCCCGAAAAATTGAACGGTTTGGAAAAGAGGATGGAGTTGTCCTCAAATTTCTGGACTTTGAGACACTTCATTTCGGAAATTAAAAGACAAGTTTTGCATTTTAAATCTTTCAAACTGAAAGAATTTCTTACTCAATTTTTAAAATTAAATAGAATATTGAAATTTAAATTGTAAAAATAAAAACTGCAATTTAAAAATTTTTTAATGTGAAGTTCATACATTTTTAAGATTTCGAATTGCAAACTCTTGCATTAAAAAATTATAGGATTGAAAATTGTTTAATTTTAAAGATTTATATTTTAGAGGTCACAAAGTTAAAGATTTAAATATATGCTATTGAAAATTCTTCAATTTCTGCGATCTTCAATTTTGAGGATTTATTATTGAAAATTGTTTAATTTAAATATTTATAAATGAATACTCTTAAATTTGGTTGTTTTTGATGATTCTGGAAATCAAAAGTTATGCTTTCAATTCCAAGGCTGAAAATTTACGTAATTTTTAATTGTAAGTTTTCCAAATCAAAACTTCAATTATAAAGATTTACAATTGAAGGTTCTGTAATTTTGGTAAGATACAGTTAAAAATTATTAAAATTTAAAAATTTAAAACTCTTCAATACGAACAGTGTAAATAAAAATTCCTAAATTTTAATAATATTTTCATATTATTTCTTATTACAAGCCTTTATTGTAATAAAGTCTCTCTACTTCAATATTGCTCGTATTTTCCAGAAAATCCTCATACTCTTTCTTTTTCAATTCCAGAAGACGAACACTCATGGAGCTACAAAAAATCATTAAATAATATAAAGAAAAAGTAAATAATAAAAAAGAACTATACTATCACGTAAAAGTTGAATAAAGGGTCTGAAAACTGCAAATTAATGTTTTCTTTAATAAAAACAGATTATTGGAATGGAAGAGCCTACATTTTTAAACAATTTTTAATAATGATAAAAATTCCTTACTTCCTTTGTGGATAAATAGCCAAACATGTAGGAACCAAGATCAACAATCTGAAAAAAACCATTAAAAAGCAAATTATGTTTAATAAACTTAGATAATTTAAAAATAAATAACTCACAATAAAGCAAGAATCGTTATCTCTGTAGGGACGGACAACCAAGGTCGAGCCTGATAAAAACAATATTTTTTGGTCCAATTTGTAAGTACCGGAATACCGAGCATTCCAGGGGCAGCCATAGCAATTCGAGTCATAACACATTCGGAAATGCCTTTAACTGCAGCAATTCTTGACTCAATTATAGGATTTTCCGGTGAATTTTTCATTGATACTGGAATACCTCTAGTTATCTCTCTTTGTCTCATTATTGGCAAATTCACCATATTACCAATTGCGACTGCAAAAAAAGGAACGACCCTCTAAAAAAATTAAAATTAAATTTAAATGAAAAAGAAAATAAATAAATAAATTATGAAAATAAATTAAGTTTTATCCTATTGCTTCCTCATAGAAGAAGCTTTGTAACGATTAAAATTTTCGAACTTCATTTTTTGATATATCTTGACATAATTCGACCTCAGGAAAATATTACTATTTTTATGACAACTCGAAAAAAGTTGAACTAGAGTCATGCAATTTAGAGGGATTGTGGTACTAAATAATTTCCACCATTGAATGAGTTTAGAGCTGGACCAGATTAGAAAAATTTTTTTTTCGATTTTATATTTTTCTCAAAAACGTTTTATATGTGCAATTTTTTTCAATTTTGATTATATTTTAGACAAAAATATTATACCTAGAGTTTAATAAAGGACAGCCTTTTTTACCTTTAATGTGATGAACTATATTATAAATTTCATAATTCAATATCATTAAAGGGACACGCGGCTCGCTAGTTTGAGCGCGCCTACACTGAAAAAAATGAATTGCTGATACAGTTATATTGCGGGTTAGATTAGCAATATGTATGGCTGGGATAGACATATCGCTGGCTGATCTATCGCGCAATATGACTGTACCAGCAAGTCATTTCTTTCAGTGTAGGGCGCGCGACTGTTTGTTCTAGCGCTTCGCGCTCGATAATATATTTATCTCGCGCTCCGCGCTCGGTCTTTGAATATTCCTGACACTTGGGCACCGATTTTTTAAAAATAAAAGTCAAAACGTCGACAATAGTAATTTGGTGATAGTGACTTCTTTTTTGTTAAAGCTCCTTTGGCTTTAACGAATACATTCTCATCACGTATCTAGTGGTTCGCACTCGAATTTGTATTTCAACTTGTATATCATTTTCATAAATGTATATTATTACAATTTAATAACATGCATTGATATTAAAACAGACATAGTTTCATTGCCTCTTTTAAAAAATGCGTATTTTTTGAAAAAATGTGTTATTAAACGCTTTACTGCAACTTTCACCGGTTTTTTAAAAACTGAATTTACTCATTTACAATTTTATTTTTACGATTTAAACATAGCACTTACGGTCTACACATCAACCTTACCTTTTTTAAACTTAAAAATTAAATCCCTATCTCAATTAACTACAAAACTTCCATTAACGATGGTTTAAGGGGGGGGGGGGGGTTAGTTTCAACAAAAGTCATAGCTGGTTAGTGCTTTATGCTGAGAAGTTCAAGCAACCTTCAACAGCATTGTGTTAGATGGGAGTTCATATGATTTCATTCTAAGAGACTTATCGAGCCGGATTTTTCAATTAGGTTTTCAATTTTTTTAAAAATAAACAAACAAATATGACAAAAAAATTGCCATTTTATCTATTTGAAGTTCACAGTGCTCGTCAATAATAGGAAAGGTGTTAAAATCGCTAAAGATAGCTAAAGATGTTCCAATATTATATATTAAACAACAAAAATTTGTATGAACAAATTATTTGTTGAAAAAATGTTATCTATGATTTTCCATAATCATACGTTTTTCTAGTTATATTGTAAGACATTCGAAAGAAAATTATATGATATTAAAAAAAATTTCTATTAAGATTATAATTCTTTATATTATAAACAAATTTTATGAATAAATGCCGTAATCAGGCATTTTTCGAAAGAAAAATTCGTTTTTTTCGATGTACATTTTTTAAAATTCGGAACTTTATGATATTTGCCACAAAATTAATAATTTGTTTATTAATCTTATGATCTTTTAAACAAATGTAATAAACAAATACATTATTCGGGCATTTGTCGGAAGAAAAATTCAGTTTTTTAAATACCAGTCTTTTCATATGGGAACTTGATGGGAGTTTCAGCAACATTCATTATCAGTAGATAAATTTTATTATGTCTTTAAACAAATTTGATGAACAAATGCATTAATCTGGCATTTGTCTACAGAAAAATTCGTTTTTTTTCTATGTCGACAGTTTTAATTAGGATATCGAAAAAAATAAATTTTACATCGACAGATGCTCGAATAATGCATTTGTTTATTAAATTTGCTTTTTAAAAAATATAAAATTGATCAACCAGTTATGAATTTCGCTGAAATCATCATAAACTTCCCAATTAAAAAGACTGGAATAAAAAAAAACGAATTTGTGCGTCCACAGATGCCCGAATAATGAATTTGTTTATTAAATTTGTTTTTAAAAATCATAAAATTTGTCAACTCATCATGAAGGTTGCCGAATTTATTATGAGGAATCCTAATTAGAAGTCTGATATCGAAACACAAAAGAATTTTTCCGTCGACAGATGCCCCAATAATGCATTTGTTTATTAAACTTGTTTTAAAAAACTCATCAAATTAATAAAAAAATTATGAATTTTGCTGAAATTCTCTCATGAAGTCCCCAACTGAAAAGATTGCCATTGAAAAAAACAAATTTTTCTGTCGACAAACGCCCGAATATGCATTTGTTTATTAAATTTGTTTGAAAAATTATAAGATTAATCAACAAATCATGAATTTTGCTAAAATTATCATAAATTTCCAAATTGAAAAAAATTCACCTAGAAAAAAACGAATATTTCTATCAAAAAAAGCGTGATTATTGCATTTGTACATTAAATTTGTTTATAATATAAACGATTATAATCAGAAGAGAAATTTTTTCATATAACATTGTATCGATTCCAATTTCTTGCAACATAACTTGAAAAAACGTGTATTTATGGAAAGATGTATAAAAAAATTGGTTAACAAGTAATTTTTTGATAACAAATTTTTTTGTATATTGTCTAATATTTGAGTATCTTTAACTAATGTTATTTTATGCAACTTAAGCGATTTCAACCATTTTTTTGTTACTGACGAGCACCGGGAACGTCAAATAGAAAAAGGCCATTTTTTCGTCATATTTGTTTATTTATCAAAAAATTAAAAACCTAATTCAAAAATCAGGCTGGACAACTCTCTTTGAAATCTTATTAACTTTTTTTTCAATTTTTTTTGTCGAAATCGGTGAAAATTTGTGGACTGTACGCTATTCTGAACCAAACAAGTCATTTTTCTTCCCAATATGCGGCACTCCTTTGAGTCCGAAACCAAAAACTCTTTTTTTTAAGAATCTTGTAGGGAATTGAAAAAGAGATGTTTTTCTACTCCTGACTTTTTTTCATATCGTGCGTTATTTGGCTTAAAATGTTGACTTTCGTGTGTTTTTTGAAATTTTGTAAATGCTATCACTCTGGTAAATTTTGGTTTTATAAAAAAAGTCATTAGGACGAATTATTCGCCTGATTGAATACTATGAATATTTGTACAGACAATCTTTGAATTTTGAAAAATAGTAATCTCAAAAATTTTCAAAATACGCTCACTTTTTGAATTTTCACTCAAAATGGCTGGCTAACGAACTTGACCTTCATTTTAGGACACTAAAAGAGTACCAAAGGCCAATCCAATCTGTCCATTCTTTCGAAAGTTACCGTATTTTTGTTTTGACAAGATGAATCGATTCATATATTAAACAGACCTGTGGGACCAAATCTCTTAATGTTTAAAAAACACCAATATTATAAGTATCATATTTATTCTTTTTGATGCAATGAATCTTTTAAACTATATAAAAATCTTCTATGTCCTATAAATAATAAACAATAAATAAGAAAAAATCGTAGGCAAAATCGCCTTTTCCATTCCTGCATACTCTTTTCACAATCCAAAACTTTTTTTTGTATCTCCTAAAACTCATTGGCGGTCTAAAATCTCCTTTTCTGGCCCCTGTGAGGCTTTTTAAAAGCAGAAATATATTTTCCTATCTCCTCGGACTCCTTTTACAATCAAAAATTTCCTTTACTAATCCCTCAGACTACTTTTACATTCAAAAATCTCCTTTTCAACTTGCCCTGACTCGATAATTTTTTAAAATAATAAAACATCTGTAAATAATTAAATCTGTCAATTATCAGTAACATAACAACAAACTAAAAATAATTGTCTAAAAATGAGAGGTTTTGAACCTGGAACTAAAAACAAAAAACAAGTTTTCTATCTCTACATGTTTTCACAAAAAAACCCTCTTTTTTATCCCCTCAAGCCCATTGGCAGTCAAAAATCTCCTTTTCCACCCCCTAAGACTCCTTTATAATAAAAAATCCTTTTTTATATTCCCTGACACTACTTTTACAAACGAAAATCTCCTTTCCAAACCCCCTGGCTAAATCATTTTTGTAAATAATAAATTATCCGGGAATTAATGTTAATATAAAATGCATGCGTTTAACCATTAAAGTGAACAGAATATGTAACATAAGAAGAAAACGAAAAATAAATTGTTAAAAAATAGAGATTTAGGAACTGAAATTGAAAACAAACAATGAATAAATTATCAATAAAAAAATCGCATTTTGGCAATCCAAAATATCTTTTTCCTTCCGTCCCCTCAGATTTCTTTTATAGTAAAAAATTTCCTTTTCTGTTACCTAAACTACTTTTATAAACCAAAAACCCCTTTCCAACCACTCTGACTCAACCATTTTTTGAAAGAATTAATTATCTGGGAATCATCTGGAATATAAAAACCATTCGTTTATCCATTGCAGTAAACAGAATATGTAATATAATACAAAACTAAAAATAAATGTCTGAAAATTAAAGGTTTTGAACCTGAAATTAAAAACAAACAATAAATACATAAATAATAAAATAAAAATAATAAAAACCTCTTTTTTACCCCCTCAAACCTGGAAGTACAAAATCTCCTTTTCCATCCTCTTAAACCCCATTAAATTCAAAAATTCCCTTTTTCTATTCCCTTAGACTACTTTTACAAACAAAAAATCCCCTTTCCAGCTCGTGTGACTCAATCATTTTTTTGATAGAATTGAGTTTACGGGAAACATCTGTAATATGAAAAGCATTCATTTTACCAATTGAAGTAAACAGAATATGTAACATAATACAAACATAGAAATATTTTTCTGAGTATTATAGATTTTGCACCTGAAATTAAAAGCAAGCAATGAATAAATGAATAATCAAAAAAATTCAGCTTAAATTGCCTTTTCCATCTGCACATACTCTTTCCACATCTTAAATCCTCGTTTTTATACCCTCAAACCCATTGCCATTTATCTGTAACATAAAAACCATTCGTTTAACCATTGAAGTGAACAGAATACGTAACATAATAAACTAAAAATGAATGTCTGAAAATGAGACATTTTAAACCCGCAAATTAAAACAAATAATGGATAAATTAATATTTAAAAAAAATGCAGACTAAATTGCCTTTTCCATTCCCACATACTCTTTTCACAGACCAAGACCCTCTTTTTTTATCCTCTCAAATCTATTGGCAGTACAAAATCTGCTTTTCCATCCCCTCAGACCTCTTTTACAATAAAAAATTCCCTTTCCAACCGTCCTGACTGAACCCTTTTTGAAAAAACTATTTATTCCGAAAGATTAAAATTTAAGAAATTTAAATCAGATTAAAATCAAATTTAAAATCCTATTTAACACCTAATAATCAAGTTAATATGAAGAATTCCTAAAAATCTAACCAAGAATCGAACGACCAAATTTGGACAACCAATCTGAAAAAAGCCTTTTTCGTTTTTCTCCCGAAAAAGAAAAGAAGAGATTCGTTTTCCTTTTTGACAAAAATAAAAAAGAGGATAGAAAAATGAGATCAGATTGCAATATGAATATTTTATGGTGGTTGACCAAATTTGTTCGTTAGATCCTTTGTTTCATTTTCAGGAATTATTTACATTAATAAAAAGAATGCATCATAAATCTCCTTTTCCAGCCCCAAAAAGTCTTCTTATAATCCAAAATCTTCTCTTCTATCCCATTATACTACTTCTACAGGCCAAAAACACCTCCCGACCCTCTGACTCAATCATTTTTTTGGAGAATTAATTATCCGGAAATCATCTGTAATGCGAAATCCCTTTGTTTAGCCACTGAAGCGAAAAAAACATAATAACAAATTAGGAATAAACGTCTTAATGTCTAAAATTTAAAACAAACAATACATATACTATTAAAAAAATCGGAAAAAACTATTATTCTGGAAATATCTAAAAAGAACAAGTTTTGAACCTGAAATTCAAAATAAATAATGAATACATAAATGATAAGAATTCGCAGCCTAAAGCGCAGGCCAAATTAGTTTCTCCATCGGCTTTTTGTCCACTTATATTTTTTTTACAGCCCATAAACCTCTTTTATCCCCCCAAATTCATTGGCAACCAAAAAACTTCCTTTCAGTCCCTAAGTCTTTTTACAATCCAAAATCTCCTTTTCCGCCCCCTTACATTACTTTTATAATGCAAAATCCCGTTTTCAACCACCCTGAATGAATTTTTTTTGTTAAATAATTAATTATCCGGGAATAATCTGTAATATAATAACCATTTGTTTAACTAATAAAGTGAACAGAATAGCATAATAAGAAATTTAAAATAAATGTTTTAATATTAAAGGTCTTGAACCTAAATTTAAAAACAAGCTATACATATATAAATAATAAAAAATCGGAGGACAAATCCCCGTTTCTATCCCCTTATACTCTTTTTACAATCCATAATCCTCTTTTTCATCCCCTCAAACTTATTGGAAATTCAAAATGTTCTTTTCTCATACCTGCGTGTCTTTTTATAATTTAAAATCTCTTTTTTCGATTTAGTTATAATAATTTTACAATCGGAAATCCCTTTTCCAACCACCTTGCCACAATAATTTTCTTAAAAAATGAATTATCCAGGAATTATCTGTAATACAAAAATCTTTCGTTGAACTACTGAAGTAAACAGAACAACATAATAAAAAATTAAAAATAAGTGTAAGAAATTAAAGACTTTGAACCTGAACTTAAAAAAAAGAAAAATAGATAAATTAATAAAGCATTGTTAATGTATTTTTTTGTATTTCTTTTTTAGATCAAACTTATTTTTAAAATATCTAAAATTCACGAACAATGGGTTAAGGTCATAGATTCTTCACTTGAAGCCCCGTTTTTAAACATTATTTTTGTCGTTTCTGTTTATTAAAATATTCGAGTTTCCTTTTTTTCTATAGTTTTTTAGTAGTGATAAGTAAATATATGAGATATATCATACTCGTAAAATAAAACTTTAAATTCAGGCTCCTAGAACGCGAGCTATGACAAACAATTGATAATAAGAACAAGCAGGTGAAATCATTTTTTTCATCCCTTTTTACAATACAAAATCCTCTTTTCAAAAAAAAATATTTTTTTTAAGTTTCTCCTAAAATTCAAAATAGATCATTATTCCCCAATAAAACCCCATTCTTGTTAAAGTTGCGGAGGTTTTTATTATTGTTTAAAAATGATTTATTATCAATATTTCTTTAAACTTCCTTACTTCTTTTCTAAAGAAGATGGACAAAAATCGAACCTTATAGTTAAAATAATGCAATTTATTAATAAAAAATACTAACTGCTAGTAAAGGCCCTTTGTTGGCAAATAATTGTTTGAAGGTCAAAGCAGCTCCACAGCTTGCAAAGGTGGCTCCCACATAAGCTTGCTTAATAATGTTGTCATCACCTTCAGTATCGCTTTTTGCATTTCTGTTTGTGAAATTCACTATTGCGTTGAAACTTTGGTTTATCAACTGCCAGCCCACAACAGCTAATTTACTTCTGATGAAGGAATAATTTATGAAATATGTTTCTTTGTAGGATGATTATGGGTTATTATCAAAAATTCGACCACCAAAAGTTCCAATAATTTTCCACCTTTCCTTTGAATAATCATTTTTTTCTAAAATTATCGCACAAAAGTTCTTATATCGAAGCACAGTTTATTAACTTTTAAAATTTATATATAAGATTTATTGATATAATATATAGTGAGTTGAAAAAGATAACAATCAAGAGTACACGTCAACATTTCGGAGTTGTAGATTTTCATCATCTTGTCAGTTATTTTAAAGAAGATCGAAGAAGTTTTTTGTTCTTTGTTCTTCTTTCAAACGTTTCGGCACACAATGGTAACCCTCATCAGCGCGTTTTATTAAATTTGTTGAAAGTGCATAATATCTTGTAGGTACGCAGTTTTACAACTGAAAACGTCATTCTTTGATTAATATCTCTGTTTTTAAGTTACATCAAACTCTCGCTTTCATTCAAGTATCGGGAGTGTCCTTCAAATGACCTTGGACTGATTTCGGGGGGCTAGAAACGTAAATACTGAGGGCCGCCTGACTCGTTTCCAATTATAATATATATCTGTATACATAATTTCGCAACCGCTCTCGCCCTACTCCCTTGAGAAACTGCGCGAGCCAGCAGTTCTAGAAAGGCTGAGAACAGGGTGACTGAGAGCGAGAGTTTAGTGTATAAAAATTACTTAATTATATATTTTAATTTAATTTAATTTTATTAATAATTATTGATGAATCTTGCTGTATTATTAAAACATTATTTTATATAAACGAAGTACAAATTGATGAAAAACAATAACAATGTAGACTACATGTTTTTTGTTTGTTATCAATTTTTAAACAAACTATTTTTTTACTTTTCAGAAAACTTTGTAATAAAAAAATATTTACAAATTATTTTTTCAGTGACGTATATTTAATTATATTTTTCTAAGTTTAATGTAATTTGTATTTGTTGTTATTCTTACAACAATCTGTTTGTATGAAAAATAAGTTTTGACGTATTTGTTTGTACCAAAGCAATAATTATAAGTAATGCATTCTTCTGTTAAATTGAATTTTATTTCCTTTGAAAACCTTACAGCAGCATCAATGCTAAATTGTAAAAAGCCTTGTATAATTATCAATTATTGTATAGTAGGCAAATATGCTTTAAACAAATTTCGCTTTCCTTATCGAGGAAAAAGCGATGATAAAAATTTTTTAACGCAGTATTAAGAATACAAATTGACAAAACATATTGCATTTAAATAATTATAAATTCAAATAATCCCCCAGCCCCTTATTTCTCGTATACAAATTTTGCTTTGAAAAAGTGTTATAGTTCCAAACATGTTTCAATTTTAAAAGTAGAATCATTTTAACAATTATAATATAATGAAAAATAAATTTTCTAACGAAAGATTGTAGTGGCATAATAATTATTTGATTATGCTTTTAAATTCAAACATTGCAGTTGAAGAATTTGTGAAGACATGTAAAAACCTGAGATTATTACTTCAATTTTGAATTAAAATGTAATAAATTTCTTTTGTTAATTAAAGTTTTTGTTTGTGGAAATATATTTTTTTGTCTTAAATCAATTTGCAATATAAATAATAAAAAATGTAGTTGCCAATAATTTTTCAAGTATTCTTCAAACTACAAATTTAAGAAATATTTAAGAAACTGTTTCTTCATCGAGGTAAATATTTAATGAAAATCTTTTTTTTACACGGAAAATTATATATATACATACATACATGTGTGTGTGTGTGTCCAAATTTGTTGTATGTTGGAAAAAAATTATTTTTAATTTATTCGAAGTAGTGTGATAATGTTATTACTAACCTTATGAGAATTTGTACCAAATATTTGCTATAACCCAGCGATTATTATTATAATAGTATTATGTAATATTTTAAATAAATTTCCGGTTTATGCTACATATTAATGTATCATACTATAAAATAAGAGGCTATTTTTAAACGCTGATGCCAAATAAAATAAATCGTAAAAATATTCAATTTTCCCTTACTTAAAAATATTTTTATTTCTTTGGCATATATTTTAAATTTTTAGCAACCATCCTTATATTTACTAGATTAGTTTATTGACTGCATCTGTCTTGGAGAGAAGAGGTAATTTTTTTTTGTCTGAAAAACTTGTCTCTTTACAAAATTTTGTTTCATCTATCAATTTAGAAATTTCCCTCTTTGTTCGAAATTATCCGTTTGACGGTACCAAATCCATAAGGAAAAACTTTCACGTCGAAATTATTGAAACTCTTCAACTTTGATCTTTGACTTTCGCAAAAAGCGCTAAAACAACCAGAAATAAAAAATGTCGAGAAACAAAAAGTTGCGGTGTATAAATAAATTGAGTTTGAATATTTTCAGAGAAATCACCGCTATTTTGTCAATTAAGAACTGTCTTGAAATTTTCCTTTTCTGGATATTCCGCATATTCAATTTAAAAAAATCCATAAGCACATAAAATTTGAACAAAAAAATGTTGTAGCAAATCGGGAAGATACATTTAAAAAGCCACATATTTAAGTATATGATTCTGTTGCTTGAACACGCCCTTCTCGATTTGAAATGAATTCGGTCTTCTACATTTATAATTTTATTTTTTTATTATTTTAATATTTTATATCTTAATAACTTATTTAACAAAAAATACTCTGAACAATTCTTATTAATCTCAAATACTAAAAAAGTTATTTAAAAAAATATATTATTGCAATTTTTATACTCTCTTTACTAAATAAAGGTTCTATGGTTAGTCTGTCCCAAGTGTAGACATTATTTATTTCTTGAAACATTTGGGATTGATTTTTGAGTGTATATAATTTAATGAAAAAAAATTAAGAAAGTGTTTGTGAAATTGACAAGATAGCAAAAATATTAACTTGTAAAATGTCAGCATGGAGCCAGTTAAAATGACATTTCCAGGAACCTGAAAGGACATTCTTCCAATGGCAGTCATCAATTCTCCATTATCAGGATGGAAAGAACTATCGTGCAATTTTTTCGCATATATAATGTCCTCTCTTGTGATTGATGGATCTACATTTCCTGTTCTAAAGATAAAATAAAATAAAATTAGAAAACTTTTTTGAAACACGTACAACATAAGTGTACGTAACAAAATAAAAAAAGGATTTCTTAGAATTTTCCATTTTTCGTTTAAAATTTTAATAAAAGCAAGGAATCTACAAATTGATCATTTGATGATTGATACGTAAAAAAGGGATTTAAAAAAGATAATAATTGCATTTTCTTGATTAGACGCAGTTTCTAAAGTTTAATATTTGCGTAAATAAGGCTTTAACTTTTTATCAATTAAAATCATCCCAGTGAGTATTTCTTAAGGTTTCAAATATGTTTTTCAAAGAGATGACAAAATTTACCATAGCCAAATAAAATTTTGTCATTAAATTAAGATGTTTAATTTTTAAAGTGATTGCAGTGGCGAAAGTTTATACGTTTTTACAATTTACTTGTATTCTGCTAATAATTGTTTCGCTTCGAGGAGCTTTTCGCTGGGAACTATAACTGTTCGAATATCCGTAATAAAAGCAAAATGACGCAATCTTCCTAAATAAGTTTCCTGGTCCCAAAGAGGTTTATCAACATCAATAAGTTCAAAATCTCCAGATTTTCCACTTTGTTTTCTCTGGGTGTTTCTGATCACATTTTCCAGGTCGATCACCAGAAGATCGAGCCGAAAACAACTCAGATATAATACCAACAATATCCATGAGTTCTTCTAATAAACAAAAGAATTGTATTTTAGATTCTTTGGAAAATTTGTTTTTAGTGTAAAATATTTAAATGCAGTGTATAAGAAAATGTAGGTTACCAAAATCGTCCCTACATTTATTTTCTTTCTAATAAAACTGAAGATTTATGTAAACATTTATACAAAGGTAATTATTATTGATATTATTTCACTTGCTTTGTTATTCCATTTTGAGATAATATTAAAAATTGAGAATTTAAAAAAACATTGATATTACTTTAAATATTATTTAATACATTTTGACATGCCATGGCGACAGTTCGTTCTTCGTAATAAAAACAATAGTTGATTGTTTTAGATTTTTTAAACTTTAATATCTGTAAGAGTAAATTTTAGTTTAAAAATTTATTTTTTTGATAAAAAGGGTCGGTGCTAAACAAATGAGAATTTTCAGTTCTGATTTAAATATTTTCGTTGATTGATATGAACTTTAATTACAGTAAAGATTCTGGAGATTCAAAGGAAATTGTGCAAAAAGGAGTTTCTACGATATTTCTGAATATTTATTTATTTTTTAAAATAACAAAACATTGAAAAATATTACCCACCATACCCTCCACCTGCCTGAAAATGTTTACAATGTCAAAAATTACTTTTAGGATTTAAAAACATTGATTGAGAAACAAAAACTTCATATTCTTTAATGTTTTCTAATGTTTTATTTCTTAATAAAAAGCGAAAATTTATAAATAACAAAAATTATTTCAGAAGCATTATCTAATTGCCTTGTTTCTTGTTTGTTCTTATTTAATACTTTTATTCATAGGTACTTCTAAACTGAAGAATTGTTTGTTTTTACTAATATCCTGAAAAAACGAGTTTGTAAAAATAAGTAGTGTTGTCACTTCTTATACAGAATTTTATACTTTGGGGTCTAGCAAAAAATAAAAAAAATAAATAAAATTAAAAAAAAATATTTTTAAAACATTAAACATGAATATTTTACTCTGTTGTTGAAATTTCTTTTTTTTTTCTTTGGAAAATCATATCTATTTTCAACATTAAATTAAAATTCACCATTTTCAGTTAAAAACGGACTTTTTTTGGTTAAAAATTCAAGTGATGGAATATTCTTATACTTCGTTCAAAATTTGCAATTTTTAATTGTTAATTAAAAAGTACACAAAAAACTTTTGCAGACCGAATTTAAATATGTATAATAAAGAAAATAAAACCTAATATTTTAAAAGTTTTATAAATGTACTCTAATGTTTCTTTGAACTATTATGTATTGTCAACATGTTTATTGTAAAAAAATGTATTCATTTTATATTTACCGTTCCCCATTTTTGTTTCTTTGCATAAATTCAAATTAAATTGGTAGCAGCCAATAGGAAAATTCAAGTTTTTTGGTAAAAAGTTGAATTTCTTTGGTTGAAAAGTCTTCTATTAAATTTCTCGTTCAGAACTATTTTTTTAAAAATGCACTTTTTTGTTACGAATTAATTTATTTGAATGCAAATTTAAATAATCCATTTTTGGCTCAAAATGTATATTTTTCAGTTAAAAAAATAATTATTTATTTGAAAATGTATGAACTCTCTTCAATATTTGTCTGTTTTAGTAGAAAACTATTTCTTTGGTCTAAATTGCAGATATTCAGTTGAAAATTGATGTATTTTGTTAGAAATTCTTCTTTTTTATTAGAAAATTAACTTTTTGGTTACAGATTGAACTGTTTGGTTAGAAACTAATCCGTTTTAATTAATGATTAATTATTTAAATATTTTTTTACTGTAAATTTCACTCCTTCTTTGAATATTGAACTATTTAATTAAAAATGTTGTTGTTGTTTCATAATTCATAATTTTAGTTAACAATTCATCTCTTTTTTTGTTTTTCAAAATTCAATTGTTTAGTAGAAAACACATTCTTGGCTTGAAAATTCAACATTTAAAAAAACGTTTCTTCCTGATTTAAAATAATACTTTTTGGTTGAATATTCGGCGGTTTTGTAGAAAGCTCGTCCGTTTTTTTCATTCTACATTCTGGATGAAATTTCTTTTCTTTACTGATACTGGTTTTGTTTAGGGGTTCAACTTTTTTGTTGAAAATTCATCTTCAAAAAGAAAATATTTTCTCAGTAAAAATACTCACTATTACATTTTTTGTTGCGGATTAATTTTAGTTATGGTTCAATATCAACTTTTTGGCTAGAAGTTCAAGTATTTAAAAAAATTATAAATGTCATAAATTAATATTATAATCAATGAAACTTAGGAACCCTAAAGTAGTTCAAAATTTAAGAAAAAAACTCTACTTAATTTCTGAAAAGCCCTTTATACGAATATTAGAGTATTCAATATTGATTATAAATGTTTATCAAAATAAATTAATAAGTAAAAATTAAATTGAATATTTAATAATATGCATTTTTTCAACAATATTTACATAAACTTGAAACTTCAGAAGAAAATAAAGAAATGGGAAAATAAAGGGCGACCGATGATGTAGGTCCGTCATCTAAGAGCAACGACTGCGCAATGTGTGCAATTATACACATGCGTACTAATTTTTGTATGAAGTAACGAAAATTCTAGTGCCATATGTACTCTCAGCTGGAGCAATTCGTTGGAATGTTTCACATACTGCATTATCTGAAATTTAACTCTTATCAAACCTCGATTACTTTCAAATGATTAAAATTAATGTTCTTCATACATGAGTCAGCCATAGGAAAACAATCAATAAGGTTCTGCTGAAAAAATCCATATATTTCGTGCACATTTTATTACAAATTCCCGGCTAAATATTGTTTTAAACAATATTTTGACGATGGAGGTAAGCTTTTTCCTCATATCAAGTAAGTTTTTTATCCCCCCCCCCCCCCCAGTAATTTCAACAATTAGTTTTTATTATCAAATTGTACAAAAGTCTAAACAGCTGTATTATCAGGATTCCAGTTCGTAATAATTTGTTAATTAACGTTAGATATTTTAAAAAATCAGAAAATTAGTTATGATTTGCTTAAATGTGATGTACAAGTTTCCGTTTTTTAGATAAAAAGATAAATTTTTATTTCAACAGCACAAAATTTATGTCCCAATAGATAAATGTTCAATATAACAGTGAAATTTTTTATGCAAGAAGATGACTTCTCAACAAAATACTTGAATTTGCAACAAAATAATTATGTTTTCATGAAAATATTTTAATTTCTAACCAGATATTTTTAAATTTACCCCATGAATATAAATTTGTACTCAAATGCTCGAAGTATTTAAATTTCGAAGATAATAAGTTGGATATTAAAATTAAATGTTGATTTTTAAACCTGAAAAGATGAATTTGCAACGAAAGATGTAACAGGAGATATTTCAACCGAAAAAAACGAATTTTCAACAAAATGGTCAAATTTATAAATAATAATTAAATATTTATCAACTGGTTGAATTTTTATTAAAATATTTCAATTTCAACCTATAACGATGAATTCTCAACAAAAAGTAGTTGCAGTTTGAACAAAAAATTAAATTTCTGCTGAAAAAGATTAATTTTAAACTTAACAATATCAATTTAGAACCAAGAAGATTACTTTTCCAGAAAAAATACGGATTTTTAACAAAATATATAAAATTTTAAACGAATAGTTAAATTCTTAACTAAAAAAAGATAAATTCTTAACCATGAATGGAAAATTGAAATTTTCAGTCAAAAAATTATCAAAAAAAGAATGTATAGCAAGAAAGTCAAATTTTCAACTAAAGAGATGAATTTTCAAATAACATACATAATTTTTTAACAAAAAAAATAATAATTTTCAACAAAAAAGTTCAACTGTCCACCAAAGAGGTGAACTTTCAACCAAAAAATAATTTGTTAACAATTTAGTTACACCGTATGAATCCTCATCCATAACAAGATACAATTTCTACTTAAGCAAGTGAATTTTTAAAACAAAAAGACTATTTGAAAAAAATAGTTGAATTTTCATCAAGAAAGACCTTCATTGAATTTTCAAGAACAAAATAGGAATTTTTAACAAAAAATTTATTTTCTGCTAAAATAGTTGACTTTTTACCTCAAAAAGACGGGTTTTTAACCAAAAATATAAATTTTTAAGAAAGAGATAAACATTAAACCAAAAAAGTAGATTTTTATGAATTTCGTTGAACTTTTTTCCAAGTTGTTGAATTTTCTATTGAAAAAGGTCATTTTTCAGCCAAAGAAATGAATTTCCAAATAACGTGAAGTGATGATTCTTTCACTAAAATAGTCAAACTTTTCAGGTAAATAATTAATATTCAATTTCAGAAAAAAAAATTTCAACCAAGAGATCAAATTTCAATCAGAATTATAAATTTCCCCCAAAATCTGATTTTTCCATAAAGTGGTTCAACTTTCAACCAAGTTTTTCAATTTTTAATTTCAAAAAATCAATTTTGACAAATGATATAATAGTATATGTTTCAACTAAAAAATATTTTAATTTTAAATAAAAAATACTTGAGTTAAACCAGAAAATATGACTTTTCGACAAAAATGTTGAATCCTGAACCAAAGAAGACAAATTTGTAACCAGACATTGAATTTGTAGCAAAAAAAGAGATGAAATTTCTACTGAAACAGCTTAATTTTGAAACGAAAGAAGACGAATTTTCAACAAAATATTAATTTTATGCCAAAATAGTTGCATTTTCTACCTGAAGAGACGATTTTTTTTACAAAAAATTTGAATTTTTAACCAATTTTCATTCACGTTGGCCGCGAAACTTATTTTTCAAAATGCACTGATTTTTCTTTGAAATATTTAACACAGAATTTTTTATGAGCAGAATAAAAAAATATAAGATTTAAATTTTACCCATTTCTAATTTATTATTTTTGACAGAGATTTGGAGTAACGCTTATAGAAATTTATTGAATTTTGCAAGATTATTTTCAAAATCCTTGACTTTTCCTGACCAATATAACTCCCTGATTTTTTTCCTAACTTCCAGGTTTTCGCTGATCTGCGGTCACCCTGGTTAAGATCATGATAATATTTCCCTTCTTGCTTTTCAGTACGAGGCGTTCTGGAAAATAATTACCTATTTTTATTATATTGGAGGGCTGTTGGCATTACTCAAAATTTACCAAAGTGTAACTTCTGGAATATTCAAAAGCGATAAAAGATTAGATGGCCAGGTTGTGATTGTCACTGGATCCAATACAGGTGCTGCCTTTATTAAATTAATTGTAAACGTAAATTTTATTTAAAAAATTTTTTTAGTTATCTTACAAATTGATAATTTACGAAAAATTTATTTCCAAGGAATTGGCAAAGCTGCGGCCTTAGATTTTGCCAAAAGGGGAGCAAAAGTTATTTTAGCCTGTCGAGATCTCATTAAAGCCAATGAGGCCAAAGGTAAGATAATGTGAAAATCAAAAAGTTGAAATTATTCAATAAAAATTTGTTTGCCGCAAACCTTTTTTTCTTATCAAATTAATTCCAATAAGTGTACAAAAAATAACAATTTAATTTTTAACCTGATGATGAATATTTAATTTAAGTCATTAATATTTTTGTTTAGTGTAATAATTGGATCTGCTTTCAAAGCTTTCATATAGGTGAACAAAGATTGTTTTTATATAAAATACAAAGTTTTCAAAAAAATTTGATTCTTTTAAAGTATATTTTTACGTCGGAATAACCTAAGAATCAAGAATTTCAAAAGTAAAAATGAGATGTTTCTATTAATATTTTCTTCATAAACTCAGCGTGAATGTACAATTTGTTACAGGATGAAATAGAATTGTTGTACGATCTTTTCGGGCCTCTAAAATTTTTATTTTCGTAAAATAAAAGTAATAAAGACTTCATTGTAATGTCAATTTCACATTTGGCAGTATATTCAATAATGATGTTGTGCTTTTTATTGTCTAGAAGATTGTGAGTCTGTGCTACGATTCCCCTGTAGTTTAGTGGATAAGAGCACAAACCGGCAGTCTGTGAGTCCTGGGTTCGAATCCCAGCGGAGCTAGAGAGAAATTTTTCCATATCTAAAGATAAAAAACATTCTGGTTTAGACTATAAAAATCTAAAATCGTCATTTCATCGACAACAAAAATTTTAAATCGAATTTATTTTGATACAGAGTAAAATAAAAGTCATTTGGGCATGGAGTATTGTTATAAAAATAGCCATAACAAAATCCTGTAATTAACACAATTATTTCTCTAAACACAAGCGTTTAATATTACAAGGGAATGATGTTATCAAATTTTTTATTTTCACCCATAAATATATCACTTTTTTGAAATCTGAAAACAACAAAATACATTTGTATTTTCATAAATTTACTTGACAGAGGAAATCATCGAAATATCGAAAAATAAAAATGTTGTGGTGCGATCTTTGGACTTATCTTCATTCGCAAGCGTTAGAAATTTCGCTAAAGAAATAATCGCCACTGAAAATCGATTAGATGTTCTGGTGAATAATGCAGGTGTTGGTGGTGTTGATAAAAAAACTGAAGATGGTATCGAGTGGGGGATGCAAGTCAATCATTATGGACATTTTTTGCTGACGAATTTGTTGATAGGTATATTTGATTTTTTCTTATTTTTTAGATAAGGGGAGAAACCAGTAAAAATTGAGAGGATGGTAAAATAATACTTTTCAAGAGATTTTTCTTTTTTCCTATAGCATTTTTTGTATAAGAAATCGTTAAAAACAAACAATAAATGCACACGCTCGGAGCGCGCGTTTTGTTCCTGGATTTTTATTCCCAAGATTGAAAATATAAATAAATAAAAATTATTTTAGAACCAAATTTTTAAATTAAGTTGAAAAAAATGTTGAAACAATAATTAATAATTTTGAATTAAAAGCATTTGAAATTTAGGAAAAATATAGTGAAAGATTTTGAATTGAAAAAATTCAAATCAAAGAATTTTACAATAGATTGGGTATAATTTTGAAAAAAGTACAGTATTTCAAATTAAATAAAAAGTACATCAAATTGTATTATTTAGAAAAAAACGTTTTAAATTGAATACTCTTGAATTGAAAGCGTTTGAATTCATAAGCTCTCGAAATTGAAAAATTCCAAACTTAAAATTGTATCATTTCTGTTTCAAATCGTTCTAAATTGAACAATTTTATTTTGAATGTAAGAATCGCAAAATTCAAATCTTGAGAATTGGACAATACAAATACGTTAAAAATGAAATATTTTCAAATTAGAATTTTGTCAATTCGATCGTTTAAGATCTGATACTGAAAACTGAACTAAATATTTTAAAGTCAAATTTTCTGTAATTCTAAAATTCTAAATTATTATTGCATACGAAATAATATAATTTAACGTTAAAATTGATCCGACGAATTTTTCTAATAACAAAGTGTAAATAATTCAAATGATTTATTATAAACCTTCAAAATTGAATACTATTAAAAAATGTTTAAAAAGAAAAGTAATTAAAAATGGGAAACATTAAAAATAAATTTTGTTTTTACTACGAAACGTTGAAAATTTAACGAATCCAAATAAGAAAATGAAAATTCAGAACTCTAAAATTGTAAGCAATTAAAATTAGAAAATTATACAGTTATTGAAGTATCTATTTCAGATAGTTTAATTTTTTATTTCTTTTGAATTCAAATAACAATATTTTTAACTTTAAAACTTAAATTTTGTTCAATTTAAAAAAATATATTCAGAATTATTATTCATTCTTGAAATTTTACAATCAAATATTTGTTTAAATTGAAATGATTTATATTTTAAAATCTTAAACCAAACATTTCCCAATTCTAAATGTATTATATCGACAATTAAAAATTATTAAAAACATAAAACAAAACAAGATTTCTGTCTATGATCTGAATGCTTGAAGTAGCACAATTCAAAACCTATCAATTCTATATTGTTACTTTTTAAATGGGTTTGAAACCAGTTTTTCATGTTTTCCACATTTTTAAATAATTCAATTTTCAAGTCCCAGTTCTAAAATATTCTCATTTTTAACACTGAAATTTTAGAAATTATGTTGTCCGTTTAAAATTGAAACCACCAAACTATTTAGAATATGTAAATCGAAAATTAATAAATTTAAAACTGACTATCATTCCTTGCAATATGAAAATGTTCTATTTATAAAGATTTAATAATGAAATTCTCGTTGAATATTTAATATTTAAATTTAAAACTACAAAATTGTGAAAGTTGTAGATTGAAAACCTTTAAAAATGCGAACTGTAAATCCTAATATTTTTTATTTAATTAGGACTTTCAAAGCACAAAGACTTTTGTTTTAAGAACTCAACAAATAAACTGTTTTAGAATTGAGCATTTGAAAATATAACTTTAAATTTAATATATGAAGAGATTGTTTACGGAGATTTTTTTAACTAAATAATGGAATTTCTATTAAAAAAAAGATCACTCTTATTACTTTTTATTTTTTAAATAATTAAATTCTAACTTGAAGCGCTAAAAATTAAACGATTATTAACTGCTTTTAAAAATTAAAGTATTATTAAGGGAATGTGAAGATTTCCAGGAGACTAATTATTACATGTTATTATATTTTTTGGCTTTATATCTAGAAAAATAATACATTGTCTCGAAATTTTTGGGAATGGTTCAAAATTTACGAGAACGCGTCTATTTGGCCCATTTGAGTTTTTATTTTGTTTGCATAAGGTAATTTTATTACTTCTATTGCAGCAGGGGCTCTAGAGCCCGTTTCTCAGTTACATTCTAAATTGAAAATGCTTAAATTTGCACTATTTAAATTATATAAAACCTCAAATACGCGAAATAGACATACAGTTCTATAGTTTAAAAATTTTTTCTAAAATTTCATCACAGTATTTACCCTTTTTAAATTATAAGGCCTCTGAATACGAAATGTGTACTTGCGCTCAAGTGACATTTTGGTACATTCCCTTAATAAAGTTTTCGAAAAATGTATATTGTTTGAAAAAACTGTATAAATATCCTTTAAAAATGGAAGCTGTCACAGTATTGCTTTAATAATAATAATTCTAATGCAGGTATTTAAAATTGACGTAATCAGATATCAGCATATAAAATACTTTTTTGTTTCCAGATTTATTAAAAAAATCAGCACCAAGTCGTATAGTACACGTATCTTCTATGATCCACAAAATAGGACGCTTAGATTTTGACAATATGAAATGTGAACGTAGCAAAAATGGTTTTATGGTTTATGCAAATTGTAAATTATATAACGTGATAGGCAGTAATGAATTTGCAAGACGCTTGGAAGGAAGTGGTAAATCAATTGATTATTACTTATAGTAGAACTTATTTTTCCATATAATATTTAATTGTATGTTTTTATTAATAAAAACATTTTTTCATTAAGGTGTGACTTCGAACAGTTTACATCCTGGTGTAGTAAACACGGAAATTATGAGACACGTGCCTTATTTGGTGAGATGTATTGTGAACAAACTCTTACAGCTATTTTTCAAGGTAAAATATTTTTGATAACAATATTAAGTAACGTAAATTATAGTGTATATGAAATATGCACAAAAAAATAATATAAGAATTATTTATAGTCGCCAGAAGAAGGAGCCCAGACAACAATTTATTTAGCTGTGAGTGATGATGTGACAAATATGTCAGGAAAATACTTCGTGGACTGCCAGGTTGTAATTCTTCTTTTTCGTATGAATATGAAAAACATTGATTGTTTAATTTTTATGAAAATTATTTAACAATGCCTATCTACATTTCTCGAATTAATATTAAATAATTTTTCTAGGAAGCAAGTACAATATCTATAACAGAAGATAGAGAAATAGGTCAAAAGTTCTGGGAGAAATGCTGTGATATTGTGGGTCTCAAACCTGAAGAGAGATTTATATAAGTTTTCAGAGTTTCGAAATTATTGAAATGTTACTCTGGACAAAAATTCGACTCAAAGTCGTATTTAAATGAATTTAAATTATTTTTGTAAAATAATTATATGCTTGTCAAAATATATGATCTTTGTATCAAAACTAGTTGATAAAATTGTAAAAGCCTTATAGAATCCGTTTAAAAATTATGTCACGCCATTTCGAAAACTTTTTCCGCCTCTTTTAAGTCATTTTTTCCGATAAACGCTTTATAAAAACATAAAATATACAAACATGATATTTTAACAGACTTTATAACCGAAAATTTGGGCCTCATTCCGCCGAAATGAATTTTTTTCTTTTGGTGCTTTGTGTCAAAGAGCCCCCTGCCTCGACTGTGTATGTGTATATAGTAGTAGTTTTCTTACGATCCGGAGGGGAAATTTCGGTCAAACTAAGCCAACAGATGGCACCACAAAAAGTAGGTCTGTCCCTTTCATTGAATTGCATTAAGAAAAAGCAAAAATAATTAAAAACTTGATGCTGTTTGCAAATAAACAAAAAAAAATCTATAAAAGTAAGAGTAACTATTACTAATTATTTCAAAAAAGAAAAAGTCATGAAAATATTTAGTTTAATATGAATGAAATTTAATTTTGAGATACATTTTGAAAGCAGTTCGAACTTTATATTTTCGTGATTTATTTTGCTCATATTATCGATTTTATTATTTGTTTAAGTTAAACAAAATTATTTCTTGTTGAAATTATTAATGTAGCTAATGAAAAAATTAATAATATTTAAGACCTCAATGACAAACATATTTAAAACATATGCATGATCAGAAGAATTAATGAAAAATATATTACTTGTATACAATATAAATATAATGATAATTAGAATATGTAAGACTACAACTTAAGTTGCAAAGTAAAGAATCTTTGTTCCTTTAAAATCATAAAAATTTCAAGTTTTGAAGGAAATAGTTTTAAAAAGTAGTGGAAATTATAATTAAAATGTTTCAGGGAATCATTTGGAAAAAATTCAATGACACAAATGATAAATGAGAAAATGGATTTAATATAATGTATGTATTTATTTAAATTGAACCAAACATCATATATACATTTATACAGGTCAAGAATTTATTTATTTCTTAATCTTGAAAGCTTTTTTCTCGCTGCATTCAGTCCCTAATAATTTTATTTAAAAATTTAAATTTGAAGGAGATTTTGAATTAAATAGTTAATTATATTAATGCAAGCCTCATTTCTAAAATAAAAATACTATAAGCTATTAAAATCTATAAACAAACGTACTGTACTCATGACGTACAGTTTGAGGAAATGCACTTTTTTCATTCAAAAATGTCCAGAGCCTTCAATTTTTTTGCGATTTTGAATTTTTCTTTTTTAAATTAAAGATGATTACATTCTATGGATCTTGACTCTCCGAAATTTTGTCTCCTCTATTTTTTGATTAATAATTTTTTCAGTCAAAGTATGAACAAAGTCTAATTATCGGTGAAAAACCTTCTTTTTTTGTTGCTAAAAGTGCTTCCCATTAATGTAGGAATGAAATTTAATAACAAAAATAATTTAAAAGTTTATAATAACCACTGCGATAAACAATTTTTATGTAAAAATATTAGAATTTGAGATCTTTCAAATTATAATTTCCTTCAATGGCCAAAACGACGTAAGGTATTCCTTAAAATAATAAATATTTAATAATATTTGATAAAATATAAAAATTTAAATTTTTGTAAACAAATTAGATAAACAAATTTAAAATGTTTGCTCTTTCGCATAGAAATTTTTTTTTTGCACTGGAAATGTTTTGAGCTATTGGACGAATGATTGCTAGTCACAAATATATTAGAAGAGTTAATAATAACCACTGTTATTAACAATTCTTGTGACAAAATATTTAAACTTAACGTTTTATCAAATTTAAATTTTCTTTGATGGCCAAGTCGGTGGGTTATTGTCAAAAGATTTTGTATTGAGTGATTCTTAGCATGCAGTGTTATGATTCATTTCCAATCTATTACGATTAAAAACCAGACTTTTTCCGGCTGATACTGCCAACATTGGGACATTTTTTATGTAAATTGTTTATAAACATGTAAGTTGTTATATTCCACTAATTGTGATCAAAAATACTTTTTTTAGGAATATCCGTAGCCATTGTAGCGATTAAAGAAAATAAATTTTTTTATAAAACCTTACATTTGAATATTTTGTCACGAGAATTATTTATAACAATGGTTATTGTTAACTTCTCACATATTTTTGTGACTAGAAGTTATTCGCCCAACAGCTTAAAATATTTCCAGTGTAAAAAAATATTTCTATGCGAAAGGACCAAAATTTTGAATTTCTTCATCTAATGTATTTACAAAAATTAAAATTGTTACATTTTATCAAATATTATTTAATGCTTATTGTTTTAGGGAAAACTTGAAGTCTTCCTGGCGCTTGAAGGAAATAATAATTTGAAAAATCTCAAACTATAATATTTTGCCACAAGAATTGTTTATAACAATAGTTATTATAAACTTTTAAATTATTTTTGTTATTAAATGTAATTCTTACATTAATGTGAAGCATTTTTAGCACCAATAAATTTTACCGATAATAAGACTATTTATTAATTTGTTTATCTTTGTTTCCGACAAATAAATGGAATGATTAACAAATTATTTGTATTTTATGAGTCCCTAAATATTAATTTTAGACAATATAATGTTTCCCTGATCAGTTATCAAAGCGTAAAAAATTGTTATGTAAAAAATTTCAGTTCTTTCATGCTTTGAGTAGAAAAATTATTAATAAACAAATAGAGAAGACAAAAGTTTGGAGCGTCAAGCTGAACGAAAAAAGTGAATTTCCTCCTACACTCCGTCATGAGTACGGTACGTTTGTTTATAGAGTTTAATAGTTTATAATCTGTTAATTTGAGAAATGAGGTTTGCAATAATATAATTAACGATTTAATTCAAAATCTCCTCTAAATAAAAAATTGTTAATAAAATTATTAGGGGTTGAATGCAGCGAGAAAAAAGCTTTCAAGATTAAGTAACAAATAAATGATTGCACAGTATAAATGTATATATGATATTCGGTTCAATGTAAATAAATATATACATTATATTAAATAATATTAAATCCACTTTCTCATTTATTAATCTTTTCATTAACTTCTTACCAAATTATTCCCTCAATATACAATATACGTCATATATTTTGTATTAATTCTTCTGATCATGTATATGTTTTCAATATTTTTGTCATTGAGGCCTTTAATATTATTAATTCTTTCATTAGATACATTAATAATTTTAATAAAAAATAATTTTGTTTAACTTTAACAAAAAATAAAATCAATAATATGAGCAAACTAAATCACAAAAATATAAAGTTCGAACTGCTTTCAAAATGTATCTCAAAATTAAATTTTATTCATATTAAACTACATATTTTCATGACTTTTTTTCTAACTGATTAGTAATAGTTAGACTTATTTTTTCATCTTTTTGTTTTGTTTATTTGCAAACAGCATCAAGTTTTTTTTATTATTTTTGCTTTTTCTTAACGCAATTCAATGAAAAAGACAGACCTACTTTTTGTGGCGCCATCTGTTGGATTAGTTTAACCAACAATTCCCCTCCGAATCGTAAGAGAACAGAAAAGTGGGGCGATGCATGGGGCTGGTGTCAATGCAGCTAGCCGCCGCTCGGCCGGCATAGTAGTGCGGTGGCGCCACGTAATGGACCAAAAATATTATAATATCTTTGAATGTACTCATTGTCACCTGTTCTCCAAAACAAACTTTAAAAATTGAATTATATGCACACGTAATTATATGTTTTGTCTGTTAGGTTTCTAGTTTAAAAATTGTTTTGTTAAAAATAGCGCGCAAATTCATTCAAAAATTTCAGAACGTTTTAAAGCAATTTGGTTGTTTGGAGCAGCCCTATGCCCTTTAGTCTCAATTCAAATGTATTCGCATTTGATTTCATTTATTTCAAATTGTAAAACCGCGTAATTTATGACACCGATGGTGCTGTTCGTAGCGGCAAGAATACAAATTATATCTGTTCATTACAGAGTCCGTTACGTGGCGCCACCACACTACTATGCCGGCCGAGCGGCGGCTAGCTTGCGAGGGAACACAGTCAAAGCACCAAAAGAAAAAAATTCATATCTGCGGAACGAGGCCCAAATACCTACCAGGTATTTTTGGGTTTTGTTTAGAGATGTTTTAAGAAAATTTTGTGTGATTTTCGTGAAAATCGGTGCTGTCAGAAAAAAGATCTTGGAGTATGATTATGGGCTATTTTCGAAAAAGCGGAATTTTAAAATTCGCACATCTCAGCTTGTAGTGGATGAAATCTAAAAATCTAAAAACAGGATGAAAGCTCGCGTCAAGGCGAACAAATTGCGGTGTCGTAGATCCTCTTTCGAAAATGGCGCTTTTTTCGAAATTTCGAACTTCCAAGTGCTGTCAAATTGTACCATTTAT